>NC_137806.1:12749760-13144760 GCF_963383645.1 Muscardinus avellanarius
CTACATCTGAGCTACACTACCAGCCCTATTTTATTTTTATTTTTTTGGTACTAGAGATGGAACCCAAGGGCTTTCTACCTCTGGGCTATACTCCCAGACCTTTTTTTTTTTTGTTGTTGTTGTTGTTTTAATTTGGAAACAGGGTCTCACTAAGTTGCTGAGAGCTTCACTAAGTAGCTGAGGCAGGTTTCGAACCTGTGCGATCCTCTTGTCTCAGCCTTCCAAATACTGGGATTACAAGCCTGGGCCACCATGTCCGGCTTTTATTTTTATTTTGAAACAGGGTCTCACTAGGTTGATGAGACTCACTACTTGCTGAGGCTGTCCTTGAACCTTTGATCCTCCTGTCTCAGACTCCCAAGTACCAGGATTACAAGTGTGTGCCACCACGCCTAGCTGTGGTTTCTTTAATATCAAAAAACAGCTGGGCCAGGCGTGGTGACGCATGCTTGTAATCCCAGTACTTTGAGAGGCTGAGACAGGAGGGTCGCAGGTTCATGGCCAGCCTCAGCAACTTAGTGAGGTCCTCTGCAACTTAGTGAGACCCTGTTTCAAAATAAAGAATTAAAAATAGGACTGGGGTATAGCTTAGAGGTAGAATGCCCCTGGGTTCCATCCCTAGTAGTGCAAAAAAGAAATAAAAAACTGATGCCTTAGACCGACTGACCTTCTTTCCTTCCTTCCTTCCTTTTTGTACGAAGGATTGAACAGAGAGGCGTTCTACCCTTGAGTTACACCTCAGACTTTTTTTATTCTTTATTTTCAAGCAGGGTGTCCCTAAGTTGCTGAGGCTAGCCTTGAACCTCTCATTCTCCTGTCTCCGCCTTCCAAGTATTGAGATTGCAGGCGTTGCCACCACGGCTGTGCCCACACAGAAGCCCTCCCGTTCCCTCCGAACCAGCTCCTACCACCCCCAACACCCTTGGCTCCAAACCCATCCTTGGCATAACTGGGTTCTCGTGCTGGAGATGACAGAGCGACACGGTGCATTTGGCAGAACGGGGGCAGGCAGGCTGCAGACATGGCGGGCGAGTCCGCCGGGCCCTAGTTCAGCCGCCAAGGAGAAGGTCTTTAATTAGAATAACCAACAGAGCAGGGGACCTGGCTCTGCAGGTGTCTGTGCTTCAGGAAGACAATCAGAGCTTTATGGAGAAGCCCGCCGAGTTAGCTCCGGCCCAAGGCTGGCAACTGTCGGCGTTCCGTGACCCTAACCTCAATAGCGCTGCCTACCTGTTATGAGGAAGAACCAGCTGCAAACCCGTAGGGAGAGCTGGCTAAGGTCCTTTCATTCCGTTTCTGGGTGCTGGGGTATTTACAAACCTAACCAGCCACCAGTGAGCCCTGAAGAGAGCTTCATCCCAACTGCACTTGTTCAAGACTCTGCCCGGCCAGCCGGAGCTAATGTGGCTTCCAGCCTCGGCTGCACGCCCACCTTCTCCTCTCTGTACCCGTTAATTTATTGATTTTTTTTGTGGCGCTGGGGTTCCTGGAAGCCCTTCTACCTCCAGGCTACACTCTCAGACCTATTTTTACAATTTTATTTGGAAACAGGGTCTCCTAAGCCAGCGGACGCGGCTGGCTTCGAACCTGCGTGATCCTCCTGTCTCTGCCTCCCAAGCGCGGGGATTACAAGCGTGCGCCACCATGCCCGGCCTAATTTATTGATGTTTTTGTTTTGGTTCTGGGGATTGGACCCAGGGGTATTATTGCCCTTGAGTTACACCCCAGCCCTTCTTTATTTTTTCTTATTTTGGAACAGTCTCCCTGAGTTGCTGAGGGTCTTGTTAAATTGCTGAAACTGTCCTCATATCTGTGATCCTCCTTTTTCAGCCTCCCAAGTGCTGGGATTACAGGTGTACACCACCACACCCAGCTGCCCCTCTACATTTAATCTAATGATTCACGATAACGTGTATTCTTGCCAAGGAATAGGTACAGGAGCCAGGCGTGGTGGCGCACACTTGTAATCCCAGGACGTGGGAGGCTGAGACAGAAGGATCTCAGGTTCCTGGCCACGCTCCTGTACTTAATGAGGCTTCTGCAACTTAGTAAGACCCTGTTTCAAAATAAAGAATAAAAAATAGAGCTGGGAGTGTAACTTGGAGGTAGAATGCCCCTGGGTTCAATCCCCAGTACCACACACACACACACACACACACACACACACACACACACACACAGTCCAGGACTTGAGAGGTTCACGTTTTGAAAAAAAATCTAAACCAAGCGTGCGGGTGCACACCTGTCGTGCCAGTCTTGAAAAGCTGAAACAGGAGGACTGAGGCTCGAGGCCAGCCTCTGCACCTTAGTGAGGCCCTCAGCAACTTACCGAGACTTGTCTCAAAATACAAAACGAAAAGGGCTGAGGACATAGTTCAGTGGTAGAATATCCCAAGGTTCAATCCCTGATAGCACACGGACAATCACAAATAAAACTAAAATTAAACTGGGCGTGGTGGTGCACACATGTAACCCAGGACTTGAGAGGCTGGGACGGGAGGATGGCAGGCTCCAGGACACCGCAGCAATACTTGAGAGGCCGGGACAGGAGGATGGCAGGCTCCAGGACACCGCAGCAATACTGAGACACTCAGCAACCTAGTGAGACCCTGGGTCAACATAAAAATAAAATGGGGCTGAGGGTAGAACGTTGCTGTGTTCAGTCCCTAGTAACACACACACACACAAACAACACACACACACACACAAAAAAAATTAAAATTAAGAAAGGAAAAGAAGCCAGGAATTAATTTGGCTCCCAAAAGAGACAGTGTCCTTGGGGTAGGGATGTAGTTTACCAGTGTATTTCACATGTGCAAGGCCTTGGGCTCAATCCCCAGTACCAGAAAGAGGGAGAGAGAGGGAGAGGGAGAGACAGACAGACAGACAGACAGACATCAACAAATACTGTAGAAGAAATCTCACCCAAAAAATGATATGCTGGTCTATGGCAATGTGTTTTATACACAGATCGCTAGAAAAGATGAGAAAAGATGTACATGCCCAGCAGTGGCTGAAACAGAAAGGGCAGAGGCTGGAGGATAAGTAGACATGTGTGAGTGCCGTGGAATGAATGTCAATGGCTCCCCAAATTCACTTGCTAACCCCCTGTTGGGCATAGTGGTGCCACCTGTAACCCCAGTACTTGGGAGCCTGAGACAGGAGGTTCCCAGGTTCACTGCCAGCCTTAGCAACTTAGTGGGGCTCTCCACAACTTAGTGAGAGCCTGCTTCAAAATAAAAAGTAAAATCAGGCTGGGGGTGTAACTCAGAGGTAGAATGGCCCTGGGTTCCACCCTCAGTACCACACACACACATGAAACCTCTACCCCAGTAGTAGGGTATTTTGAGGTAGGGCCTTTAAGAAGTGGTTACGCAGTAAGGGTGGAGCCTGTGAATAGATGCTGTACTATTATAAATGAGGCCCTGGCAGTAAAAGGCAGGCATGGTGGCGCACATCTGTAGCCCCACGACTTGGGAGGCTGAGATAGGAAGATTGCAACTTAGTGAGACCCCCAGTAATTTAGCAAGTCCATGTGATCGCGCAGGTTCGAAGCCAGCTGTGCTGGCTTAAGAGACCCTGTTTCCAAATAAAAATATAAAAATAGGTCTGGGAGTGTAGCCCAGAGGTAGAAGGGTTTCCACGAACCCCAGTACCACCAAAATAATAATAATAATAATAATAATAATAATAATAATAATAATAATGGTCTGGGAGTGTAGCCCAGAGGTATAAGGGTTTCCACGAACCCCAGTACCACCAAAATAATAATAATAATAATAATAATAATAATAATAATAATAATAAAAATAAATAATAGGGCTGGGAGTATACCTCAGAGCCAGAATGCCTCTAGGTTCAATCTCCAGTACCACACATCCTGAGCACTGAGATGAACTTCCAGCAGGAAAGGTAGTCACGCCATCTTTAATCACTGCTGCTGGGCCCTCCCCTGCCGTGGCCAGAACAGGCCCCTCCTCCACCACGGCCAGCACTTCCTCCTTCCATTCATCTTCCTTTCTTTCACAACATCTCTCTGGCCCTCAGTTTTACACATGCCTTTCTGGTAAAAGTGCAAATTAATTAATTAATTAATTTATTTATTTATTTATTTATTTTGGTGGTACTGGGGTTCCTGGCAGCTCTTCTACCTCCGGGCTACACTCCCAGACCTATTTTTACATTTTTTAAAATTTGGAAACAGGGTCTCCTAAGCCAGCGCACGCGGCTGGCTTCGAACCTGCGTGATCCTCCTGTCTCTGCCTCCCGAGCGCGGGGATTATAAGCGTGCGCCACCACACCTGGCTCAAAACTGCAAATCTATAAAGTCTCTCTGTTTTACCTTCTGCTCCCCAAATTTGGTGTATAATTCACTGACTAGACACCAATATCCATAATACAGTTTGGATACCTTGCTGCTTGTAATCCCAGTACTTAGGAGGCTGAGACAGGAGGATCGGGGCTTCACTGACAGCCTCAGCTACTTAGTGAGGCCCTCTGTAACTTAGTAAGACCTTGTTTCAAAATAAAGAATAAACAAATAGGGCGTGGGGCTTAGCTCAGAGGTAGAATGCCCCTGGGTTCCATCCCTAGCACCATCCCCAGCACCACCACCACCACAACAACAAAAGTTTCAGGAACAGGTAAAATGCCAATAAGTTCTTGCTAGAATGCAACAGTACATGTGCCCTCGACTCCACTTTCCTATGGGGTCCTCTAAAATCTCTTGACACAATCTCCACCATCCACCTTTCTAGCCACATTCTGGCCCTTCCAACTTCCTCTCACAAACTAGTTCCAAAAGCTCACAATTGACATGATTAGACTTAGATACCCCACTCCTGGTACCAAGTTTTGTCGCAGTATGTTGAATTCTTGTCTTGAGTGTTGAATTCTCACTATTATAATCCAAAATGACTGACCACAACTTAGAAAAAGGAAGATTATTTGCTCACAGTTTTGGAGGTTTAGAAGTTCAGTCCATGTGAGGCCAGGTCCGCAGAGTTCAGGGAATGGCTGCAGGAAGCAGAAAGAGGGAGAGAGCAAGTCTCCGCTCTCACATGGTAGAGTCCAGAAGCAGAGAGAGAGAGGGAGAGAGAGAGAGAAGAGAAGAGGAGAGAGGGAGAGAGGAGAGAGAGAGAGAGAGGAAGAATACAAGTCTCCACTCTCACATGAAGTCCAGAAGCAGAGAGGGAGAGAGAGAAGAGAAGAGAAGAGAAGAGGAGAGGAGAGAAGAGGAGAGGAGAGGAGAGGAGAGGAGAGGAGAGGAGAGAAGGGGAGAGAGGGAGAGAGGAGAGAGGGAGAAAGAGACAGAGAAAGAGGGACAGTACAAGTCTCCACTCTCACATGATAGAATGCAGAAGCAGAGAGAGAGAGAGAGAGAGAAGAGAAGAGAAGAGAGGAAAGAGAGAGCGAGAGAGAGCGAGTGCAGTCTCTAGTCTCACATGGTAGAGTCCAGAAGCAGAGAGAGAGAGAGAGTGCGTGCGCAGGGGAGGAGTACCCTCATGGCCACGCCCCAGGACGCCTCCTTGGCCACAGCCCTGCTTCCAACACCGCTACCTTGTTTCTGTGAGGGTTCGGGGGACATTCTACATTCAAACGATTACACTGGGGACAGTCTCAATCCAAACTATTATACCAAGCAAGAAACCATAGCAGTTTGGATCAGGATGTGATGGAAGACCAGGAAGAGGAGGTCTTGGGAGACATTCACATGGCTCTGATATTGGACGCCAGGAGAAAAGAGTCATCAAGGACACGTCCAAGTTTCCAGACTCGTGAATATTATTAGTGATCTATTACTGCGCAACAAATCTGGAGGATTAACAAAATAAGTATTTGGCGTGGTGACGCATGCCTTAAATCCTTGCTACTCAGCAGGCTGGGACAGGAGGACTACAAGGTGGAGGCCAGCCTGGAAACTTAGTGAGACTCTGCCTCAAAATAAAACAAAAAGGGCTAGGATGCTAACCTAGCGTGTGCTAGGCCATGGGGCTACTCCTCAGTACTGAAAAAAAGAATAAGTATTAAGTATCTCAGGATTGTGCCTTGGGAGGCTGAGACAGGAGTGAGGAGGCAGAAATAGGCAGACAGGGCCAGAGGGCCACGGTAAAGAGCTTCACTTCCTGAGAGGCAGCGGGTGCTAACTGACTTCCAGAACTCCTGGAAAGACCAGACCTCCCAACGTCCAGTGATGACAAGGTCAAAAGCCTCCTGAGAGTGACCGGAGCGCTACCAACCAGTGCTGCTGCTGCTAAGCGTCTCAGGAGATTCCTGGAGAGCCCAGGGAACCGCGTCTGGAGCCCAACCAAGAGGAGGAGATTCAAAGGACACCGTGCGAACCGAGAAACTGCTCTGAGCCCCAGCCAGAAAGGAGACTCCGAGAAGCACGGAAACCCCGGGGCCGGCCGCTGCACGTGGCCACCCATTCTGGGAACCCTCCCTTTTGGGACCTTCTCTCGAGCGCAGGTTGCGTTGACTTTGATTCAGTGTGGAATTGGTGGTACTCGGCCTGGGCAACCCCCAGGTAGTGACAGAAGAACCGCTGGACATGGAGGCGACAGGGGCCGCCGGGAGGCCTGCACCTGTCTTTGGAAGATGGCGCGGGCTTTGGGAGCGGTTGCCAGGAGCATCCAGCGGCAGGTGCAGGACACCAGGCTCCCCGTGCCCCAAGGCCGGGCTGCCTTGGTTTCTCTCCCGTCCTCTTGGCAACAAACTCCCCGCTCGCCTTTCTATCATCTGTGAGTGCAGTTCATGGCACTTCATAGACAGCAGTCCTGGTAAGGAAAATGTCCATTTTAGGAGGATCAAAGGTTTGAAGTCAGCCTCAGCAATTTAATAATTTTTGAAGCTCAGTGGTAAGACCCCCGCCTAGAATGTGCTAGGAAAAGAAATTGCATGAAGCTCCTAGAGATGGTTTTTTATTTATTTTCTTGGCTTTTAAATTTTTTCCTTTTTTTTTTTGGTACTGGGGATTAAACTCAGGGGACTGAATGACTGAGGTATACCCCTGGCCATTTTATTTTTTTATTTTGAAATAGGGTCTTGCTAAGTTGATGAGTCTTATGAAGATGCTGAAGTTGTCTCTAAACTTGCGATCCTCCTGTCTCAGCCTCCAAACTACTGGGATTCAGGCATGTGCCACCACACCTGGCTATTTCCTTGGCTTTAAAAAAAAAAAAAGTCTTTGACTTGCAGGGGATCAAATCCAGGGCAGAACGTGTGCTAGAAAAGTGTTCTAGCACAAGGCTATGTCCAAGCCTATTCATTTTCTTTATCTGTGAACAATGGACTATGAAAAAGAAACTGGGAGTTGCGCAGGGTGGCGCATACCTTTAATCCCAGGACTTGAGACTCAGACGGGATTGCAAGTTTGAGGTCAGCCTCAGCAACTGAAGGACACCATCAGCAACTTAGCGAGACCCTTTTTCAAATAAAAAAGAAAAGAAAGAAAGAAAGAAAGGGCTGAGGGTGTGGCTCAGCAATAGGACGCCCCTGGGTTCAGTCCCCCATTAAAAACAATTTCATTTTATTTGAGGAAAATAAATTATCCACATGATGGCACTGTAGCCTGCAAAATAAGACATTGGCACTGGGTGAAGACCGAAGGCGTGGTTAATTCCAGTTAGAATACTCACAAAATAAGGTAGCTTGCGTACAAAGTCATAGCTGATTCTTTTATGTTTATGTGTTCTGTTTTTCTTTTCTTCCCTTTTTTTTTCTCTCTTGTCAATTGGGCTGTGACCTATAACCCCCACCTTTTCTTTTCCTTTTTTTGATGCTGGGATTGGATCCAGGAGCATTCTACCTCTGAGCTACACACCCAGCCCTATATGATTGGATTATTTTTGTGAAATTGAGGATGAAACTCGGGAGCCTTTTACCTTTGGTCTCCACTCCCAGACTTCTTTATTCTTCTTGGAGCAGGGCCTCACCAAGTTGTGGAGGCCTCAGTAAGTTTATGAGGCTAGTTTCAAACCTGCAATCTTGCTGTCTCAGTCTTCCAAGTACTAGGATTTTTTTATTTTTTATTTTGAAAGTAGATCTCCCTAAATTGATGAGAGCCTCGTTAAACTGATGAGGCTGGCTTGGAACCTGCAGTCCTCCTGTATCAGTCTCCAAAGTGCTGAGATTACAAGTGTGTACCACCACATCTCGTAAATGGAAATGTTTATTTATATATATATTTATTTTGTGGTAAATAAATACTGGGGATGAAACTCGAGGGCCTTCTACCTCCAGATTACACCTCAAGACCCATTTTATATATTTGGAAACAGGATTGCTCACTAAGAACCAGCAATCCTTCTGTTTCAGCCTGCCAGGTACAGGGATTACAAGCATATGCCACCACAGCTGGCTTTTTTTTTTTTTTTTTGTAGTACTGGGGATGAAACCCAGGGGCATTTTACCTCTGAGCAACACCCCCAGCCCTATTTTTTTATTGTTTATTTTGAAACTGAGTTGCAAAGGGCCTCACTAAATAGCTGAGGCTGGCTGCGAACCTCAACCCTCCTGTCTCAGCCTCCCAATGCTGGGATTACAAGTGCGCACCGCCACGCCTGGTTATTTTTATTTTGAAACAGGGTCTCGCTAGGTTGATGAGAGTCTCGGTACTTGCTGAGGCTGTCCTTGACCCTCCTCCGTGATCCTCCTGTCTCAGCCTCCCAATTACTGGGGTTACAAGTGTGCACCAGCACGCCTGGCACTCTTAGTAATTTTGAAGTATAATTTTGCCCACATCCCACCTTGATTTCGGGCTCCTTGGTTATATAACCAGAAACGGGACTACTGGGTCATATGGTGGATCTACTTTTAGGTTTGTTCGTTGCTATTGGGGATTGAACCCAGGAGAAAAAAAATTTTTTTTTTTTTTGGTGGTACTGGGGATGGAACCCAGGAACATTCTACCTTCAAGCTACACTCCCAACCCTATTTTATTTTAATTTTGAAACAGGGTCTGGCTAGCTTGGTGAGAGTCTCACTACCTGCCAAGGCTGTCCTTGAACCTGCTCTGTGATCTTCCTGTCTCTGCCTCCCAAGTCCTGGGGTTACAGGCATGCACTTCTACTCCTGGTTAGTTCCAGGGGCATTTTATCTCTGGGCTAAACCCTTTTATTTTTTATTTTATTATTTTTTTTTTTGGTGATACTGGGGTTCCTGGAAACCCTTCTACCTCCGGGCTACACTCCCAGACCTATTTTTATACTTTTTTTATTTGGAAACAGGGTCTTTTAAGCCAGTGAGGCCGGCTTCGAACCCGCGCGATCCTCCTGTCTCCGCCTCCCAAGCCGGGGATGACAAGCGTGCCCACCGCGCCTGGTGACCCTTTCTTTTTTGAAGAGGTACTGCTTAGTTGCTGAGGGTCTCACTAAACTGCTGAGGCTGGCTTCAAACTTGTGAACTTCCCATTGCCTGACCCTCCCAAGTCTCACTGGGAGAACAGGAGTGCGCCCACCACAGCGTGCTCTTAGTGTCCCGAGAGCCCCCTTGCTGCTTCCCACAAGAGCTGTAGTAATGTACATTCCCACCAGCTAGAGCTCCTTCTCCACCTCCTCTCCAATACTTGTTAGCGGGAGACTAACTGGGGAACAGTACTTTTAGTTTAGGTTAGAACTTTTTGACCCTTTTATAGTGCCAAGAATGCTTCAGTTACTTCAATATGCATCAAATTATAGAAAATTGTGCATTAGATTCAGCTATTTAAAAGAATAACATTTTGACTGATTTTTCTCAGGTTGCAATATGTATCAAGTTGTGGTGTTGTTTCTTTAATCTCTATGCTATATCTTGGTGAAATATTTACCATCCCACTATGAATAGCCCATGCGTATGTAACCATGTACTAGCTATGTGTCAAAACTTTTCTACAAACTATAGAAATCTATTTAATACTCACAATTACATTTCAAAATTTCTTACACTGAAGAAGTTTAAGAATACGTGACTTACTCAAGTATACAGAGAAATATAAAAATTGCTAAAATAACTGAATACTAGCTAATTGAATAAATATTAAGAAAACAGCACAGCAATTGATGTAGTATTAAATAAATGCTATAAGTTGATTAAAAAAAAAGCTATTCTTGCTGAAATCTGCATTTTTCTGCTGCTACTGATGCTGAGCTTTCTTCCTGTACCTGTCGGCCATCTGCCTGTCTTCTTTTAAGAAACGTCTAAGCTCTGGGCCCATTTAAATGTCTCTCTTGCTCCTGGCCCCTATTTATTGGTCGTGACTCTTATCGTATGCAGGGTCTGCAAGTGCTTCCCGTCGTGCGGTCCCTCTGCCGTCCCTGTGCGTGGCTGAGGCTGAAGCCAGGGCACTCTACCTGCCCAGCCCCACCTCCAGCTCCAGCTCTATTTTGAGTGTGTGTGTGATACTGGGGAGGGAACCAGGGGCATGCTATCTCTGAGCTACACCCCCAGCCCTATTTTTTATTCTTTATTTTGAAACAGGGTCTCACTAATTTGCGGAGGGCCCAAGTAGCTGAGGCTGTCCGCGAACCCGGATCCTCCTGTCTCAGCCTCCCGAATGCTGGGATCAGAAGCGTGCCTACCACGCCTGGCTTGCCTAGCTCTATTTTATTTAGAAACATAGCCTTGCTAAACTGTTGAGCACCTTGCTGGCTTCCAACCTCCTGTTTCATTTTCTGTACAATTTTTTTATTTTGATGTAAAGCCATGTGTCTATTTTTGCTTTGTTTCATATGATAGTCTGCACATTCCAAGTTTTATAATTAAGAATATATAAACACTGAAAGCTGGGCGTGGTGGCGCACGCTCGTAATTCCAGCATTTGGGAGGCTGAGACAGGAGAATCACGGTGAGAAGACAGCCTCAGCTACTTAGTGAGGCCCTCTGCAACTCAGTGAGACTCTGCTTCAAAATAAAGAATAAAAAATAGGGTTGGGGGTGTAGCTCGGAGGTAGAATGCCCCTGGGTTCTGTCACCAGTACTGCAAAAAAAAAAAAAAAAGAATATATACACACTGACGTACAATATTGGCAATAAGGCAATTTAGGAACTATTTTGAAAACAAGAAATTTCGATTTTTTTTTTTTTGTCTGATGTGAACACTTGTTCTATGATAGAATTGTTCTAGATACAGTTCCCCTTGAAGCCGGGCATGGTGGCACATGCTTGTAATCCCAGTACTCGGAAGGCTTAGACAGGAGGATTGCAGGTTCACTGACAGCCTCAGCTACTTAGTGAAGCCCTCTGCAACTGAGTAAGACCCTTTTTCAAAAATAACAGGATGTCACTAAGGTGCTGAGGTTGGCCTCAAACTTGAGAACCTCCTGTCTCAGCCTCCCAAGTACTAGGATTACTGGCATGTACCATCATACCCAGGTAAAAATTAAATTTGAACAAGGCATAGCTTTAGACTACATCCTACATTGAGTCTAAATTATGAAAACTTTGATGCTACAGCCGTCAACGGTACAAAATACTCTAATTATGTGGCTCTTCTTTATCCCACTTTAAATTTCTCAAAGGCCCTGTGTGGTGGTGCTCACCTGCAATCCCAGCACTTGGGAGGCTGAGAGAGGAGGATTGCAGGTTTGAGGACAGCGCAAGCAAGTACTGAGGCTCTCATCAACCTAGTCAAACCCTGTTTCAAAGCAAAAAGTAAAATAGGGCTGTGGGTGTAGCTCAGAGGTAGAATGCTCCTGGGTTCAATCCCTAGAACCACAAAAATAAATTTATTATAGCTGGGCATGGTGGCACCTGCTTTTCAGCACAGTGACAGGGGGCAGTGTGCAGAAGGACTGTAAATTTGAGGCCAGCCAAGGCAACTTTGTGAGACCCTGTTTCAAAATAAAAGGGTGAGCCGGGCGTGGTGGTGCACGCTTGTGATCCCCGCACTTGGGAGGCTGCGACAGGAGGATTGCACAGGTTCGAAGCCAGCCTCAGCTACGTAGTGAGGCTCTCAGCAACTTAGTGAGACCCTGTTTCCAAATACAATATAAAATAGGTCTGGAAGTGTAGCCCAGAGGTAGAAAGCCCCTGGGTTTCATCCCCAATACCACAAAAAACTAAAAATAATAAAAGGATTGGGGGTGTAGATCAGTGGAAGAGCATCCCTGAGTTCAATCCCCAGTACTACAAAAGTAAATAATAATTCATTATAATGCTTACAGTACATATAAGAAACTGAACCAGGCATGATGGCTGGGTTCAATGCCTAATACCAACAATAATAATACACTGAAAAATAAAAAAATCAGTCACTGGCTTTTTTGTGTGTGTGTGTGGTACTGGGGTGGGGGTGGAACCCAGAGGCTTTCTACCTCCGGGTTACACTCCCAGACCTATTTTATATTTTATTTGGAAACAGGGTCTTACTAAGTTGCTGAGAGCCTCACTAAGTAGCTGAGGCTGGCTTCGAACCTGTGGATCCTGTCTCAGCCTCCCAAGCGCGGGGATTACAAGTGTGTGCCACCTTGCCTGGCTCCAGTAACTGGCTTTTTTTTTTTTTTTTTTTTTTTTGTGGTGGTGGTACTGGGGTTCCTGGAAACCCTTCTACCTCCGGGCTACACTCCCAGACCCATTTTTATATTTTTTATTTTGGAGACAGGGTCTCTTAAGCCAGCGTGGCTGGCTTGGATCCTGTGCGATCCTCCTGTCTCCACCTCCCAAGCGTGGATTACAGTGTGCGCCACCGCGCCTGGCTAGTCATTGGCTTTTTAAAAAATTGGCCAGCCAGGCGTGGTGGCGCAGGCTTGTAATCCTAGTCCTTGGGAGGCTGAGACCCGAGGATTGCGCAGGTTCCAAGCCAGCCTTAGCTACTTAGTGAGGCCCTTTGCAACTCAGTGAGACCCTGTTTGAAATATAAAGAATAAAAAATTAGGGCTGGGGGTATAGCTCTGATGCAGAATGCTCCTGGTTTCTATCCTCAGCACCGCAAAAAAAAAAAAAAAAAAAAAAAAAAGGCCTTTTTTTTTTTGGTGGTACTAGGGTTCCTGGAAGCCCTTCTACCTCCGGGCTACACTCCCAGACCTATTTTTACATTTTTTTAAATTTGGAAACAGGGCCTCCTAAGCCAGTGTGGGTGGCTGGCTTCGAACCTGCGCCATCCTTTCTCTGCCCCCCAAGTGCGGGGATTACAAGCGTGCGCCACCACGCCCGGCAAAAAAAGGCATTTCTAATGTGAATTATTTGCGAGGGATGTCCCTGGAAGACAGGGATTTGTTACAAGGGTTCAAGTTTCTTTCTGGAATCTTTCACTGAGGCGGTGGGGTGACCAAAATAACAAATTTCCCTTCCTCTGCGCGCGCGCGCACACACACGTCCACATCCTAATCCCTGGAGCCTGTGAATGTGTTAGATTAAGGTAGTAAAGAGAAATCATTACAAATGGAGTGGACATGGAGGTACACACCTGTAACCCCAGTTCTTGGAAGACTGGGACAGGAGAATCGCAAGTTCAAGGCCAAACTCAGCAATTTAGCAAGCCTCTTGTCGCGCGCAGTGACGACTCTTTCACGATCTTCCTCAAGCAGTTTTATTACCCCAGGTTCTTATACAGTTCCCGTTCCTCTTTAATGCTCTCTCAACGCCCTCTCAGGTAAAAACAACATCAGTCTTCTATCCTCTCCCTCATCACTCCACCAACCCTCCTCCGTGGCACTCTACGTCTCTGCTGCAGCACACACCGGTCACAGTGGTGGCTTTGTGAACATGTCCGTCCCAGCTCGGAGCCCGGAGCAGTCCGCCAAGAAACTGCTCTTCCTGTCCACCAACCCTCTTCTCTCTTTCTCCTTCTCTTAGCTCCTTCTCCTCCCCTCTTAGCTCCTTCCCCCCGCTAGGGCATGCGCGCTTTTTAACCTTCTCCTGGGCGGGCAGGTGGTAGCACGAGGCGTTGCGTCACTAATTATCCGTAAGGCGCCTGATAGGGCTCACTGCGCAGGCTCAGGGCACCGCCAGCCTCGTGAGCCTCGTGACTTGGCTGCAAGCCCAGGCGCCATCTTGAGTCCACGCTGGCAACAAGCCTGGGTGCCACCTCGGTCCTGCCGAGTGGGCCCCAACAGCCTCTGTTTTCAAAAAAGAGGGAAGTAGTAGTGGCAGGAGGTATGCCTGGGAAGTGGAATATCTCTGGGTTCAATCTTCAGTTCAAAAAAAAATTGTAAATGGTATTCAGACTGCTAAGCGCCTGGCTCTGAGGGGTCATCCTGGTGGTCGGGTGGATCCAGTGTAACGGCAGAGCGCGTTCTTAGCGGAAGTGGGAGGTGAGAGGGATGGCGAGAGGCTGCTGGCCCGCAGACGGAGAAAAGGGCCAGGACCAAGGGAGCTGGGCGGCCTCTAGAAATGAACCGAGCAAGGCGCTGGGCCTCCTGAGCCAGCCCACTGTAGCCCACTGGGACCCGTCAGATTCTGGACCTGTAGAACCCTAAGAGAGTATTTGTGTTGTCTGAAGCCACTAAGTTCATGGTGATTTGCTATAGCAGCCAAAATAAACTAGCCTACGTCGCCTGCTATGGCGAACCCCCTACTCCACCGTGCCTAGCCTATTCTCAAGGGTTCATTATGAAAAAAAGGGCTCATCAGGACATTCGCTCTCAAGTGCACGCTGAGTGAGCCTCCACAGTGCACTCCGAGGCCTTTGCCTAACAGATTCTTACTGCATAAGGATTTCTTGGGGGAGGAGGGGATGGAACTCAGGGGCGCTCTACAGACCTCCATCCCAGCCTTTTTTTTTTTTTTTTGGTGGTACTGGGGGTGGAACCCAGAAGCTTTCTACCTCCGGGCTATACTCCCAGACCCATTTTATAATTTTTATTTGGAAACAGGGTCTCACTAAGTTGTTGAGAGCCTAAGTAGCTGAGGCTGACTTCGAACCTGCGTGATCCTCCTGTCTCAGCCTCCCAAGCGCGGGGATTACAAGCGTGCGCCACCACGCCCGGCTCCCATCCCAGCCTTTTTGAGACAGGGCCTCCCTAAATTGCCTCGGTTGGCCTTAAACTTGTGATCCTCCTGCTTCAGCCTATGGAGTGTATATATATATATATATATATATATATATATATATATATATATGCTGGTGCGCACACTCAGTACTTGGGAAGCTGAGACAGGAGGACCACAGGTTCTAGAGCAGCCTCAGCAGGTTCTAGAGCAGCCTCAGGAAACAGTCTTTCATCCACCTAGCGAGACTTTGAAAATAAAAATAAAGTCCGGCTAGGAATGTAGCTTTGGAATTAGGATATCCTTGGGTTCAATCCTTAGTTCCACCAAAAAAAGAAAAATGTTTAAACAGGTGCCAGTTTACAACAGGTGATAGTTGCAAACCGTCAGGGTAGAAGGCAGAAACCTTCCGCTGCCGAGAAAGCTCAGGACGTCCACCCTTTATAGGCAGCTCTTTATTTCTTTTTTGCTTTATACCAAAAGACCTGCTGCCTCCATCATTCCCCGCGACACGGACGCGCACCAGGCTGCGGAGAGGAGGCTGCAGCTGGAAGCGGGCTGGATCGACCCGCGGCCGGCTGGGGCAGGGACGCCGCTCTAGCGGCATCAGGCCGGGGCGGCCGCCCTCCGCCAGCACCGCGCCTTGAGGCTCGGGAAGGAAGCGCCAGAAACGCCTCGGCCGCGGACGGCCGTTAGCCCGCTCGCAGTAACCGGCTCCGGCGCACGCTCACGGGCAGCTTCCGGTTCCGGCCCGCCCAGCTCGTCCAGGCCAACCCTAGGCCCCGCTACGCGCCTTCCAGCCCTGAGGCCCCGCCCCCAGAGTAGTTCCGCTTCCGCGCCTGAGGCTCCGCCCCCGCGCCCCCCTAAAAACCCCAGAATTCCGCTTCCGCACCTGAGGCCCGCCCCCAGGCCCGTTCCCGTTCCTAAACCTTGAGGCCCCGCCCCTTTAGTAATTCCGCTTCCGCACTGAGGCCCCGCCCCTGGGTCTGTTCCCTTTCCTACCCTGATGCCGCACTCCCAGGATAGTTCCGCTTCCGCACGTGAGACTCCGCCCCTGGACCTATTTTCTTTCCAACTTCTGAGACCCCGCCCCCAGGATAGTTCTGCTTCCGCTCCTGAGGCCCCGCCTTCCGGCCGGTTCCCTTTACAACTACTAGGCCCCGCCCTCTGAGGATGCTTAAGCACCCGAGGCCCTGCCCCTGTGGCCGGTTCCCTTTTCCACCGAGGCCCCGCCCCCACGATAGTTCCGCCTCACGTCTGAGGCTCCGCCCCCAGGAGAGTTCCGCTTCCGTCCCAGGGCCCCGCCCTCAGAAGAGAGCCGCCTCCGCCCGAGGCTCCGCCCCCAGGAGAGTGCCGCCTCCGCCCGAGGCCCCGCCCCCAGGAGAGTGCGCTTCCGCCCGAGGCCCCGCCCCGCCCGTTCCATCTAATTGTTGGGTGTTGCGCTCGCGGCCGCCGGCGCCCGCGGGCAGCGCTGGGGCCGGTGCTTCCGCGGCGTCCCGAGGCGGCGGCTGCGCTGGGTCGGTCGCGGTCCGGATCGGCGCTGACGTGGGGCGGCCGTACGCAGTGACGAGCCCGCTACGTAAAGCACCGCGGCGGGTAAGTGGCCGGGCGGGACGGCGGCCGGGCGGCGGCCGGCGGGATGCCCGGGAGCCCCGCCGGGCCGCCCGGCCCGAAGCCGACTCCAGACGGAGCCGGGGCCTCGATCCCCCCGGGAGGCGCAGACGGCGGGATCGCAGGCTGGAGGCCCGCCTCGGCCACTTGGGGAGACCCAGGTTCACAGAGACGTAAATGGTGCCGGGGAGCCGGGCGGACGGCCGCACGCTTGTACTCTCAGTGCTTGGGAGGCGGAGACCGGGGAATTGCAGGTTCGCGGCCACCCTGGGCTTCTTAGGCCCTCCGCAGCTTAGTGAGACCCTGCTTCAAAGTAAAGAATTAAAAGGTAGATCTGGGGATGTAGCTCGGAGTAGAATGCCCGTAGTTCAAACCCCAGTACCGCGGTAAATAATTAAGGCTGTACTTTGGAGATGGAACGCCGCTGGGTTCAATCCCCAATACCACTAAAAAAGAAAAAAAATTAAATAAATTACACGACCAACCTGAAAGTCTGATTAAAACTGAAAGAGCCGGCCGAGCTTGGTGGCGCACGCCTGTAATCCCAGTACTTGGGAGGTTGAGACAGGAGGATCGCAGGTTCTGGGCCAGCCTCAGCAATTTAGCTTGACTGGGCAACAGATCCTGTTCCAAAAGAAAACGTGAAAAGGGCTGAAGGTGCAGCTCAGAGGTGGGATGCCCTGGGTTCGATCCTCAGCACCAACACCAACAAAAACCTGCAAGACCCTCCTCCCGGCGCAGCTGACTGACTGACTAGGTGACTGCATAAAGCTGCGCTTCTCGGCTTCAGCGGCCTGCGGGACCGTCCACCCTCCCTAGAAACTAAGAAAACCTGGAAGCCCGGAGACCCGTCGACCCGGTAGGAACGCTGTGCTAGATGACCCGGAAGACGCGTTCCCGTTTCCTGTTCATAGCACATTTCCTCTTAGCCTGGATCCTCCTTTGGGATAGCAAGTGTGGTTCCCTTTGTAAGTTACAGTCGTCTTTAAATTGTAACCCTTTTACAAACTCAAGGGGATGCACATTTCCAAGCCACAAGTGTTTTGACAGTAAATACTAAGTGTAGACACTGATGTTTAAAGAACTACTTTGAGAAAGGTATTTAGATGCTTTTCATCCTGGATAAGTAAGCAGTGTATTGGAATATGAACATTGGCAATGACTGGATGGGGGACTCTGTAGACACCAGTGTAACAAAAGCCTTCTCTGACCTGCTGGTTTGCATGGAATCATTTTGGTGAGTGTAAAGTCGTAATTACCAGCTGTTTTGTGGACGTATTTTTGTAAGACTATACAAATAAATTTCTATTAAATGTGTAAATACAGAGGAGCTTCTTAGTCTTTTTGTTTCTTGCACTGTCCCCAATGTTCCTGAGACTTGCTGCTACTAATGGGATGAACTCCACACGCCGGAGGTAATAAATAGACTGGGGGGTAGTGTGTGACCCAGTCGGCGTACTACAGGATTAAAGCGCAAAATCTGCCTACGAAAAGGAGGGGAGGGTTTCAGATGACTTATTATTTATAAGGAATCCTGACCAGTCTTTACCGATACAGACATTGCTGAGCCTCTTTCTCCCCAACTTCATCTTCGCTACAGGTAAGTGTTGGACCAGAAAATTGAACTTTCTAGTTGAAACATTCTACCTCAGAGCTACGATCCCAGCCCTGTTTTGTTTTTTATTTTGAAACAGGGGCTCACTAAGATGCAGAGGTCGTCACTAAGTAGCTGAGGCTGGCCACGAACCTGTGATCCTCCTGTCTCGGCCTCCCAAGTACTTGATTACAAGCATCTGCCATCACATCTGGCTTAGAATGACTTCTTAAAACTCAACAGTGCAAAAGCTATAGTGTGATGCTGGAGTTTGAACCCAGGGGCATTGTACCTCTAAGCTACACCCCAACCATATATATGTAATTTTTTTTCTTTTTTTTTTGGTGTGTGTGACACTGGGGATTTTACCCAGAGGTATTTTAGCTCTAAGGTACACCCTCAGGTCAATTTTCTTATTTCTTATTTGGAAATAAAGGTCTCTCTAGGTTGCTGAGAGCCTCGCTAAGTTGCCAGGACTGGCTTTGAACCTGCAATCCTGTCTAAGCTTCCCAGGTACTGGGATTACAAGCATGCTCCATCATGCCTGGCTTTGTTTTTAGTTTGAAACAGTCTCAGCTGAGTCTGGCTTTAAACCTGTGATCCTCCTGTCTCAGCCTCCTAAGTACTAGATATCAGGTGTGCGCCCCCTTAATTTTTAGAACCCAGGAGTGCTCTACCACTGAGCTAATCCCCAGCCCTTTTTTAATTTTTGTGGTGGCAGGCTTAAACCCAGGGGCATTCTACTTCTGAGCTACAGACCCAGACCAATTTTATTTTATATTTGGAAACAACTTCACTAAGTTGCTGAGGCTGGCCTTGAACCTTTGATCCTCCTATCTCAGCTTCCCAAAAACTGGGTTTACAGGTATGTATCACAACGCCTGGATCCTTATTTATTCATCTACTTATTTATTTTTTTGGTACTGGGAATTGAACCCAGGGGCATTCAACCTCCGAAGTACACCCCTAGCCTATATATGTGTGTGTGTGTGTGTGTGTGTGTGTGTGTGTGTGTGTGTGTGTGTGTGTATTTTTTTTGGGGGGGTGTCTGGGGATGGAACCTAATTGACTGCTGAGCTACATCCCCTGCCCTATTTTTTTTTTTTTTTTTTTTTTTTGCGGGCCTGGGGATGGAACCAAGGGGTATTTGACCTCTGAGCTACAGCCCCTGCCCTATTTTTTATTCTTTAGTTTTAAACCAGGTCTCACTGAGTTGCAGAGGGCCTCACTAAGTAGCTGAGGCTGTCCGCGAACCGCGATCCTCTAGTCTCAGCCTCCCAAATGCTGGGATTACGAGCGTGTGCCACGGCGCCTGGCTCCTATTTTATATTTTGAAACAGGGTCATGCTAGATTGATGAGAGTCTCACGACTTGCTGAAGCTGTCCTAAAACCTGCCATCCTTTTGTCTCAGCCTCCCAAGTACTGGGGATACAGGTATGCATCCCCAGTTCCTGGCTTTATGCATCACTGTTCCTGGCTTTAGAGCTTTTTATTTTATTTGATTTTATTTATTTTTTTCAGTACTGGGGATGGAACCCAGGAGCCTCTGAGCTATGCTCCCAGCCCGTATTATTTTTGTTTTGAAGCACTCTATGTTGCTGAGACTGGTCTTGAACCATCCACCTCTCTCGGCCTCCCAAGTACTGGGTTACAGGAGTGAGCACTACCACACTCGGCAGGGTGTGCAGCCTCTGATTCCACATGTTTTCCTTTTTTGGCTGTGCTAATTGCACTATTTGGGAATGTGTTTGTCTTTTTTTTTTTTTTTAACTGTCTTGCAAATACTATCTCAGTGCATAGTGTGCAGATTTCATTTTTGTATTTTTATCTTATTTATTTTTGCAGAACTGGGGATGGAACTCAAGGGCATTCTACCTCCCAAGTTACACCCCCAGCACTATTTTATTCTTTTATTTTGAAACAGGGTCTTACCAAGTTGCAGAGGGCTTCGCTAAGTAGCCGAGATTGGCCATGAGTCTGCAATCCTCCTGGCTCAGCCTCCCAAGTACTGGGATTACAAGCATGCGCCACCACACCCAGCGGATTTTTACTTTTGGTGGTATTAGGGATTGAACCAAGGGGCATTCTACCTCCAAGCTACACCCCCAGCCCTATTGTATTTTTATTTTAAAACAGGTCTTGCTAAGTTCTTGAGAGCCTCATTAAGTTGCTGAGGCTGGCTTCGAAGCTGTGATCCTCTTGTCTCAGTCTCCCAAAGTACAGGAATTGCAGGCTTGGTTCACCACACCTGGCTAACTGGAATGTTTCTAGGTTACATTAAGCTCATAATGAGAACACACTGGACAGCTGAGCTTGTACCCCGGTCAGTCCGCTGGGTGCTGGCTTCCACCCTGTCTACCCAATAAAAGCATGTTCTGAGACCTTACATGCAAACTGGAGATGACGTCAATAGTATAGAAAACGGGTTCTTCAGAAGAATGCACAGTTGACACTGAAGAAAGCTGGGGCCGCTGCTCTACAAATCCAGAGACAATTTGAACCCTGGATGCTGAGGCCCTAGAGGGAGTCCACTCCGTCCCCCTGGAGTGCTTTTACACAGACTGCAGCGGGCTCAAGGTGGAATGTGCAGAATTGGGATTTTGTCCTCAGGGTCAGGAGAACCACGGAGGCTTTTATTTTTGTGGTACTGGAGATTGAACCCAGGGCCATTCTACCTCCAAGCTACACCCCAGCCCTGTTTTATTTTTATTTTGAAACTGGGCTGACAGGCATGCGCCACTGTACCAGGTGAGGGTTTTTAAGTGAGGGAAGAGCTGCTTGCATTTAGAGCAGGTTAGTGGAGGTTTGAAGTGCAGTAAATATAGGGAGAGACCAAGTACGTATGGAGGAGGCTGTTAAGCTGAGCCTGGCGGCAGATGCCTGTAATCCCTGTATGCCTGAGGCCGAGACAGGCAGATTGCAGGTTCCAAGACAACCTCAGCAAGTAGTGAGACTCGCAGAAACCTAGTGAGAGCCTGTTTCCAAAAGAACACCCTGCTGGGGGTGTAGCTGGAAGGTAGAATGTCTCTGTTCAACACCTGGTACCTCACACACACAAAAGGTGTCGTTACTGCTTCCATTATATCACGAGATGATCCGCATGAGCGCCAGGGAGGTAGCACACCTGTAATGTTAGTACCTGGAAGGCTGAGGCAGGAGGCGCTCAGGTTCAAGGCCAGCCTCAGCAACTTGGCAAGACCTTGTTTCACAATAAAAAGGACTGGGGGTGTGGCTGAGGTAGAATGCCCCTGGGCTCAATCCCCAATACCAAAACAAAAAGCTGGGCACAGGTTCGAAGTCAGCCTCAGCAATTTAGCGAAGCCCTCACCAACCTAGCAAGACCCTGTTTCCAGATAAAAAAGGGGCTGGGGGGTAGAGATAGGTTGGAGGTAGAATGCCCCTGGTTCAATCCCCAGGACCACTAAAAAAAGTAAAAACTGAAAGCTGGAGGTATGTTTTGGAGATAGAATGCACCTAGGTATAATCCTCAGTACCCCATTTGGGCGCGTGCGCACACGCACCACAGATCAGGGTCTGCCGAGGACCACGGTAGCACTGAGCAGAAGCAGGATGTGTTTGGAGGTAGCAGGACTGGGCCAGAGTAAGACGCGCCCTTCATCTGTCTCTGCCCGGGGCGTTTGACAGGGAGAGTACCAAAGTACCGAGGAACTGCCCCTCTACCCCTCATCACACGCCAGAAAGTGAGTGTGCTCAGGTTCACACTCAAGTGGTTCACACTCCAGGCCAGTGCGGGAGGTGGGTGTGAAGGGAGGGAGGGGCCAAGGGTACAGCCAGGGGAGAGCGCAGCCAGGTGCCAGGGCTGGAATCCCAGCACTGGGGAGGCCCAGACAGGCCCTGGTGGAGTGTGTGTGTGTGTGTGTGTGTGTGTGTGTGTGTGTGTGTGTGTGCTGGGGATGGAACCCAGGCTTTTCTACCTCTGGGCTACACCCTGGGCCTATTTCATTTGGAATAGGGTCTCACTACATTGCTGAGTCTCACTGGGTGAGGCTGCTTTGAGCTGTCATCTTGCCTCCGCCTCCCAAGTACTGCCCTGCTCAAAATGTTAGAAAGTCCATGCAGCCTGGGGTGTTGCTTAGAGGCAGAGTAATGCTCGGGAGAGGGGCGGGGACAGGGAGAGGGGCGGGGACAGGGAGAGGGGCAGGAAGGATGAAGGAGGCTTAGTTCCGAATCTCTTCCGTTTGAGGATCTGCGGCGGACCTTTAAGCAAGGGGGTAGATTCTACAGGCGGAGCTCAGGAGAGGTGTAGGCTTAAGGCGAGAGTCCAGCATCATCAAGTAGGGCTGGCCTGGCCCAGGCAGGTGCCTAGAGGAGGCTGGGCTGCAAAGTTGGGGAGAACTGCAGTGTGGGCCAGAGAAAATGGAACTGAAAGGGAAATTTAATTTTTAAAAAAGTTTTTTTTAGGCCAGGCATGGTGGCACACACTTGCAATCCTAGGATTTGAGAGGCTGAGACAGGAGGATCCTTGTTTAAGGGCAGCTTAGCAATTTAGTGAGTCTCTGCAACTTAGTGAGATGCTGTTTCAAATATTACTGTTGCCAGGCGTGGTGGGCACGCTTGTAATCCCCATACTTGGGAGGCGGAGACAGGAGGATTGCGCTGGTTCGAAGCCAGCCTTGCTGGCTTAAGAGACCCTGTTTCTAAATAAAAATATAAAATAGGTCTGGAAGTGTAGCCCGGTGGTAGAAGGGTTTCCAGGAACCCCAGTACCACCAAAAAAAAAAAAAAAATATATATATATATATATATATCACTGGGCATGGTGGCGCATGCTTGTAATCTCAGTACTTGAGAGACTGAGACAGAAGGATCACAGGTTCAAGGCCAGCCTTAGCTACTTAGTGAGGCCCTCTGCAATGTAATGTAATGAGACCCTGTTTCAAAATAAAGAATAAAAAATAGGCGCTGGTGTAGCTTGGGGGTAGAATGCTCCTGGGTTCAATCCTCAGTACCAAAAAAAAAAAAAAAAAAAAGAATAAAAAGAGGGCTGAGGGTATATGGCTTAGAGGTAGAGTGCTCCTGAGTCTAATACCCAGAACTGCAAATAAGTAAATATAGATACATAAATAAGAAAAACTTAGGCCCTGTTTCAAAACAAAAAAGAAAAAGGGGTAGGGATGTAGCTCAGAGGTAGAATGTCCCTGTATCCAATCCCCAAACCAAAAACAACAACCAAAAAAAGGTTTTGATAGAACTCAAGTTTGAATTTAAAGTAAATGAAAAGCATAAAAAGCAGTATGTTACAATTGAGTGAATTGTAAGCAAATGGCGTATTATATTAAGTGATCTTTGAAAGTAGAGCTGGTCTGCAGGAAACAAAACCAGACCCAAAAATCAATGACGTAGAGCCGCTGCCTGGGCGAGCTGGGCACCCGTAACTTGGGAGACGTAGGCGGGAGGCTCAAGACCCTCAGCAATTTAGTGAGACCCTGTTTCATAATAAAAAATGTAGAAGGCCTGGGAGTGGACCTTGAGGGTAGAACACCCTGGGATCAGTCCCTTGAACTCCATCCCTCTACACCAAATAGCGTGATAACTGAGCTACTTGAGGCATGTATTAGGTCTCACCATGAAAAGTCATCTCGGTGCCTGGCGCAGTGGCACACATTTGTAATCCCAGAACTTGAGAGGCTGAGACAGGAGGGTCGCAGTTTCGAGGTCAGCCTCAGCAACTTAGTGAGGCCCTCTGCAACTTAGTGAGACCTTGCTTCAAAATTAAAAAAGGGCGGCTGTGTAGCTGAGAGGTAGAGTGCCTCTGGGTTCCATCCCCAGTACCTCAAGAAAAAAAAGTAATTTCAGAGCCAGACATGGTGGTGCACACCTAGAATCCTATTACTTGGGAGGCTGAGACAGGAGGATGGCAGGTTGGAGGACAGCCTCAGCAAGTAGTGAGACTCAGCAACCTAGCAGGACCCTGTTTCAAAACAAAGCAAAAAAAAAAAAAAAAGATTGGTTCTTTTCTAGGCAGAAGCTAGGAAGTAATAAGGGTATCAGAGGGACTTCAGTTAATGGAGGAGCAACCCGACTGGACAGGGAGGGGCCAGGGAAAGGGGCTTGGGGAGGGAGCGCCAGTGCAGGAATGGCCTCCGCGCACACTCGCTGCCTGTGTGAGGGCTCCACTGCCAGCCGCGGCCTGCATGGGGGCTGCGCGCTGTGCACCTGCCGCCATGGCTAGGGCCGCCTGGCGATGGGGCTGAGACTCGCCACAGGAGCATGAGCAGAAAGAAGAAAGCGCTGCAGCTCAGAGCGGACTGCCCTGGTGCGGCCCCTAGCACTGCAAAATAAAACATCTCAGAAATGACACATCCTTCGGGTCTTGTGATTTTTCCCTCTTAGGAAGATAAAGATATTGAGTAATAAGCTGACAAGACTGAAAAAGACGACGTCCCGTTTCCAGCTTTCTGTGCCGTTTGGTTTATTTGACTATTGAAATCAGACTATTCCTCCTGGCCTCGTTCGAGAGACCTTAACCTTTTAAAATGAGCGTGGCGATGGCTCACTCCGGTGTTATATTTTATGCAGGAGAAATAAAGAAGAAAACGGGGAGAAGCAAAGCGGTGTTTGCAGATGTGTCAACCATGAGCAAGTGCGGCAGGAGAAAGCACGCGCGGACTCATGGAAGGTTGGCGGCCCCTGCCTTCCCGGGCCCACCTAGAACTCGCTGCCAAGACACGGTGCACGCACTCACCCCACTGCCACTAAGGTCGACCACTGAGCTGGGTGCAGGCGCACCCCCTAATCCCCGCACTTGGGAGGCTGAGGCAGGAGGATGGGAGGTGTGAGGCCAGCCTCAGCACTCTAGGGAGGCCCTGATTCAAGATAAAAAGGGCTGAGGCTTTATCTTGGAAGTAGGAAGCCCCTGGATTCAATCCCCAGTATCACAAAAGAAAGAAAGAGAAACAGTAGACCATTGAGAAGGATATAGACAGTTCAGTGGACTAGCAGAATGAGAAAGTTCCCTAGCTAAGTGAGGCGGCGTATATCTGTAATCCCAGTATATTTAGGGGGCTGAGACAGGAGGATTGCAGGTTCGAGGACAGCTTCAGCAAGTTAGTGAGCCTCTCAGCAACTTAGCGAGACCCTGTTTCAAAATTAAAAACAAAACAAAACAGAAAAATAAAACAGGGCTGGGGGTATAGCTCGGAAGTAGAAAGCCTCTGGTTTCAACTCCCGGTACTAAAAAAGAAAAATGAAAGAAAGAAGTCCCCAGAGTGCACTCATAACTCTGTGTAACAAACAGGAGAACATTTCTAGTAATGTTTCATGGCCATCTAAATAGAATTTTTTATCCGGGCAGGGGGGCTCACACCTGTCACCCCAGTCCTGAGGAGGCTGAGACAGGAGGATCGCAGGTTCGAGGACAGCTTCAGCAAGTAATGAGACTCTCATCAACCTAGCGAGACCCTGTTTCAGAATTAAAATAGGGCTGGGGTGTAGCTTGGTGGTTGAATGAACGCTCATGAGTTCCACCCCCAGGATCACACACAATAATTCCCAATACCCAAAAAGAAAGAGAAAGAAAAAGAGAAGGAAGGACGAATACCAGAAGACCAACGGACACAGGATCAGTGTCTCCTGACGCCGAGACGGGCCTTAATGTGCTTCCTTTTACCGTCTTTCCAGACAAATGACCGTGGAGATCACTGAGCCCCAGCAGAACGGAAACCTGGCCAACTGTGTGGCCGAGAGCGAGGCCGCGCACACGCAGCCTCAGGCCGGCCGGAGCGCCATCCCGGCTTTAGCTCAGGTAGGCGCCGGCCGCCCAGAGCAGAGGGAGCCCTGGGCTGAGAGGGGTCGGAGCCCAGCTCTTACTGTTGATCTAGAGTTTCCCATGATCCCTCTGCTGAATATGACTATGAGAGGTAGATGCTAAGTCTAGTTACCCCCAAACCCCCGATGCTGAGGATTGAGCCCAGGGACATCCTCCTCTGAGCTACACCCTCAGCCCTATTTTATTTATTTATTTTTTGCAGTACTGGGGATGGAACCCAGCGCATTCGATTCAACCTCCGAGCTACACTCCCAGCCCTATTTTTATTCTTTTATTTTGAAACAGGGTCTCACTGAGTTGCAGAGGGCCTCACTAAGTAGCTGAGGCTGTCTGCAAACTGCGATCCTCCAGTGTCAGCCTCCCAAATGCTGGAATTACAAGCGTGAACCACCATATCTGGTCCTATTTTATTTTTTATTTGGAAACGGACTTGCCAAGTTGCTGAAGCTGATTTGAAACCGTGATCTTCCTGCTTCAGCTTTTTAAGTACTGGGATTACAGGTGTGCACCACCACACCTGGCTTAGTTTTATATTATTATCATCATCATCATCATCATCATTATTATTATTAATTATCTGCGGTACTGAGGATGGAACCCAGGAGCAGTCTACCTCTGAGCTACACTCCCAGCCCTATTTTTAATTTTTATTTAGAAACAGGGTCTCTCTAGGTTGATGAGAGTCCGTCTCACTGCTTGCGGAGGCTGTCCTCATTCTCCTGTCTGGGCCTCCCAAGTACTGGGATGACAGACGTGTGCCACCACGCCCGGCTCTTTTGCTTTTATATTATAACAGGTGCTGGTCCCCTGCCCCCTAGGAAGGAGGCTCAGGCCTCCCCGTCTCTCCCTCACTCCCTGCTCTCTCTCCCCGTTGAACTCGGCCCCTTTTTGATTCCTCTTTTCTCTGTAGCTTTCTCAGATGACAGAAAACACGACCTTTGCCTTTCCGCAACTGGCTGGTCTCACTCACCATATCCTCTAGTTCTGTCCATTTTCCTGCTGATGACCTAATTTTGTTTCTTTTTTTTTTTTTTTTTTTTTGGTGGTACTGGGGTTCCTGGAAGCCCTTCTATCTCTGGACTACACTCCCAGACCTATTTTTACATTTTTATTTGGAAACAGGGTCTCCTAAGCCAGCGTGAGCGGCTGGCTTCGAACCTGCGCGATCCTCCTGTCTCCGCCTCCCAAGCGCGGGGATGACGAGCGTGCCCACCACGCCCGGCCTAATTTTGTTTCTTGTAGCGGGTGAGATTCCGTTGTGTGCCTTGTCTCTTTTCTTTATCCGTTCATCTGTTGGCAGACATCTAAGCTGGCTTCATAATTTGGCTCTCATGAACGATAACGTGTATTTATCACTGTAGCATTCTGACTTTGGAAAGTCTTTTGGGAAGTTCCGAGGGGTGATACCGCTGGGCCATACAGTGGTCCCATTCCCAGTTTTCTGAGGAACCTCCATGCTGATCCGCATAGTGGCTGCACCACGTTACAATCCCACCAATAGTGTTAGAAGGGTTCCTATTTCCCCACATCCTCACCAGCATTGATTGTTGTTTGTTTTCTTTCTTTCTTCCCCCCCCCTCTTCTTTCTTTCTTTTTTGCGGTACCGGGGATGGAGCCCAGGGACATTCAACTGCTGAGCTAAAGCCCCAGCTCTATTTTCCATTCTTTATTTTAAAACAGGGTTTCACTGAGTTGCAACGGGCCTCACTAAGTATCTGAGGCTGTCCACGAACCACAATCCTTCTGTTTCAGCCTCCCAGGTTCTGGGATTACAAGCGTGCCCACCACGCCTGGCTGTTGTATGTATTCTTGATGACTGCCATTCTAACTGGAGTTGGGTGGAATCTCAGTGTACTTTTGATTTGCAGCACAATTAACAATAGCCAAATTATGGTGTTTTATAAATATGATTCCTAGCCTAGAATTCTGCCTTCCCCCCTCCTGCCCTCAGTATTGGAAATTGCACCTAGGGTGTTAACGTTGAAATTGAGTTGGGGGTTGCGAGGAGGCAAACACCAGCCAAATTATTATTTTTTTATTTTTATTTTTTTGGTGGTACTGGGGTTCCTGGAAGCCCTTCTAACTCCAGGCTACGCTCCCAGACCTATTTTATATTTTTTTATTTGGAAACAGGGTCTCTTAAGCCAGCGTGGCTGGCTCCGAACCAGCGCGATCCTCCTGTCTCCGCCTCCCAAGCGCGGGGATTACAGGCGTGCGTCACCACACCCGGCCAGCCAAATTATTAAAGGCCTCTTTATTAAACTGGCACCTTGGGGGAGGTCTGCTGACCACAGGGGAAGGGGCCGATGACTGAGCAGCAGAGTCACGCGGTCAGCGGAGCCATGCAGCAGAGCGGAAGCACGGGTAGTTATGCACCCGGCGTCTTGGGGTGGGGCTAGCGGCCGGTCCTCTGCGACATCTGCAATCTCACGACACCTGGGACCTCATGGCATCTCTGCTCTGGCTTCCAGGGTTCTGCCTCCTGTCCCTGCTGTGGGGTCTCATAGGGGAAGGGAAGGACCTGACCTATCGGGGGTACCCAACCACTGAGCTACATCCCCAGTCTGCTTTATTTTTATTTTGAGGAAGGGTCTTACTGAGTTGCCCAGGCTCGCCTCCAACCTGCGATCCACCAGCCTCAGCCTGCTGAGGAGCTGGGAGTGCCGGTGTGTCCCAGTGCCCGTCCCTGTGCGCGTGTGCCTCCTGCTCACTACGCCCAGTCACCCGCACCCCTCCCCTCGTGCCCAAAAGGCAGCTTGCAATTCTCCAGGCAGGCCCTCTGAAGTGTGATTTCCTACAGCTGCCAAGCACACAAGACTAGGCCCGAGCTTAAAGTCTTCAATCTGAAATGTTTTTCTTTTGTGTGTGGTACTAGGTATTGAACCAGGGACATTCTACCTCGGAGCTACAGCCCCAGCCCATTTTATTTTATTTTATTTTATTTTATTTTATTTTATTTTATTTTATTTTATTTTATTTTATTTTTTACCTGGAAGCAGTCTCACCACATTGTACAGGGCCTCACAAAGTCGCAGAGGCTGGCTTTGAACCTGTGATCCTCCTATCTCAACCTCCCAAGTACTGGGATTACAGACATGAGCCAATACACCTGGCTTTTGAAGCAGGGTCTCACTTAGTTGCTGAGTAAAGCCTGCAATCCTCTTGTCTCAGTCTGTGCAGTTTTGGAAACAAGGAAAAAGGGATAAAATTTGGGAGACTGAGAAAGCACTGTGACAGGCCTACAGGGAGCAGGCTCTGCCAGGCTCCTTCTCTTCCCCCTTGTCCAAGGATTTAACCTAAAGGCATTTTAACCCCTGAATCCTTTTTTCTTGTGTGGTACTAGGGATGTGACCCAGGGGCTTTCTACCTCCAGGCCACATCACCGACCTATTTTATATTTTATTTGGAAATAGGGTCTCACTAAGTTGCTGAGATCTTCACTCAGTAGCTGAGGCTGGCTTGGAACCTGCGCGATCCTCCTGTCTCCGCCTCCCGAGCGCGGGGATGACAAGCGTGCGCCACCACGCCTGGCCTTTTTGTCTTTAAACAAGGTCTTAAATTGCGGAGGTGGGCCTCCTGGAACCTGCGATCTTGTCTCAGCCTCTCAAGTACGGGGACTGCAGGACCGCACCAGCACACTGCCTGCTAAGTTCCTTTCAAGTCTCTGTTCTCAAGCGCACGGGCTGTGGGAAGAGGCACTTCTCAAAAAAGCAGGCTGTCTCCGCCTCCCAAGCGTGGGGATGGCAAGCCTGCGCCACCACGCCCGGGGTGGAAACGTGCTTTAATGTGTACGGTATAAATTTTCTTTTTCAATCCCATGGAAAATTGGGGTGGCATTTCTTATTGTTTGGCCAGCTCTGCCAAAAGTCCATCTTCTTGGTCCTAAGTAGGGCCAGGAAAGATAAAGACAACAGACAGCTATGGGAAAGGGAGTACAGTCGGCTAGATGGTGCACACCTGTAACCCGGGATTTGGGAGGCTGAGACAGGAGGGCCGCAGGTTCAGTGACAGCCTCAGCAAGCAGTGAGACTCATCAACCAACTGAGACCCTGTTTCAAAACAAAAATGACAGCTGGGCTTAATTACAAGCGTGGTGGTGCACACTTGAAATCCCAGCATTTGGGAGGCCGAGACAGGAGGATCGCACAGGTTTGGAGCCAGCCGCGCTGGCGTAAGAGACCCTGCCTCAGCTAATAGTGAGACCCTGTTTCCAAATAAAACATATATATAAAAAAATAGGTCTGGGAGTGTAGCCCAGAGGTTCCACCTCCAGTATCACCAAAAAAAAAAAAAAAAAAAAAAAGACAACACTTTGCCTTGAATAAATGTTAATGTTTTGAAGGAAATTTCAGGAGGGGATAAAGCAATCCAAGCTGAGTTGCAGAAAAAGATTTTGTTTTTAAACTTGTAAAAAATGCATACAACATTTTCTGTCTTTCGATGAGGCTTGGGTACCCTGTTTAGCGTTCAAGACCACATTCTTAGTTGTTTGTCACTAGCGGCGCTGGGGAAATAATGACCGTAACACGGTTATTGTCTTTACTTTTTCCTCTCTTATTTTCTTGGGCAAAAGGATAGGCCGAGCGGGGCACAGTCGTGCACGCTTGTAATCCCAGCATCGGGAGGCTGACACAGGAAGATTGCAGTTTGTGAACAGCCTCAGTTACTTAAGGGAGGCCCTTTGCAACTCAGTGAGGCCCTGTTTCAAAATAAAGAATAAAAAATAGGGCTGGGGTATATAGCTCGGAGATATAATGCTCCTGGATTTCATCCATAGTACAAAAAAAAAAAAAAAGGATAGCTGTATTGGACACACTAGTGTGTGGAGGCTGAGGGAGGCTGAGGCAGGAGGATCGCAAGTTTGAGGCCAGCTGTGGCAACTTAGCAAGACCTATCTCAAGATAAAAAGGGGTCGGACACACCTCAGTGGTTAGAGAGTTTTAGACGTGTAAGACCAAAATGTGAATACGCTTTACCTTTCAGCTGTACACCTTTCAGCTGTACACATAAGTGTTTATTTTCTGTGTCTTTGTGTCTTGAGCCTGTGATCCTTGTTTCTGAGTCTCCCAAGTACTGGGATTATAGGCACGTGCCACCGCCCGGCTAATATTTTGCAGATTTATTCAAGTGTTCAATACATAATATATTTTTAGTGTGGTACCAAGGTTTGAACCCAGGGGTGTTCTATCTATAGCTATACCCCAGCCTTTTTCTGATTTTTATTTTTTAAATATTTTGTGGATTTGGGAATTGAACTCAGGGGCATTCTAGCTCTGAGCTATAAACCCAGCCCTATTTTTTTACTTTTTTATTTCGAAACAGGGTCTCCCTAAGTGGCAGAGGTACTCACTAAGTTGCTGAGTGTAGCTTCAAGTCTGCAATCCTCCTGTCTCAGCCTCCTGAGTACCGGGATTATAGGTGCGCACCACTGTGCCTTGCTCCAATGTATTTGTTTAGTATTATTGTTGTTATTGTTATTATTTTGGTACGGGGGATTGAACCCAGGGGTATTCTACTTCCCAGCTACATCTCCAGCCCTATTTTTCATTTTGAAACAGGATCTCACTAAATGTGGAGGGCCTCACTGCGGAGCTGAGGCTGGCCTCGAACCTGCGACTCTCCTGTCTCAGCCTCCCAGGTACAGGGACGGAAGCGTGCGCCACCAGGCTTGCTTTGGCTCTTACTTATAATTGCCTTATTTTCCTGTTTCAACCTTAAAATATTTGAGATCTCCTTGAAACGCTATTTTTTCTGTAGAAGAAAACGTCCGCCGCATTCTCAGAACAGGAGATCCAGGTTGTTTCAGCTTTCTGCTGTGCCGCTAGGGCCTTTCTTGCCGGCTCTCGACGCGGGGCCGGCTCCTCTCTGCTCTCCACTCTGCTGCCTCCTGTCCTGTGCGCCCTTCACTCGTGCCCAGGGCTCCGTGGCCCCCGGCGGTACTGTGACATCACAGAGCCCTGGGCCAGGGTGCCTAGCTACGCCTGCAGCTCCTCCGCTAGGTGCTGGCCGCTCCCACGCTGCGAGTCCCCGCCCAGGGTTGGCACTAGGACACTGACTTATCGCAAAGCCAGGCCAGGCCCCAGGGCACCATCTCGGCCCCTTCCTTCGCGTCAGCCGCTGTCCAGAGTGGGATTCCCGGTGAATGTGGTGGCATCAGCACAATCTATGTTTCAGGCATCCTGTAGAGGAAGATCACTCTTCTGGGGACCTGGAAAAAACGGTAAATTGAGCCTCGGTGACCTTTCCAAGCCTCATGAAAAGAGGTGTCCCCTGGCGTGGTGGATCACGCACCGGCGCCCAGGAAATACAGACAGTCATGTATATACAGGTAGTGGGCTAAGCCCGGGGCCATTCTGCCTCCAGGCCGCGCCCCAGTCCTTTATTTATTTATTATTTATTATATATATATATATATATTATATATATATTATATATATATATTTTTTTCTTTTTTGCAGTGCTGGGGATTGAACCTCTGAGCTCAGAGGCATTCAACCTCTGAGCTACACCCCAGCCCTATCTTTTATTCTTTATTTTTGAAACAGAGCCTCACTAACTTGCGGAGGGCCTCATTCGGTAGCTAAGGCTGGCCCGTGAACCTGCCCTCCTGTCTTGGCCTCCCAAGTGTTGGGATTACAAGTGTGCCCCACCATGCCCGGCATTTTAAATTTATTTTGAAATAGGATCTTGCTAAATTGCTGAGGCTGGCCTCACATCTGACATTCTTGTGTTTTGGCCTCTTCAGTACTGGTGTGTGCCACCATGCCTGGATCCAGGATGTCTTTCTAATCCTATTTGTGCATGAAAAAATTAATCTTCATATTCCTTTAGATTGCCCTCTGTCAATATTACTCAGGTTTTCTTTCTTCCTTTCTATTCTCTCTCTTTCTTTCCTTTTTTTTGTGGTACTGGGGATTAAACCCAGGGGCATTTTACCTCTAAGCCACACATCGCCCCCATACTTTTTTTTGAAACAGGGTCTAATGTTTTAATGAGAGTTTTCATTACTTGCCAAGGCTGTCCTTGAACCTGTAATCCTTCTATTTCAGCCTCACAATTACTGGGCTTACAGGCCTGTGCAGGCACACCTGGCATTTATCATCACTTTTTGTTTTGTTTTTATGGTACTAGGAATTGAACCCAAGGGCATTCCACCTCCGAGTTACACCCCCAGCCCTATTTTATTTTGACTTTGAAACAGGGTCTCACTAGGTTGATGAGAGTCTCACTACTTGCTGAAGTTGTCCTTGAACCTGTGATTCTTCTGTCTCAGCCTCACAAGTACTGAGATTACCAGCATGGGCCACTGTACCTGGTTTATTATTTTTTTTAATGGTAACATGGATTGAATCCAGAGGCATTCTACCTCTGAGCTGTATCTCCAACCCTTTTCTTTCTTTCTTTCTTTCTTTCTTTCTTTCTTTCTTTCTTTCTTTCTTTCTTTCTTTCTTTCTTTCTTTCTTTCTTCTTTCTTCTTTCTTGGTGGTACTGGGGATGGAATCCAGGGCCTCCTACCTCCGGGCTACACTCGCAGACCTATTTTAAATTTGGAAACAGGGTCTCTTAAGCCAGTGTGGCTGGCTTCGAACCTGAGTGATCCTCCTGTCTCCGCCTCCCAAGCACAGGGATTACAAGTGTGCACCACCACGCCCGGCTCGATTTTTCTTTTCTTTTTTTTTTATTTGAAATGGGGGGTCTCATAAAGTTGCTTAGGCTGGCCTTGAACCTGGGATCCTTCTGTCTCCACCTCCCAGTACTGGGACATAAGGGAAACTAGCTTTGTTTGTTTGATGATAAGTGAGTAACAGTGAAGAATACAATGATAGGAATGGAGGGTGACACTTGTCTCGCATGTGTGACGTCCTGAGTCCCCTCCCCATTGCTGCGAAAATAAAAATATCTAAGTAACAACAATAGTAACACAATGACCTCAGTTTGGTGGCCCTGAATTGATGGGAGAGAGACCTAACGGTTCATCCCGTTTTTGTACTAGCAGTGCAAAGGTTAATACAGAGAAAAAGGAAAATAAGCCAGGCGTGGGGGTGCACACTTGTGATCCCAGTCCTTAGGAGGCTGAGACAGGAGGATCGCAGGTTTGAGGCCAGCCTCAGCAGCCTAGTGAGGCCCTCAACAAACTTAGCAAGACCGTTTCAAAATTAAAAAATAAAAAAGAGATGGTGTTGCAGCTCAGAGGTAGAATGTCCCTGGTTCAACCGCCAGCGCCCCTCCAAAAAAGGCTAAAACAAAACAGAGAGCGTGTGCCAAGAAGTAGGTAGTGCCCAAGCTCACTTTCTGGGGAAACTTTTGTTCCAGCTTCAGACATGAGATTATTCTGAGGAACTAGGAAACAATTCCAGAAGGACTCACGGGTTTTGCTAAGGATGAGTCCTGCCTTCGATGGCCTTGCCCAACTTCCGGTGCAATGCTTGGGCCGTGAAGTCATGGGACGACAGCTCCGTGCACGTGCGAGCCCGGGCTGCACAGAGGGCTGCGTGTGCGTCCGCTCGCACTGGGGCCCGGGCACTCTGGACACGAGCCGCAGTCTGAGCCGCAGGAGACGCCGGCGTGTGCGGCTCGGGGCGGCCACAGCTTGTGGTGTTGGAAATGGAGGCGTGTGCCTGTCATCCCAGCACTTGGGAGGCTGGGACAGGAGGATCCCGCAGGTTCGAAGCCAGCCTCGGCTACTTACTGAGGCTCTCAGCACCTTGGTGAGACCCTGTTTCTAAATAAAAATATAAAATAGATCTGGGAGTGTAGCCCGGAGGTAGGAGGCCCCTGGGTTCCATCCCCAGTACCACAAAGAAGAAAAAAAACCACAGGCTGGAAATGACAGTCAACACACCCGACATCAGCATCCAGACGCGCCGTGAGAAGAGAGTGCCCGGAGCTGTACAACAGCCACCTCGTGGTCATGGCCCCCGTGGACGTGGCGAACATTGAGTCCACACCTGGACTGACAGACCAACAGGCTAGCCTTCACTGTCACGAGCCATCGAAGAGCCGTACGAGCCGCGTGGGGTCTCACGCCCGTCATCCCAGAACTTGGGAGGCTGAGGCGGGAGGGCGCAGGTTCAAGGGCAGGCTCAGCAAGTAGCGAGACTCTCTTCAACCTAGCGAGACCCTGTTTCAGAATAAACATAAAACAGGGCTGCGAGTATAGCTCAGAGGTAGAATGCCCCGGGTTCAATCCCCAGACACACACACACACACACACACACACACACACACCTGTATGGAGACAGGCACTGCAGCACACGCCTGTAATCTCAATATTTGAAAGGTTGAAACAGGAGGATTGCAGATTTGAGGCCAGCCTCAGCAACTTAATGAGACCCTGTTTCAAAATAAAAAATAAGCCGGGCGTGGTGGCGCACGCTTGTAATCCCCGCGCTTGGGAGGTGGAGACAGGAGGATCGTGCATGTTCGAAGCCAGCCACGCGCGCTGGCTTAGGAGACCCTGTTTCTAAATAAAAAAATATAAAAATAGGTCTGGGAGTGTAGCCCGGAGGTAGAAGGGCTTCCAGGAACCCCAGTACCACCAAAAAAGAAAAATAAAAAATAAAAAAAATAAAAAAAATAAAGTAGGTCAAATATAGAAGGCCCCTGTACTATAAGATAAATAAATAATAAAATAAAATGTAAAAATAGGGCTGAGGGTGTAGCCCAGAGGTAGAAATGACCCTGAGTTTAATTCCCAGGACCACACACACCAAAAAAAAAAAAAAAAGGAAAATAATTATTTTTTGGGGGGGGCCTGGGGATGGAACCCCGGGGCATTTGACCTCTGAGCTACACCCCCTGCCCTATTTTTTATTCTTTATTTTGAAACCGGGTCTCCGAGTTGCAGAGGGCCTCACTAAGTAGCTGAGGCTGTCTGCGAATCGCGATCCTCTGTTCTCAGCCTCCCGAGTGCTGGGATGACAAGCGTGCCCACCACGCCTGGCCGGAAAAGAATATTCCTGATGAAGCTGATGGGTGGGTTGTCCTGGCCTGCGATCCCATGATTTGGGAGGCCCAGACAGAATTGCAGGTTCAAGGCCAGCCTTGGCAACTTAGTAAGAACATTGGCCACTTAATAAGACCCCATTTCAAAACTTAAAACTTGTAAAAAAAAAAAAAAAGACCTAGCAGCCAGATGAGAGCTATGTGACCTTGAAGACATTATTTCAAAAACGAGATGAGTGAAGTGGGCTTGTACATGGAGGCAAACGCCAGTCAGTGTGTATTGGCAGTGGCCACTTTCAAGCTTTTAGGCAGAGATGTGTGTGTGTGTGTGTGTGTGTGTGTGTGTGTGTGTTACTAGAGGTGGAACCCAGGGGCTTTTCTGCCTCCAGGCTATACTCCCAGACCTATTTACTTTATTTTATTTTATTTTATTTTATTTGGAAACAGGGTCTCAGTTGCTGAGAGCCTCACTAGGTAGCTGAGGCTGGCTTTGAACCTGCGCGATCCTCCTGTCTCAGCCTCCCAAGCGCGGGGATGACAAGCGAGCGCCACCACGCCCGGCGTAGGCAGAGATTTCGAATTTTGGAAACTGCGTGGCCCTCGTGAGCCGAGCGTGTTTGGTTTCCGAGTGGAGCTGGTGGTGTTTTGGAAGTGTTCCTGCCAGTGTGCCATGAGTGCTGACCCACTTAGTGGGCGTGGCGTGGTGCTGTATGACCTTGCGCGGGTATAGTCACCAGGGTACGGGTGAGGGCGGCGCGTGTGCTGGGAGAGGCACGGGGGTTGAGCCCAGGGGCTTTCTCCCTCTGAGCGACATCTCTAGCCTTTTCAATGTTTTTTCTATTATTTTGAAATAGAGTCTTGTTAAATAGCAGAAGCTGGCCTTGAACCTGGGATCCTCCTGCCTCAGCCTCCTGAGTACTGGGTTTGCAGGTATGCACCACCACGCCTGGCAGTCGTGGGTTTTAATGTACCAGGTAGGGCTTCAGATTGCACGTTATGAGGAAGCTTTAGGAAACAACCACTCATCAAGTTTTGGTATCAAATCAAAGAACATCTATATTTTTCTGAAAACGAAGCTATGACAGTGGCGCGTGCCTTATAACTGTAGCTGTTGAAGAGGCTAAAGCAGGAGGATTGCAAGTCAGAGACTGCCTGGGCAGCAGAGGACACCCTTCTCAAAGATGTGGAAAAGTCTGGGAATGCGGAGCTCGGTAGTAAAGTGATGGCTTAGCGTGTGCAAAGCCCTAAGCTCAGGCCCTGGCGCTGCCCCAGTCATTTAAGCTATCAGAATGCTCCGTCTTTTATTTTTTATTTATTTTTTATTTTTTATTTTTTGGTGGTACTGGGGTTCCTGGCAACCCTTCTATCTCCGGGCTACACTCCCAGACCTATTATATTTTTTATTTGGAAACAGGGTCTCTTAAGCCAGCGAGGCTGGCTGGGAACCTGCGCGATCCTCCTGTCTACCTCCCGAGTGCAGGGATGACAAGCGTGCCCGCCACGCCCGGCTCCTCGTGTCTTTTAAAATCCCTTATCTGTTAGGCCTAGATTTTTTTCACGTATCAACTCAGTATCGCACCAGATTCACGGAAGACGGAGGCGTGAGAACCCAGCTGTCTCCAGTTAGACCAGACCTTGAAGGGATTCGTGGAAACATGTTCAGAGTGCTATTCTCCTAGGAAATATTTTTGCTTTGCTTTGGAAAGTAAAATTGTTTCCCATAAAACGTTATTTCTGTTAGCATGTAATGGATTTGTTGCTGCTTGAAAATGGGTAATTATAAGTAACTAGTTATTTATATTTTTGTTTTAATCCATTATGGTAGATAGACCATACTTCAACAAAACCAGTGGGAGTGGGTCTTGGTGGCACCTGCTTGTAAACCCAGCTACTCAGGAGGCTGAGGCAGGAGGATCGCAAGTTCAAGGCCAGCCTGGGCAACTTAGCCAGACCCTGTCTGGAAAGAAAATAAAAATCGGGCCGAGTGGTAGACAGCTTGTTTTGTTCCGTGTCCTGAGCACCCGCGTGTGGCCCTGCCCTCCGCCCCATCCACCCACAGCCTGGCCCGGCCCTGTTGTGAGCAGAAGTCAGAGTCTGCGAATAGGGCTTCACCTCCGCATCCTAGCACTAACCGCTTACATAGAAAAAGGCTCATGGGAGCGTTAGCAAGCTTGAAGTGTGAAGGTCTCTTGAAACCAAAAAGTGTAATAGCGAGGTGTGTGGAGAAGGGAAGAAGGCTTTTGGTAGCTGGTCTACAGGAGTGGAGCCTATTTATTTTTGCAGTACTGGGGATGGAACCCAGGGGCATTCTACCTCTGAGCTACACTCCCAGCCCTGTTTTTTATTCTTTGTTTTATTTATTTATTTACTTATTTTTGCGGGTCTGGGGATGGAACCCAGGGGCATTTGGCCTCCGAGCTAAAGCCCCTGCCCTATTTTTTTTTTTTTTTTTTTTTTAATTTTGAAGCTGGGTCTCACTGAGTTGCAAAGGGCCTCACTAAGTAGCTGAGGCTGTCCACGAACCGCGATCCTCTGGTCTCAGCCTCCCAAATGCTGGGGTTACAAGTATGCACCACCACGCCCGGCTTTTATTCTTTATTTTGAGACAGGGTCTCACTAAGTTGCAAAGGGCCTACTAAGTAGCTGAGGCTGGCTTCAAACCTATGCTATCCTCCTGTCTCAGCCTTCCAAATGCTGGGATTACAAGCGCGCACCACCACACCCATTTTTTTAAATTTATTTACTAATTTATTTATTTTTGTGGTACTGGGGATGGAACCCAGAGGCATTATTCCTTAGAGGTTTACCCCCAGCCCAATTTTATTTCTTATTTGGAAACAGGATCTCACTAGGTTGATGAGGCACACCACTTGCTGAGGCTGGCTGCGAACCTGCGATCCTCCTGTCTCAGCCTCCCCAGTACTAGGATTATAGACGTGTACACCACGCCCGGCTCACCTTCCTTTCCTGTCCAGCTGTTAGCTAGGCTCAGATCAAGGCCTTGCACAAAGGCCCATTTCTACCCAGTGCATGTCGGCTCCTCTGTGCCTGTGGCCAGCTGGTGTTTCTTAAGCACATATTTTCTCTTGCATGAATAAAAGATATGTAACTTTTAAGCCAGGCATGGTGGCACACACCTGTAATCCCATTTCCTGGGAGACTGAGACAGAAGGGTTGCAGGTTCGAGGACAGGCTCAGCACGTAGTGAGACTCTTATCAACCTAGTGAGACCCTCTTTCAAATTTTAAAAAATAGCCAGGCGTGGTGGCGCATGCTTGTGATCCCAGCATTCTAAAGGCTGAGACCTGAGAATCGTGGTTCGCGGACAGCCTCAGCTACTTACTGAGGCCCCCCGCAACTTAGTGAGACCCTGTTTCAAAATAAAGAATAAAAAATAGGGCTGGGGGTGTCGCTCAGAGGTCAAATACTCCTGGGTTCCATTCCCAGACCTGCAAAAAAAAAAAAAAAAAAAAAAAAATAGGGCTGGAGCTGGGTGTGGTGGCACACACTTGTAATCCCAGCATTCGGAAGGCTGAGACTGGAGGATCGCAGTTCGCGGACAGCCTCAGCTACTTAGGCCACAACTTAGACCCTGTGTCAAAGAATAAAAAATAGGGAAGGGGGTGTAGCTTGGAGGTTGAATGCCCCTGGGCTCCCTCCTCAGACCCGCAAAAATAAAAAAGGTCTGGGGATGTAGCTTAGAGATAGAACGCCCCAGGGTTCAATTCCCAGTACCACAAAAGATTAAAAAAAAATAGGGCTTAGGATGTAGCTTGGAGGTAGAATACCCCTGCTCATTCCCATCACACACACACACACACACACACACACACACACACACACACAAGTGGCTTTACAACAATTAAGATTTATTTATATCATCATTTGGTGGGAATCAAATTTCTTTGGCAATCCAAAAGTTGCAGTTTGTGTGTGCGTGCGTGCGTGCATGCGTGTGTGTGTGTGTGTGTGTGTGTGTGTGTGTGTGGTACTGGAGGTGGAACCCAGGGGACTTCTACCTCTAGGCTATGCACTCAGCCCTATTTTGTTTTTATTTGGAAACAGAGTCTTGCTAAGTTGTTGAGAGCCTCACCAAATTGCTGAGGCTGACTTCAAACCTGGGATCCTCCTTTCCCAGCCTCCCACATACTGGGATTAAAAGCGTGAGTCACCACGATCCGGCTCGTAAACCCACTCGCTCCGTGACTCCTTAAAGACCTTGCGAAGTGATTGGAAATCAGCGTGTTCTTTAGAGTGAGGTCACACGGGCTTCCAGCTAAGGTCCTATGGGCCTACACCAACCACCAGAGAAGCCGTTGTTTGAGCAAGTCGCAATGAACAGTAAGGCTCAGCAAAATGAGGCCGAGCTGGGCGAGGCCACGTCTGCTGGACACAGTTGTTGACTGCTCAGACGACTTCACGGGCACTGAGTCCAGCCAGACTGCTGCCCGGTGCTGTGCTGGTCTGATGGAAACCCTCCGGAAAGCTCCGTGTGGCGAGACTCTGCTCAAAGGCTAAGTGACAGCGGGGTACGGTGGCACATGCTTGCAATCCTGGTCCTCGGGAAGCCGAGACGCGAGGATCACAGGTTCAAGGACAGCCTCAGCAACTTAGGGAGAACCTGTTTCAGAATAAAAACTAAACCAGGCTTGGAGTGTAGCTCAGAGGAGGAATGTCCCTGGGTCAAACCCCAGTACCACACACACACACGCACAAGCCACGTGATGGTCCTTTCCCTGGATGCATGCCTGTCAAGAGATGCTTTCTGTGATCAGAGACACCAGGGCTAGAGGAGTCCTGGATTTCTTTGATCTGGGCCGTGTGTGTGTGTGTGTGTTTGTTTTACAGGGCAGAAAAAAGACTGTGACTTTTATCAGAATAGTGGCGGGGCGTCGGCTTGCGTCAAAGGTAGTAGTACCAGAGTGCTTGTATCCCAACCATTGCATTTCTCCCCAAAGCAGTGGCCACGCCTGCATTCTCCCCAGGAAGCGAGCGCAGGCGGGCGGCCTGCTGTCTGGCCCGGCCAGGTCCCCGGTGCAGCGCGGCCGGAGTGCGGTGGTTTAACTGCTTTGGAACTCGGTGCCGGAACATTCTACCCGCCGTAGCATGGGCACCAAGAGCGAGGCGCGCGGGTTCTTTAATACCTGTCCCATCAGAGAATGACAACTGGGCACCGTGGCCTCCCGCGCACACAGCTGACCTGCCAGTCCTAGGAGCCTGAGCCTAAGGCGGCAGCCGGGCAGGCCAGTGCCACATCCTCCCACAGCGCGGCGCGTCCAGCCTCGACCCTCACCCTGGGCATTTTGCAGGTTTCTGTGGCCGGGTCAGGCACTGGGAGAGGCTCCCCAGCAGTGACGCTGCTGCAGCTGCCCTGCGGCCAGACCGTCCATGTCCAGGGCGTGATTCAGCCGCCGCCCTCCGTCATCCAGTCTCCGCAGGCCCAGACTGTCCAGGTGAGCTTCCTTCCCGCCCCTCCTTCCCCCGGGCCTCTTCCTTTTGTGCAGACTAATTCACTCCTTGCTTCCCTTCTTTAGCTCTTCTCCTGGACCCTGCTTTTCATCAGACATTTGGTGGAATTTCTATTTTCCCTGGGGTGTGCACTGTAGGATTCCACAGGGGAGTGGAGTTTTGTTATCAGCTCTTAATTGCAGGCTGAGTAACTGCTGGGGAAGCAGCTCCTGTCTGCTTCAGGCCCTGTGCTCAGACTCAAGTTCATTCAGCAAAGCTTGGCAAATTTAAAAATAGTTTGGGATGCTTGGAAAAAGATGTAAATGCAGTTATATAAAGATTTTAGTACTGATCAAAAGTGGTACTTACAGTAGTATGTAGAGAGATTTTATGTTTCTATCAAATTCAGTGTATCAGAAAATAATATGCTCTAAGCCGGACCCATGTGGCCACACCTGCAATTCCAATACTTGGGAGGCTGAGACAGGAGGATGACAGGTTGGAGGAGCCTCAACAATGTAGGAGACTCTCAGAGCAGACCCTGTGTCAAGCCCTCAGCAACATAGTGAGATCGTGTTTCAAAATAAAAATAAGGCTGGGATAGCTGGGCGTGGTGGCGCACGCTTGTAATCCCCACACTAGGGAGGCTGAGACAGGAGGATCGCACAGGTTCGAAGCCAGCCTCAGCTACTTAGTGAGGCTCTCAGCAACTTAGCGAGACCCTGTTTCCAAATAAAATACAAAATAGGTCTGGGAGTGTAGCCCGGAGGTAGAAAAGCCCCTGGGTTCCACCCCCAGTACCACCAAAAATAAAAAAAAAATTAAAAAAAGGGCTGGGATATACCTGGGAGGTAGAACACCCCAGTGTTTAAGCTCCAGTACCAAAGAAAGAAAGAAAATAATTTTATTTTTTTACTTACCTGGGTGCTTGGGACTGAACCCATGGCCTCAAGCACGCTAATCACATGCTCTACCACTGAACTACACCCCAGGCCAAAAGTACTATCATATTATCTTCATGTGAGTGTTGTGTTAAATGCAGGGGAGCCAAGCCAGGCACGATGGCGCACGCTTGTAATCCCAGGGCTCGGAAGGCTGAGACGGGGATGGCAGGTTTCTAGCCTCAGCAACTCAGTGAGGCCTGTTTAAAAAATTATATATAATCTTATATAATATATAATCAGTATATGTAATTTAATTTATATACACGACTATATTTTATTTATTTATTTATTTATTTATTTATTTATTTATTTATTTATTTTTGGTGGTACTGGGGTTCCTGGAAGCCCGTCTATCTCCGGGCTACACTCCCAGACCTATTTTATTTTTGGAAACAGGGTCTCCTAAGCCAGTGCTTTGGCTTTGAACCTGCGCGATCCTCCTGTCTCTGCCTCCCAAGCGTGGGGATGACAAGCGTGCCCACCACGCCCGGCTATTATATATATGATATATATACACATATATGAGAGGGGGGGAGGGAGAGCGCACACAAGCGCATACACACCAGGGGCAATTTTTCTTCTGTGAGCAGATGGATGTGCTCTTGCTGGATCGTGCCGTGTGCCTGCACATTTGAGTATAGTTTGTCATGGAATAAAGACAAGGGCCACAACATGACTTATTTTTTTTTTTTATTTGTGGGGTTGGGGATGGAACCCAGGGACATTCTACCTCTGAGCTACACCCTCAGCCCTATTTTTTATTCTTTATTTGGAAACAGTGTCTCACTGAGTTGCCGAGGGCCTCACTAAGTAGCCGAGGCTGGCTGTGAACCATGATCTTCCTGTCTCAGCCTCTGAAGTACTGGGATTACAAGCGTGCCCACCACGCCCAGCTTTTCAGTAGACTTTATTTATTTATTTATTTATTACTTATTTACTTATTTATTTATTTATTTTTGGTACTAGGGGTGGAACCCAGAGGTTTTCTACCTCCGGGCTACACTCCAGATCTATTTTATATTTTATTTGGAAACAGGGTCTCTCTAAGTTGCTGAGAGCCTCACTAAGTAGCTGAGGCTGGCTTTGAGCCTGTGCGATCCTCCTGTCTCAGCCTCTTCAATAGACTTTTTAAAGTTTTGGTAAATGAGTGGTTTAGTTGTCTTTGCAGAGAGAGAGGTGCTGGCGGATCCTGTCCTAGAATTTGTCCCTGTTGGACAGTGGGCAAGTCCTTCCTCTCTCTGCATGGCTTCCAGCCACACTCTCCTAGGTGGGTTAAATGCTGGCCTGCCTCCCCCACGGCGGTTGCTATAGTTGAAGGACAGATGTGTAAACTGATAAGTGTTTGGTAGTGATACACAACTCTCTAGTGAAGTTTGCACATGTGGTGTCGGTGACCAGAGTCACGTGTGTAGGCAGCTGTGTGCGCACACACGTGCTGTGAGCCGTATGTTCTGGCTTATACCCTGGATGTTGGAGTGACCTTTTGATTTTGCCCACAGCAAATGTAATTGTATTAGGGAAAGTGAATTTTTGTTGTTGTTGTTTTGGTACTGGGTATAGAACTCAGGGGCATTCTACCTCTGAGCTGCACCTCCAGCCCTATTGTTAAATTTGAAACAGGGTCTCGCTAGGTTAATGAGAGTCTTACTATGTGCAGAGGCTTGTCCTCGAACCTGCGATCCTCCTGTTTCAGCCTCCCAAGTGCTGGGATGACAGGTGTGCGGTGCCACACCCGGTGTTTAAGTACAGTGAGTTTTGTAAGCTCAGCCACTGAGGTCCTCAGAATTAAAATATCGACAGCAGATGTGTTGTTGTGGAGATTCATTATGTTTCTAACTTTTTGTAATAATCTGGTTATTGTAGTATTACCTGGCTTCATATACGAAGCTATGCTAAAAATCCAGACACTTCTTTTTAGGAGAAATTCCTCATTTCGATCTTCAAGACTTCCATGAGCAAACCCTTACCCATTCCTTACAATATATAAATCCTAACTTTAACCTGCCTCATTTACTCTCTTGTTTACTTAAATATTCTTTCTATATATGTTTTTTGATGTAATGTAATTATACAGCATAGTGAGAAACTCAAAGTGATAACTTATCCATGTATATAGCACTTTATATATTTTCTCTTTCCCTCTTTCTTTCTTTCTTTCTTTCTTTCTTTCTTTCTTTCTTTCTTTCTTTCTTCCTTTTTTCTTTTTTTTTGCAGTACTGGGGATGGAACTCAGGGCCATTCTACCTCAGAGCTACACCCCAGCCCTATTTTTTATTCTTAATTTTGAAACAGGGTCTCACTAAGTTGCAGAGGGCCTCATAAGTAAGCACTTTGTATGTTTCCCCCCACAAGAATATGAAAGTTTACCTGAGCACGATGGCACACGCTTCTCAGTATCTGGGAGGCTGAGACAGGAGGACTGCAGGTTCGAGACCAGCTTGGCAGCTTAGCATGACCCTTTTTCAACATACAAAAATAAATGTGGGGCTGGGGGTGTAGCTCAGAGGTAGAATGGCCCTGGGTTCAGTCCCCAGTACCACGCACACCCACAGAAGCTGAAAGTTTATTTTAAGCCAGGGAGAATAGAGCGAAAGGAATGCTGTCGGGCAAGGACCTGAGAGGGCAGCCTCTTTTCGCTGACTTTCTGTAGGGTTGATAACCTGTCCCGTTCCTTGCTGCAGGCACACGTGTTTTACAACTTGACAGTTTGGTTCGTTTTCCTTTCCCGAGCAAGCCAACTGCGCCCTTCTCTTGCTCCCCAGCACCTGGCTGGGGAGCTGCGCATAAGACCCTCCCTACCCCGCTGTCCTGAAGGAGTACCGCCATGGCCGTAGGATGCACTTCGGAAGTCCTTGTGTTGCAGGTAGCGACGATCGCAGAGACAGAGGATTCTGCAGAATCAGAAGGTGTGACTGATTCTCATCAACGCAGAGAAATCCTCTCACGAAGACCCTCCTACAGGTGAGCTGACTACTTCCTACTAGAATGTTACTTTCTTCAAAAAGGCACAATCATTATAGGTCAAAGCAATTCTTAGCCGGGCGTGGTGGCGCACGCTTGTCATCCCAGCATTTGGGAGGCTGACACCGGAGGATCACGGTTCGCAGACAGCCTCAGCTACTTAGGCCCTCCGCAACTCAGTGAGACCCTGTTTCAAAATAAGTAATAAAAAATAGGGCAGGGGGTGTAGCTCGGAGGTCAAATGCCCCTGGGTTCCCTCCACAGACCCGCAAAAAAAAAAAAGGCAATTCTTCTTTTTTTCATATGCATGTGGTACTGAGTATTGAACCCAGAGGCATTCTACCTCCGAGCTGCATCCCCAGCCCAATTTTATTTCCTATTCGGAATCAGGGTCTCACTAGGTTGCTGAGAGCCTCACTAGGTAGCTGAGGCTGGCCTTGAACCTGCAATCCTCCAGTCTCAGCCTCCCAAGACTCGGATTACAAGTGTGCATCACCACGCCCGGCTAGCAATTCTTCTAGGAGCTGGGTGTGGTGGCACACACCTGTAACTCCAGGACCTGGAGAGGCAGGAGGATAGCAGATTTGAGGCCAGCCTCAGAATTGAGAGACCCCGATTCCAAATAAAATGCAAAATGCAGCTGGGGCGGGGGTAGCTTGGAGGTAGGATGCCCCTGGCTTCCATCCCCAGATCTCCCCTTCCCCAGCACATTCTTTTAGGTCTTATTTATGTATCTTAATAACTTCTATTACTAAATTACATTTTAGAAAAATACTGAATGAACTTTCCTCTGATGTGCCTGGTGTTCCCAAGACTGAAGAAGAAAAGTCAGAGGGAGAAGGAGCGCCCCCTAGCATCACTACCATGGCGGTGCCCACGAGCATCTACCAGACCAGCACCGGGCAATACAGTACGTGAGGCGGGAGGGAGCCTGCAGGTGGCTGTCCTGTGGGTCCCAGCGCGGCCGCACGGCTGGAGTGAAGGGCGGGAGGGCTGTGCCACAGCGGTCGCCTGCTTTTTAAAAGGAAATGTTTTTATTGCTGAATGTAGGAAAACTAAACGGGGTGTAAAAGTAAGAGGCAGGATTTTCCTATTTATATCTGTGAATGCACTGCAAGAGAAACTTTAGGAGTTGTTTTTATTGTCTTTCTAAGGCATGCACACAGAGGATTTAAATGTCTGTATTCTTAAGCCGGGCGTGGTGTCGCACACTTGTAATCCCAGCACTTAGGAGGCTGAACAGGAGGATCGCACAGGTTCAAAGCCAGGCTCAGATACTTAGTGAGGCTCTCAGCAACTTAGTGAGACCCTGTTTCCAAATAAAATACAAAATAGGTCTGGGAGGATAGCCTGGAGGTAGAAAGCCTCTGGGTTTCACCCCCAGCACCACCAAAAAAAAAAAAAAAAAAGGTCTGTATTCCTGGCGGTCTGCCAACAGGACATCGTGCTCACTAGTCTCGAAGAGGCGCGCGCGTTTCCAAAACTGCGCCCTAACTGCACTTCCGTGTCAGTGTGTGCTGCCATTTTTCCTAAAAGAGATTGAAAAACAATTTATTTATTTATTTAAATTTTATTTTATTTTTATTTATTTATTTCTGTGGTACCGGGGTTCCTGGAAGCCCTTCTACCTCCGGGCTGCACTCCCAGACCTATTTTATTTTTGTAAACAAGGTCTCTTAAGCCAGCGCAGCTGGCTTTGAACCTGCGCGATCCTCCTGTCTCCGCCTCCCAAGCTGGGGATTATAAGCGTGCGCCACCACGTCCGGCTTATTTTATTTTTTATTTTTTTAAACTTTCTATTGGTGCATTCTATTCATACATCATATTGGGGTAAAGAACTTGTGTGTACAGACATGTACACATCACTGATTTAACCCCTACCCAATTCCCACCCCATTCCCTCCCCGTCCTTCCTTCCCATGCTCAGCTTAGTGGTTGAGGTCGATATGTTTAAGTACGTTGTGTGTTTTAGAGATTTTCCTCTTCCCCCTCCTTTCTTCTCCTTTAGGTTGTCTTGTTTGCTCCTCTATAGGATTTCCTTTTTCATCTAGAGTTCCTCCTATGACCCATTTCTCCCTAATCTCACATATTAGAGAAAGCATCTGATTTCTTATATTTTGTGACTGACTAATCTCACTTAGCATAATGTCCTCCAGTTTCATCCATTTCCCTAAAACTGATGTTTTTTTAAATGGCTGAGTAAAATTCCATTGTGTACATATCCCACAGTTTTGTAATCCATTCATCTGTTGATGGACATCTTGGCTGGTTCCATTTTTGGCTATGGTGAATTGTGCAGCTATGAACACAGATACACATGCATTAGTTTCGTAGTTTGGTTTCCTATCTTTTGGGTAGATACCCAGAAGTGGTATCGCTGGATCAAGTGGTAGATTTGTTCCCATTCTTCTGAGGATTCTCCATACTGTTTTCCAAAGTGGTTGCACTAATTTGCAATCCCACCAACAATGTCTTAGAGTTCCCACTTCTCCACATCCTCGCCAGCATCTGTTGTTGTCTGTGTTTTGAATGATGGCCATTCTAGTTGGAGTTAGGTGAAATCTCAGGGTAGTTTTGATTTGCATCTCTCTGACTGCCAGTGATGTTGAGCATTTTTTCATGCATTTATTGGCCATTTGAATTTCTTCTTTCGTGAAGTATCTATTTAGTTTGCTTGCCCATTTTTTGATTGGATGATTTTTTTTTTAGTGTTGAGTTTCTTGAGTTCTCTATATATTCTAGATATTAGTTCTCTATCGGAGGTGTAGGTGGCAAATATCTTCTCCCATTCTGTTGGCTCTTGATTGAGGTTCTTGATAGTTTCCTTTGCTGAACAGAAGCTCTTCAGTTTCATGCAATCCCACATATTGATTCGCCTTTTAATTTGTTGTGCCTTTGGGGTCTTGTTGAGAAAGTGTTTATCTGTGCCTATGTGTTGCAGTGTTGGACCTATGCCCTCTTCAAGGAGCCTCAAGGTCTCTGGTTTGATTTCCAAGTCTTTGATCCATCATGAGTTGACTTTTGTACAGGGTGAAAAAGTGGGATTAATTTCCAATTTTCTGCACATGGTTAACCAGTTTTGCCAACACCATTTGTAATGATTTGATTTTAAATGATAGCAATTGGATAGGTCATTTTGTCTGTGGTTTTACAAGGCCAAAGCGCCGACTAAACAGGTGCGCTGGTGTTCCGTTTTGTGCGCTCTCCTGGGCTGCTAATCCTGGGCTGTTTTTTTTTTTTTTTTTTTAACTAAAGCACTAGGGTTGGTTTGTTTTTTCCCTTTATCATGAATGATGGATTTATTTATTTATTCATTTTTGGTACTGGGGGTGGAACCCAGGGGCTTTCTACCTCCGGGCTATACTCCCAGACCTATTTTCTATTTTATTTGGAAACAGGGTCTCACTAAGTTGCTGAGAGCCTCAGTAAGTAGCTGAGGCTGGCTTCGAATCTGCGCGCTCCTCCCGTCTCAGCCTCCCAAGCGCGGGGATGACAAGCGTGCACCACCACGGCCGGCTGAATGATTTATATAAGCTGTCAACCAAGAGCTAGAAAGCAGAGGGGGCGAGGGGCGAGGGGGCAAGCCACCTGGCTCTGGAATACACGTGTCGTCAAGGACGTTACGATTTTAGATTTAGTCTCAGTTTTCCTTTATAAAGATGTACGACCTAGAAAAGTCACAAGTCTATCAAAACAAGCTGTAATCTTCTTTTGCATATGGGAAGACATATGTGGTCGTTTGTTTTGGTTTTAGTTGCTTGGACTTTTCTTGCAGTGGTAATAGATTTGCAGTGTTGAAGTGCTGTTAACTCTTTGGCTCCGGGTTGCTCCTGTCACAGCCTTGGAAGTGGGTGGGATTTGTCTACGGTGTGTCGAGTCCACCAAGGTGAGTGTTAGGAAATAGAAAACCTCCCACTCACCGCCACCTGCAAGAACCCAACCCGATGTCTTCTGTATTCTCCCTCCCTCTCTCTCTCTTCTGCGGATTATGCCCAGGGACATTCTACTTTTGACCACCCCCTCCGCAAGCCCTTTTTAGTTTTTGTTTTTATTCAAAATTTATTTTACCCAGGTGTGGTAGCGCACACTTGTAATCCCAGCATTTGAGGGGCTGAGACAGGAGGATGGCGGTTCGTGGCCAGCCTCAGCTACTTAGGCCCTTTGCAACTTAGTGAGACCCTGTTTCAAAATAAAGAATAAAAAATAGGGCTGGGGGTGTAGCTTGGAGGTAGAATGCCCCTGGGTTTTATCCCCAGCACCACAAAAAATATTATTTAGATTTATTTATTTATTTGGCACTGGGGATTAAACACCAGGCGGTTCTACTGCTGAGCTCTATCTCCAGCTATATTTTATTATTTTTTAAAAAGTCTTGTCGAGTTGCTGAGGGTCTAAGTTGCTGAGGCTGGCCGTGAACTTATATCCTCCTGACACAGCCTCCCAGGGTTCCAGGCCTGGCCAGCTAAGGACCCAGAATCCCTCTTTTTCACCGGGCGGCCCTGGGGAGCCATCTGAGGGCCTTGCCCACGGTAGGCGAGTGCCTTCCCCGGCAGCGCCCCGTCTGCAAGGCCTCTCTCGTTGCCCTGCTGTGGCTGCGCCCAGGGCCTCGCCCGCGCTTGGTCCAGCGCCACCAGCGCCCGCAGTCATTCACTACTCACCGTTTTTCCTTGGACGATCCTACCCCCAACTTTGTTCTTGTTCCTTTTCCGGAAGATCACTGATTTATTATTGTGTTTGGCTTAACAAGTTCGCTGGTCTTAAAAACAAAGAGAACTAATCATTTCTGTGAATGTTGAAATAAAATAGTAAGTGTACTCAAGGTTTCCCATATACTACTCTATTTATTTTTTGTACTAGGGATTGAACCTAGGGGCATTCTATTCTGAGCTGCACCCTAGTCCTATTTATTTATTTCTTATTTAGTAGTACTGGGGATGGAACCCTGGGACATTTGACCTTCAAGCTACACCCCAGCCCTATTTAATTTTTTACTTTGAAACAGGGTTTCATTAGGTTGCTAAGTCTTGCTTAATTACCGAGGCTGATTTCAAAACTCCGATCCTCCTGTCTCAGCCTCCCAAGTACTAGGATTACAGGCATGTGTCACCATTCCCAGCTCATCTCTACTGTGTAAGCTAAAACATGTATAGTCATAATCTCGTGGATATCTTAAACTGTACTTATGTATCTGTATGAGTGAAAAAAATATTTTTGGTGGTACTGGGAATGGAACCCAAGGGCATTCTACCTCTGAGCTATACCCCCAGCCCTATTTTTTATCCTTTATTTTGAAACAGGGTCTCACTGAGTTGCAAAGGGCTTCACTAAGTAGCTGAGGTTGTCCTCGAACGTCGATCCTCCTTTTTCTGCCTCCCAAATGCTGGGATTGCAAGTGTGTGCCACCATGCCCGGCTTGGATGAGTGAAATTTAGAAACAGAACACTGTGTGTGGTGCTGGACCCAGGGCCTGTGCATACTGGGCAAGGGGTCTACCACGGAGCCACACCGCCAGCCCTAAAGCACAACATCCGACCTGTTATTGTCTTGAAACTCGAGGCTCAAGGGTTAGTCTTTAAACATTCCTGGCTGATCTGGTCTCTGGCGGCGCTGACCTCATATCTGCTGTTACTCCCAGTTATTCCAGACCCTTGGCAGAGAGGTAAATAGTGTAGTCCAAATCTTTCAATAGAGTTACCTCGTAAGGTCCTTTCCAAGTTAACATTTTGCATTTCAGGAGCCTCCCGATGTGTGGTAAAAGTGATAAAGTTTACTGTTTTATAGTTGTAAGCTTTAAAACCCAAATACAGCCGGGCGTGGTGGCGCACGCTTGTAATCCCCGTGCTTGGGAGGCGGAGACAGGAGGATGGTGCAGGTTTGAAGCCAGCCGCGCTGGCTTAAGAGACCCTGTTTCCAAAAAATAGATCTGGGAGTGTAGCCCGGAGGTAGAAGGGTTTCCAGGAACCCCAGTACCACCAATAAATAAATAAATAAATAAATAAATAAATAACCCAAATACATGATCTATCACTTTAAGTCCACTTTCTTTTGATGGTAGATTAGAAAAATTAACTAAATGAAGGTACAAACACATTGTGACTGCTTAACGGGAATCTCATTGACGGTAGCCTAAGTTCTAGAAGAATGTCGTCTATCACTAGCGACACCAGAGAGAGTGGGGGCCCCAAAAAGCTGGCTGTCTGCTTCTCCGCCCTTCCTCTCAAGTAACCGAGTTGGGTGGATGCGCGCGGAGGGACCCCCGTGAGCTCTAGGGAGCTCAGAACGGGCGGGATAGTAGATTTCCTCAAGTGTTTCTGAGCTTTCAAAAAGTCTCGTCCCACGGTGAAGCTGATGTTCCTTCTCAAGTCATCTTAGAATAACAAAGGCAATTTGCCAGGCTAGTAATCTCAGCCTGGGAGGCTGGGGGGAGAAGGCTGGCAGTCTGGAACAGGCTCAACAAGCCGGGCGCGGAGGCCAGGCTTGGAATCCCAGCATTGGGGAGGCTGAGACAGGAGGATCGTGGTTTGCGGACAGCCTCAGCTACTTGGTGAGGCCTTTGCAACTCAGTAGGACTCTGTTTCAAAAAAGAATAAAAAAAATAGGGCTGGGTGCTGGGCGTGGTGGCACACACTTGTAATTCCTGTGCTTGGGAGGCAGAGATAGGAGGATTGTGCAGTTTCGAAGCCAGCCTGGCTGGTTTAAGAGACCCTGTTTCCAAATTTTAAAAATATATTAAAATAGGTCTGGGAGAGTAGCCTGGAGGTAGAAGGGTTTCCAGGAACCCCAGTACCATCACACACACACAAAATAGGGCTGGAGGTGTCGCTCGGAGGTAGAATGCTCCTGAGTTCCATCCCCAGTACCACAGAAGGAAGGAAGGAAGGAAGGAAGGAAGGAAGGAAGGAAGGAAGGAAGGAAGGAAGGAAGGCAGCCTCAGCAACTTACCAAGACCCTGTTTGAAACTAAAAATAAATAACCAAAAGGGGGAGAGTGTAGCTTGGGGTAGAAGGCCCTGGGTTCCGTCCCCAGGATACCTTGAGAATGAGAAGCAGACTGGGTCGGGGCTGCTTACAATGAGCCTTGACACCTCTAGCACTTTTTAATGCTGGTTTTCTTTTTCGGTGAAGTTGCTATAGCCCAAGGCGGAACTATCCAGCTCTCGAACCCCGGCTCTGACGGAGTCCAGGGACTTCAAGCCTTAACCATGGCCAGCCCGGGAGCTGCTCCGCCAGGCGCCACGATCGTACAGTACGCAGCGCAGTCGCCCGACGGCACACAGCAGTTCTTCGTCCCAGGAAGCCAGGTCGTTGTACAAGGTAAATTTTATTCATCTAATGCCTTTAGAACACCCGAGGATGCTACGTTACCCCCGGAGCGCTGATGTTAGACTTTGATTAAATATCCAGAAGGTAGATTAGGGGTGGCGAGGTCTAGAAAGCCTTGACAAAGACATAGTTTCATACATTAATCAAGTTAAGTAAATTATGTGGCTGGCACAGTGGTGCGCACCTGCGGTCCCAGTACATGCGGGACTGGGACAGGAGGATCGCAGGTTCGAGGTCAGCCACAGCAACTTGGTGAGGCCCTTGGCAACTTAAGGAGACCCTGTTTTAACATTTAAAAAGGGCTGGGTGTGTAGGTCAAAGGTAGAGCATCTCTGGTTTCAATTCCTAGTACGAATAGATGAATATATAAAGAAATAAATCAATACATTGTATGACTTTTCACAACTTAGCAGGTCTCACTGGCTCTAAAGAAAGGCTCAGTTCTGAGTAGCGTGACAGGAAAAGGGAGTTGGGAAACATGGGCAGATTTTTAGGGGAGGAGGGAACCCTCTGAGCCGGGCTCGCTGCGCCCGTCCTCCGTGAGGGCCGAGGCACGCCACCCTGAAAGGGGCTCCTTCGGACCACCATCACACCGTGTTTTGATTTCTTTCTTTTTTTTTTTTTTTTTGGTGGTACTGGGGATGGAACCCAGAGGCTTTTTACCTTCAGACTACACTCCCAGACCTATTTTTATGTTTTATTTGGAAACAGGGTCTCACTCAGTTGCTGAGAGCCTCACTCAGTAGCTGAGGCTGGCCTCGAACCTGTGCGATCCTCTTGTCTCAGCCTCCCAAGCGCGGGGATCACAAGCGTGCGCCACCACGCCCGGCTCCGCGGTCACATTGGCGCGTAGTTTCTAAAGGACCGTCTGGGAGCACACGCTGGGTTCTCGCATGTTCTTCAGACAGCCGTTGGCAGCGTCTGTGAGAGCTGGGGCTGCCGTTCTCGGCTCAGGACAGGAGACCCCAGTAAAACGGGCCGCCGGGCGCAGCCCTGCGCTTCGGGCTTGCCCAAGATTCCAGTTCCATTTGATTTACGCACTATTTTAACTTCATCCAGCTGTGCTTCTGATCACCATGCTACCTGCATTTAATACAATTGTCAAAACTTCTCGCATGGTACGCGGATTAAAAAAAAATGCTGAGTTTGAACGTCTTTTCCTCTCGGTCTTTGGGCTTGGGACTCACAGCACCAATTAGAAGGAAAGTCCTATGAGCTATTCTCATTTGGAAGTCTTACAAATATGCAAAACCTGGATGAGAATGGGTGGATCTCCGGATGATCACTCTTGTGTATTCTGGGAGTTAATGTGGGCTCTAATGAAAGCCTGTGAAGAATGGGGGTGGTGACATTTATGAAGCAAAAACCCATAGTAGTCGCCCTGCGCCTGCGCATCTTTTTTAAATACAAAACTAAACCGTCTGTTATATTTTCCCATGCTCATGAATCCTATGTGTCAAAACTGTTTTTATTTATTTATTTATTTATTTATTTATTTATTTATGTATTTATGTATTTATTTATTTAGCAGTACTGTGGATTGAACCTGGGGCATTTTACCAATGAGCTATATCCCAGCCCTGCTTTTTATTCTTTGTTTGGAAGCAGGGTTTCACTAAGTAGCTGAGGCTGGCTTTGAACCTGCGATCCTCCTGTCTCAGCCTCCCAAGTCTTGGGATTACATGCGTGCGCCACCACGCCCGGCTCTGTGTGTCGAAATTATTACTCTTAAAGCAGAGTCATTTTTGATACGTAGAAAAATCTATAAATTTGATAGTTTAACAGTGTATTTTCATATTTTTCTATGGGTTACTATGCATTTACGTTTTGTGCGTCGGTCACACTTTTTCCCCCCTGCATTGGCTTCTTTGAACTCCCTAGCTCTCCACCCAGAGCCCACCTCGGGCCACCTGTGTGTGTAGCTTTGGCTGGGAATCCATCTTTAGCTTTCTCTGCGGACACGGGGCACCGTCCAATGGCTCGCCTAGCCTCTTGGACTTGTGGGCTGTCCTGACTCTCCTAGGTTCTCATGGCTCATGGGACTGTCTTGGGCTGCTCTCAGAGCCTTCTGCTCTGCACAGGCCTGCTCTCTTCCCTTTTCTTTCTTTTCTTTTCTTTTCTTTTCTTTTCTTTTCTTTTAGGTTTTGGTACTAGAGATTGAGCCCAGGGGTGCTCCACCTCTGAGTTACACTCCCAGCCCCATTTTTCTTCTTCTTCTTCTTCTTCTTCTTCTTCTTCTTCTTCTTCTTCTTCTTCTTCTTCTTCTTCTTCTTCTTCTTCTTCTTCTTCTTCTTCTTCTCCTCCTCCTCCTCCTCCTCCTCCTCCTCCTCCTCCTCCTCCTCCTCCTCCTCCTTCTTCTTCTTCTTTTTTTTTTGTGGTACTGGGGGTGGAACCCAGAGGCCTTCCACCTCTGAGCTGTACTCCCAGAACTATTTTATACTTTATTTGGAAACAGTGTCTCCCTAAGTTGCTGAGAGCCTCACTCAGTAGCTGAGGCTGGCTTCGAACCTGTGCGATCCTCCTGTCTCAGCCTCCCAAGCGCGGGGATTACAAGCGTGCACCACCACACCCGGCTTATTTTATTTTTTATTTTGAAACAGGGTCTTAGTAAGTTTCTGAGGGCTTCACTAAGCTGCTGAGGCTGGCCTCAACCCTTCGATCCTCCTGCCTCTCAGTCTCCCATGCACTGGGATTACATTTGCAGGCCACCAGGTCCGGCTATGTTTGAGTTTTTAAGTAACAATAATAATATAAGGTAGAACCAATACTGAGAGCAGGTGATCTTGTAGAGTGATCTAGGGAAGCTGAAATCTTCAGCGTGTTAAAATGGTCCGTCCCAAACCACAGCACATCTCATGTAGTAAAATGTCATTTTCTTTGAAAAGTTTAAAAATTTTCTCCGTCAAGGTGTTTCTCAGTTGGTGCCTAAGTGCTCTGTGGTTTCTGTTGCTATTCTGGGTTGTACTTTATTTTTCTAGTACATTTCTTAATTGTTGCTGTACAACAATTTCTTAATTGTTGCTGGTGTCTAGAAATATTGATTTTTAAAAAGTTGACATTTTACTGTTTAACCTTTATAAACTTGAATCATTTATGTGTGGGGGAGTGGTACTGGGAATGGAACCCAGGGGATTCAACCTCCGAGCTATACCCCAGCCCGATTTTTACTTTTTGTTTGAAACAGGGTCTCACCAAGTTGCTGAGGGCTCCCTCCTCGCTGGGCCGGCGTTGACCTCTGATCCTCCCGTCTTTTTCTTTTGGTAATGGGGACTGACCTCAGAGGCATTCTACCTTTAAGGTGCACCGTAATGTCCAGCTCTTTTTTGTTTTGTTTTGAAATGGAGTCTTGCTGTTTGCTGACGGTCTTACTACCCTCCCGGCTCATCCTCCTAAGTACTGGGATTACAGTACTGGTGCCATGACACCAGGTTTGTTTTTAGATTTCCGTACTGGGGATTCAACCCAGAGGCAGTCTACCTCTCAGCTACACCCCCAGACCTATTTTTTATTCTTAATTTTGAAACAGGGTCTAAGTTGCGAGGGCCTCACTACGTTGAGGCTGGCCGCAAACTGGTGATCCTCCTGTCTCAGACTCCCAAGTGCTGGGGTTACAGGTGTGGGCCGCCACTCTGGGCCATACGGGGGTTTCAGACATGTACTTTGCCAATTAGCCTGTGACATTATGCAACTGTTTCTTCCTTTCCAGTCTTTATTCTTTTTTATCCTTTCCTCTCTCTTTCTCTCTCCCCTCTCTCTCTCCCTCTCCTCTCTCTGCAATCTCGGGTGCTCTGCCTGGACTGGAAGGCAGTTCCCTCTCCACTCCCCCTCGCACTCCATTCTCCACCCTGAGATCCAGGCTCCCGCAGCACCTCCCAGCTTCCCAACTGCCGGCCCCAGCTCTTTTTGCCCCCTCGGCCTCTGTCTGGGTCACCTTTGCTCCCAAGTGTGAGTGGGTGCCCCCAGCCAGGCCCTGGCCCCTTGGGTTTAAGCGCTCTCCCTGGACAGCCCCTTCCTGCCTCAGCCTCCCAAGTACTGGGATTACAGGTGTGTACCACTCCAGGCTCTTATTATTTATGATACTAGTGGTACACTAGAACCCAGGAGCATTCTACCACTCAGCCACACCCTCAGCCCTATTTTATTCTTTTTATTTTGATACAGGGTCTCACTAAGTTGTAGAAGGCCTAAAGTAGCTGAGGCTGGCCTTGAACCTGCGATCCCTCTGTCTCAGCCTCCCAAGTACTGGGATTACAAGTGTGAGCCACCATGCCTGGCTTGTAGTTTTTCATTTAAATAGAGAAAACAGATCCAGGCGTGGTGGCTCATGCTTATAATCCAAGTACTTGGGAGACTGAGACAAAAGGATTGCAGATTCGAGGCCAGTCTCAGCTACTTGCTGAGACGCTTTTTTAAAATAAAAAATAAGCTGGACGTGGTGGCGCACGCTTGTAATCCCCGCGCTTGGGAGGCGGAGACAGGAGGATCGCGCTGGCTTAAGAGACCCTGTTTCCAAATTAAATATAAAATAGGTCTGGGAGTGTAGCCCGGAGGTAGAAGGGTTTCCAGGAACCCCAGTACCACCTACATAAATAAATAAATAAAATAAAAAATAAAAAGCTGGGCACGGTGGCACATGCTTGTAATCCTAGTGCTTGGAAGGCTGAGACAGGAGGATCATACAGGTTTGAAGCCAGAATCAGCTACTTAGTGAGACTCTTAGCAATTTAGTGAGACTCTGTTTCCAAATAAAATATAAAATAGGGCTGGGGTTTTGCCCGGAGGTAGAAAGCCCCTGGGTTCCATCCCCCAGTACCACTAATAAAATAAAATAAAATAAAATAAAAATAAAAAGACCTGGGGAAGTATCTTGGAGATGGAGCATTCCTGGATTCAATCCCTAGTCTCGGGGGAAAAAAGATCCAATCGAACTTTTTGTGAAGTTTAAGAAAAGTTTACTGATAGCGCACTGGGCCGGCCTACTAGGGTTGACTGGGTGGGAGAGCGTCCTCGCGAGAGCCCCTTGGTCGGCTTGGGGTCTGCGCTGGTCCCAGTCGTTCACGCTTAGTCCTAGTGTCTGCATTTGAAATCTGAGGCCCCTTTGCCGGGACGCAGCAGAGTTACTAGAGACGTGGTGCCCGCGAGCATCTCAAGGCCAGCCCCTTGCCTGTCCTGGACCCGGCGGGGATGCTGTGGTGGCACGGCCTTTCACGCACAGGGCCAGGCGTGGTCTAGAAGCAGGAGGGAGGTGGGCGCAGCCAGACACAAATGGGCGCAGGGCCTGCAGCTCACTTCTGAGGGGGAGGGCTGCGGCGGGGTCGTTCCTCTAGAGTACCCACCAGGTCCCTGTCTGCCCAGCTACTGTTAAATTCTCTACAGTGGGCTCCGATGAAGTTCCCGTGAGGAACCTTTGGATAGCTACACTACCCAAATGTTTAAAAACGTATGGCCATTTAAAAATGTTTATAACATTGTGACTCATGACTTTAAAATCACAGAACTTGCTGGGCGGCAACACATGCCCGTAATCGCAGTACTTGGGAGGCTGAGATTGGAGGATTGTGTGTTCGAGGCCAGTCTCAGCAAGTTAGGGAGACCCTCTGCAACTTGGTGAGGTCCTGTTTCAAAATAAAGTGAGGAGGGCGGCAGCCTCCTGATGGGAAGCCCGGCCTCAACCCCAGGCACCGCCCTCAGCTCCCCCTGAGCTGTGTGGAACAGCTCCTTAGGCAGCCATGCCCAGGCAGGACTGCGCCTGAGCACCCTGGCTCCTGCATTCCTGATAAACGCCTGGCTTCCTAAAAAAGTAAATAAAACAAAAACATAGTGAGGATGGAGGACGACCTGGCTGGACGCCTGCCATCCACGGGCACCAGCGTTGAGATGCTGGGCTGGCGGGCAGCACTCCACGCTCCAGGGCTCTCTGGACTCACCCAGCTGCCCTGCTGGAGCCCAGCAGGCCTCAGGGCAAGTGGAAGGCAGCGGCGGGAGGAGGTGCTGTCCCCGGCCGGGAAGTCGAGGCCACGGAAGTCTTCCAAGGGGCTTAATTCAGTCCACAAAATACCGCTTTCCATCGAGTCGAACGCTGCGCGCTGAGTAGCAGCGAGTCCACAGGATTTCACAGGGCTGGGAGCGCACGATGGTTACTGCGCTGGGCGGCCACATTTTAGGGTCTACCCGCAGCGTCCAGGGCAGCGCGGTCAGCGGGGTGGTCGTCCCGGCTCAGAGGGGGTGAGGGTCAGCGGGGTGGACGGATGAGGTGAGGGTCAGCGGGGTGGATAGCCCGGCTCAGAGCGGGTGAGGGTCAGCGGGGTGGACGGCCCGGCTCAGAGGGGGTGAGGGTCAGCGGGGTGGACGGATGAGGTGAGGGTCAGCGGGGTGGACGGATGAGGTGAGGGTCAGCGGGGTGGACAGATGAGGTGAGGGTCAGCGGGGTGGACGGCCCGGCTCAGAGCGGGTGAGGGTCAGCGGGGTGGACGCAGGGAGCGAGTGGCTTCCCTAGGCACAGCCGGGGACTGGCGCCTTCCTCGTCCCTCTCTCCTTCCTTCCCTTCCTCCCCCCTCTCGCGGAGCCCACGTCGGTGACACTGAGGCCCCGTGACGCAGCGTGACGCCAGCGTGACGTCAGCCCCGGGCGCACGTGGCGGCTTTGGGCACTGGAGCCGCCGCAGGAGCCGGCATGGCCGTGACCCGGGAAGCCTCGGGTAAGCGGGGCTGGCGGGAGGGCTGGGCGTCCGTGCCTGTGTGCATCTGTCCGTCCGTCCGTCCGCCCATCTGTCCGTCCATCCGTCCGTCCGTCCGTCCCTCCCTCCCTGCGCGCCCGCCGCTCGCCGCTCCGCCACCTGCTGCGCGCACGTCCCGCCGTCGCCCACCATCCCTGGCTCCCCCAGGCGCGCCCGAGGAAGTTAGACGCCCGCCCCCCGCCGACCTCCAGCCTCCCCCGCTGGCCTCCTGCCTCCCCCATCTCCCCCTCCCACGCCGGCCTCCAGCCTCCCTGCCTCCCTGCCTCCCCCCGCTGGCCTCCTGCCTCCCCCATCTCCCCCAGCCGGCCTCCAGCCTTCCCTGCGCCCCCGCCCTGCCGCCGGCTCCAGCCTCCCACTTCTCCCCCAGCCGCCTTCATCCAGCCTCCCCGCTTGCCCCGGGCTTGTGTGCGCCCTCAGGGCAGGGGTCGCAGGAGCAGGGGTGCTCAGGGGCCCCGGCGCCGCCTTCCTGTCCCGGCTTTTAAGTCGGTGATGGATTATTCGCAGTGGTTTGCGTTCCTTAGTTACAGGTAAGTGATTTTGAAACTTAGCTACGGGTGACCTTTGGCGCTTGCGACAGAGCTGACGCACTGGTGGAGGCCGAGCGGGAGCCGGGAGGAAGCGCTCTGGGGCGGCGCTAGGACACAAACTTGCCAGAAAGGACAGAGGGACCGCAGCGGCCCAGATCGCTGGCTGGAGCCTCAGAGCCAAAAGAGCCTCAGAGCCAAAAGGCGTGTTTGCACATATATTTATTTTGCAAAACTCACTGTTTTCTGTTTTTAATCTATAAACCTTAGTTCCTATTCACTGTTGTCTTAGCATGAGAATCATAGCAAAACAATAAAATAACAAAAATACTGAGTACATTAAAGGTGAATGTTTAAATATTTACAGGAACATTTTAACCCATTGCTTGTGAATTGAACATGTGCGGACATAGACATTACAGAGGGACAGCCACATCCTTGAAGTCTTTTCCTCCCACTTGCACCAGTAGTGCTCATCAAATGATTTCTCTTCCGATATAAACTTAACAATGTAGACAAGTAATGTAGACCCCCCTCGACTGGAATGTGCTTTTGGAGAGTTTCTTTCTCTTTAAGAGCGCATGATCTAGGGACGGGTTCAAAGGTGGCCGAGCCTTTGGACCACATGGACGGCCAGCCCAGGGGATTACTCTGGGGTCAGTGGCTTGTGGACTTTTTGATCATGACCCAGACTTCTTATCATGACATGGCTGTGTGTGTGCAGGCATGCACGCACTCACGCACACAATTTACATAAGTTTCAAACAAATACCCACACATCCCTATTTTGCTTTCAAAAATACTTTTATTTTATTTTTGCTGTACTGGGGATGGAACCCAGGGGCATCCTACCTCGGAGCTACACCCCCAACCCTGTTTTTTACTCTTTATTTTGAAACAGGGTCTCACTGAGTTGCGAAGGACCTCACTAAGTAGCTGAGGCTGGCCTTGGGCCCATGGTCCTCGGGTCTCAGCCTCCCAAGTACTGGGATTACAAGCATGTGCCACCACGCCCCGCTTAGAAGTACTGTCCTTTACGCATGAAATTGACTTTATGAGCCACTAATGATCTACGGTTTACAGCTTGAAAAACTCTGATCCAGACCAAAATCAGGCTCTTGAAATAAATGACTGTCCTGGAAAAGATGTTAGCGGCATTTACTTCCAGAACCAGGGAGTTTGATGAAGAGTGACTGTAGCGCATACCGAGCATGGTGGCACACGCCTGGGACCCAGGACCTGGGAGGCTGAGCTGGGAACAGTCGGTTGGACGGGCGTCAGCAACTCTGTGAGACCTGTTTCCAAATCAAATCAGTAAAGCTGGGTGTGGTGGCGCACGCTTGTGATCCCCACGCTCGGGAGGCGGAGACTGGAGGATCGTGCAGGCTTAGGAGACCCTGTTTCCAAATAAAAAAGTATAAAAGTAGGTCTGGGAGTATAGTCCGGAGGTAGAAGGGTTTCCAGGAACCCCAGTACCACCACCAAAAAAAAAAAAAAAAAGTAAAATAGGGCTGGGATGTTGCTCAGAGGTGGAATGCCCCTGGGTTCCATTCTCAGCAACACACACACACACACACACACACACACACACACACACGCATGCACACGCACACACACACACACACACAGTCCTGTATACTGTAGAGGGTTACATTATTCATTCTCTCAGGTATAATTTTTTTTTTCTGATATTAGGAGTGGAACCCAGGGGCATCCTACCTCCAAGCTACACCCCCAGCCCTATTTTTCATTCTTTATTTTGAATCAGAGTCTCACTGAGTTGCAAAGCGCCTCCCTAAGGATGAGCTGAAGCTGTCCTCGAACCGTGATCCTCCTGTCTCAGCCTCTCCAAATGCTGGGGTTATAAGCGCACGCCACCATGCCTGGCTAAGGTATGATTTTTTTTTATTAGAAGTTATTTCTTATTCGTGAACTTTATTAGTAGCATAATTTCTTATCACTTAGATTCAGAGTCTTAGTAAATTGCATTCAAGCTGGATTTCTGGATTGTTAAAAACTAACCTTCAAGCCAAGTGTGGTGGTGCAGCACTCTTTCAATCCCAGTACTTGGGAGGCTGAGGCAGAAGGATTGCAGGTTAAAGGGCAGCCTCTGTAATTTAGCAAGACCCTGTTTCCAAATGAAAAATAAAATAGGTCTGGGGGTGGAGCTCAGAGGTAGAAGGCCTGGGCTCAATCCCCAGCACAAGTGCTAATTTCCTTTGATCTACAATATCTCATTCTTGTATGTGTGTGTGTGTGTGTGTGTGTGTGTGTGTGTGTGTGTGTGAGAGAGAGAGAGAGAGAGAGAGAGAGAGAGAGAGAGAGAGAGAGAGAGACAGTCTCACGGTGCATGCCCACGTGGGGAGCCAGTGGCTGTTGGCACTCAGGAGCCCACCCACTCCTGAGCTGAGCTCCAGACGCCCCTGTCGCTTGCTCACAAGCGTGTGAGACTGGGGACTGAAGAGGGGGACACACCGAGGCGGGGCGCCGCGTGCTTGGAGACTTGCCTGTCCGCAGGCTCGGCAGGGCAGGCCTGGCTGGCACATGGCCCTACCACACGCCGTCACCTCGAGCGTGGCACGCTGTTTTCTGTGGCAGCATGGCAACAGTTCATCGCTTTGCTTTGTTTTCTACTCTGATTTGTGGGTCTTTTTAGTATTCTTATGCGTCTGATAAGAGCAGATCATCCCAGTTCTTAAGAAGCTGAGACAGGAGGACCATGGGTTCCAAGACAGCCTCAGCAACCTAGTAAGACCCTGTTTTAAAACAAAACAAAAAATGTCCTGGGGGTATAGTTCGGAAGTAGAACTCCCGTGGGTTCAACCTCCTGTACCACAAAAAGCCAGAAGTGTATGATAGCTGGGCCAGGCGCTGCACGCCTGGAATTCCAGTGCTTAGGAAGCTTTGAAGCCATCTCAGCAACCTAGGCCCTCGGCAACTTAGTGAGACCCTGTTTCCAAATGAAAATTTTAAAAAAGGGGGCTGTGGGTGTAGTTCAAAGAACACTCCCGGTTCAGTCTCCAGCACCACCAAAAAGGGGGGAAAAAGCATATTATTTGGTCATTTGCGATTCTCTCTCTCTGAAGTTCTGTTTTTAAATGATTATGTACACGGAAAGGGACATTTTATGTTATTTTTGAATAATTCTCTAACAATATATTAAAATTTAACAAGTCTTTAGGTATGATTTTAAAGAAAATAAGGAATGAGAGCCCTATCTTGGGATCCCTCGGGTTTGTGAGAGGGGAAACCGCAGGGGGAGTCTACTTGGGGATGTTCTAGGTCTTGCAGCTAATGGGCAGGAAAGTGCAGTCTGGACATCGTCCTCAGCATCTGCAGATGCCCGCGTGCAGCTTCGCTTGAGTGTTAACTGAGATGTCTTTCCCTCTCTTTACAGACGAGGAGACTGAGCTGGCCTCCAGTCACATGGCTGGTAAGTACGGAGCCCGCCTCACCCACACTCCAGCCCCGCCTCCTCTGCCATGCGTGCGTGCGTGCGTGCGTGTGTGCGTGCAAAGCTGGCGAAGAGAGGTATGAAGGAGGCCGTGCGCCAGCGAAGGCACCATGAGCCATCCCCTCCCGTGAAAGAGTTGACACCAGTGCCCGGAGTTAGCTGGTTGGAAAGATTGTAATTAGAACATTCTGCTTCTGAAACACCGTGTGCCCTGTCTCTAAAGTATATCTAGGGGAAGGCTGAAGAGATAATGCCTTTCGTCAAGAGAGGCAGCCAGGCGTGGTGGCGCACGCCTGTAATCCCAGCGTTTGGGAGTATCCTGGTTTGTGGACAGCCTCAGCTACTTAGACCCTGTTTCAAAATGTAACAAAAGTAAATAGTAAGGGCATATCTCAGACTGATCACCTGTGGTTTCAATCCCTAGTAACTAATAATAGATAAATAAGTAAAATAATCAACAAATATTCCAAACGCCCGTGCAAAGCCCTAGGAAGCTCGGAGTTGACTTTGTAGTGCACACATAAATCCCCGAAGCACCCGGAACATGCCAAGCACCGTGCTGGATCCGAGGGCACAGCGGGCAAAGAGCTGCCTCCGCCCGTCCGAGAGCTCTTGCTTTCCTAGAATGAAATTAGTGTATGAATATCTGTCTTAGGTTTTTAAAAATTTTATTTTGAAGCACTAGAGATTGAACCCAAGGGCATTCTGTCTCTGAGTTACATCCCCAACCCTATTTTAATTTTACTGTGAAATAGGGTTTCCTTAGGTTGATGAGAGCCTCACTACTTTCTGAAGCTGTCCTCAAACCTGTGACCCTCCTGCCTGGGCCTCCCCAGTACTACGATGACAAGCATGTCGTGCGTGCGCCACTACGCCCAGCTCATGAATGCCTTTTTCTTATTGTCTACTTTCAGTCAGAATTTTTAAGCCCCCACTAATGACTCATATATTTTAAAAAATAAAAAATTATAGGATAAATAATAATTTGGAATTATTTAGAATTGGCCTCCTAAGAGGACAGGAATAAGAATATGTTATTGATGTCAATGTTCCCGCCGACTGTGACCCTTGGTATCGAATCTGCTCTAATAACACCATTAAATGTTTAATACTAGAAATTGAAACCTGCTAAGATAAAAAGGTTTTCATAACTTGTTTCAAAAACAAACCTTTCTGACAGATTTCCTCACAAGAGATTCTCTTTGCTCATATCTTTTGAACATACTTTATTGATAAAATTATATTGGCATCTCTGAGATTTATACATTGACCTTCAGAAGTGTACCACCATATAGATTTTTGGGTTATTACAGAAATTGATTCTAATTCCTACTAACTTATACAAATTCCCATTTCTAGTTTGAGTCAGTGAGCTGTCAAATCAATATAGGATGTGCCTGGCACATTTCAGTAAAAGCCAGCTTAGCTAACAACTCAGCACTTACATGCCCAGCCTTACCCCTCGTTTCAAAGTCACATTGTTAGCCGGGTGTGGAGGCGCATGCGTGTAATCCCAGTACTTGGGAGGCTGAGATGGGAAGGTCGCAGGTTCGCAGTCAGCTTCAGCAATTTAGCAAGGCCCTCGGCAACTTAGACCCTGTTTCAAATGAAGAATAGAAAATAGGCCTGGGTGGGTAGCTCAGGGGGGTAGAATGCCCCTGGATTCAATCCCCAGTTCTGCAAAAAAAAAGAAAGAAAAAAGAAAAAAAACAACAACAAAAAACCCAGTCCCATTTTTCTCTGCGCTGTCCCTCCTGAATTCCGCGCCACCTGGCAGCGCCACCCTCCTCCCTGTGGCTTTGGAGACAGCTGGGAGGCGCCTCCTCTGGCGTCAGTCCTGTCTGTGAAGTAACCCCCTTCTCCCCTTGTAATGGATACTCGCAAACCAGCCGGCGGGCATCCTGTCAGCCTCGCGCTCGGGCTTCCTGTTAGGGACGTGGCCGAGCTGCACAGAGCCCAAGCGCCCGAGCCCGGCCCGTTCTGCTGCCTGGCTTTTCTGCGGTCTTTGTGAACGGCTCGTGTGCAGCCGTCTGCAGCCAGGCCCGGCAGACGTCAGCCGTGACGCGCCCACTTCTCCTTCGTCACCGCTATTGTTCCAGTTTTAGAAAGCCTGCCGGGCCTCCAGCTGCGGCTCGCTCCCAGCCTTTAGTGCCCCATAACCTTCTTCCCTGGCTATGGGTAAAGAAAAGAGAGGGGAGGACCTGCCATGCCCACGCCACTGCCTCTGACGAACGCTCGAGAGACTTTTAGAAGTGTTAGTTTGTTTTCAATTGTATTTTTTCCCTTTAAGTATTTCCAAGCTATAAAGTTTTCAACAACATACAATGAGACATCTGTGCGTACAGTGCTTCAAAGGGTCACCAAAACAAAACAGGACTTTCTCCAAGTTTTTAAGTAGAGAGGCCATTAGTTACGATTTATCACCATTTTTAAAACAGTTACGTAAAGAAGGAGAAAGCAGTGCCATGGTCAGTGGGCTAGTTCCCGAGGACCTGCAGGTGTCTGTCTCTCGGTGACATCTGTTATACTTTTACCTAATCTTCAAGAGCTAGGGACAGACACTCCATCCATGAGCCGAAGCAAGGGGCTGATGGCACTTTTGACCCTTTAAAACGACTGGGCTGCTTTCAGTGATGTTATCCCACGGAGGTGAAAAAAACTTTTGTCTCCCATCTTGGAAAAAAAACCCAGTTCTTACTCCAGGGTTCTTACACCTTTTTAAACTATGGAAGCTACTTTCTCTCTTCTTTTGGCATTTGGTTCAGATCAACCTTTATAGGACTTAATTTTTTTTTTTTTTTTGTAGTACCGGGGCTGGAACCCAGGGGCATTTGACCTCTGAACTATATCCTCAGCCCTATTTTTTATTCTTTATTTTGAAACAGGATCTCACTGAGTTGCAAAGGGCCTCACTAAGTAGCTGAGGCCATCTACGAACCGCGATCCTCCTGTCTCAGTCTCCTGAATGCTGGGATTCCAAGCGTGTACCATCACACCTGGCTAGGATTTAATATTTTTAAAACTTTCTTTCTTGCCCTTACCTTTGAGAGAATATGCATTTGTTAACACCTCCTCAGACTGTCAAATTAGGTCCAGACCATACACCCTCAAAGCCGCAGTGTTCATGGTACAAACATACTTAATTTCTTTCTTGTTTTTTTTATGGTACTAGGGATGGCATCCAGGGTCATTCTACCTTCGAGGTACACTCCCAGCCTTGTTATTTATTAATTAATTAATTTATTTATTTATTTTGGTGGTACTGGGGTTCCTAGAAACCCTTCTACCTCCAGGCTACACTCCCAGACCTATTTTTTTTTAATATATTTTTATTTGGAAGCAGGGTCTCTTAAGCCAGCGAGGCTGGCTTCGAACCTGCGTGATCCTCCTGTCTCTGCCTCCCAAGCATGGGGATTACAGGAGTGCGTCACCATGCCTGGCTTTATTCTTTTGTTTGAAACAGGGTCTCACTAAGTTGCAGAGGACCTCACAAAGTGGCTGAGGCTGGCTGTGAACCCGGATCCCCCTGTCTCAGCCTCCCGAATGCTGGGATTACAAGCGTGTGCCACCACGCCCAGCTAACATACTTCATTTCTTAAACTCGACTGTTTTTTTCTAGGGAGCTGCTGCTTGCAGTTGGCAGGCAAAATTTGAATATAAATTAGAAAACGTTTAGAATTTACTTTCAGTTTCAATCTGAATACAGAGTAAACACTAACTATGATTATACTATACCTAGAAAATACTTTTTTTTTTTGGTGGTACTGGGGTTCCTGGAAGCCCTTCTACCTCCAGGCTACACTCCCAGACCTATTTTATATTTTTATTTGGAAGCAGGGTCTCCTAAGCCAGCGCGCGCGGCTGGCTTTGAACCAGCGCGCTCCCCCTGTCTCCGTCTCCCGAGTGCGGGGATGACGAGCGCGCCCACTGCGCCCACCGCGCCCGGCAGAAAACACTTTTTAAAATATTGAATACTACCGGGTCATTTTGGCATACAGCTGTAATTCCAGTCCTTGGGAGGCTGAGACAGGAGAAGCCCATTTTGAAGGCCAGCCTCAGCGACTTAGTGAGGGCCTGTTTCAAAATAGTGCAAAATAGGGATGTAGTGCAGAGGTAAAATGCCCCTGGGTTCAATCCCCAGTACCCTCCCCAAAACAAAATAAAACACCCTACAAATACTTAGTATTATTTCCCCCCAAATCTCAGAAAGACAAACATTCTCTTTCCCCGGGGAAGCCAGTTTTAGGAGGAGCCGCGCTCTTTGAGAGCCAGCTCCTCCCTCGTGTCCCTCGCTGCCTGGAGGAGGACTTGTACTTAAGCACTTCCAGGACCGCGTGTGGCAGGCTCTAGTTAGAGATCTGCCCACTGAACCCGGAGGGGACCGAGGTGCTTAGTTAAGTAGTTGTAGTGGTGTGCCATGGCCGCCTCGCCTGGCTCACCACTGTAATGTTGCCACCTCTGTGAGCTTCATAACAGCCATTCTTAAAAATGAAATACATAAAGCCGGGCGTGGTGGTGCACACTTGTAATTCCAGTACTTGGGAGGCTGAGACAGGAGGATCTCAGGTTTGTGGCCAGCCTCAGCTACTTAGTGAGGCCCTGTTTCAAAATAAAGAATAAAATAGGGCTGGAGGTGTAGCTCACAGGTAGAAGGCCCCTGGGTTCAATCCCCAGTACTCACACAACAACAATAACAACAAAAATAAACAAATAAAAAAGAATAAAAAAGGGCTGGGGTGTAGCTCAGAAGTAGGTTGCCGCTGGGTTCCATCCCCAGTAACACATAGATACATAGACACAGACACACACCCTTTGTCACTCTTGGATAAAGCCAGTCTAAAATGCGTTAAGAAGCTAGGCATGGTGGTGCACACTTGTAATCTTGTACTTGGGAGGCTGAGCCAGGAGGATCGCAGGTTCCAGGCCAGCCTCAGCAACTTAGTGAAACCCTGTTTCAAAATAAGAAGTAAAAGCCGGGCGTGGTGGCGCGATGCTTGTAATCTCCGTGCTTGGGAGGCGGAGACAGGAGGACCGCACAGGTTCGAAGCCAGCCGTGTGGTTTAAGAGACCCTGTTTCCAAATAAAAATATTAAAATAGGTCTGGGAGTGTAGTCCAGAGGTAGAAGGGCTTCCAGGAACCCCAGTACCACAAAAAAACAAAAACAAAACAAAAAACAAAAAATAAGAAGTAAAATAGGTCTGGAGGTATAGCCCAGAGGTAGAAGCCCTCTGGGTTCAATACCCTGTACCACCAAACCAAACAAAACAAAACAAGCATTAGACCATTCTTCTCCCTTCCTGAGGACGCAGGCTCTCGCCGCAGTGCCCAAACGCTGAAGAGCTTGGGTAGGCAGGATCCCTCTTGCTGGAGTGATCGCCCGGCGCTCCAGCCCAGCACACTTGCCGGCGCAGGCTGGTGTTGCAGACAGCGCCCGCTGGGGCGGCGTGCAGAAGCCCGCTGTCTTTGTTTCGTGCAGCTGCCACGGGAGACATGCCCACGTACCAGATCCGCGCTCCGACGACGGCTCTGCCTCAGGGGGTAGTGATGGCTGCCTCCCCAGGAAGCTTGCACAGTCCCCAGCAACTCGCGGAAGAGGCGACTCGGAAACGCGAGCTGCGGCTGATGAAGAACAGGTAGGCGCCTCGGCTGGACGGGCACCAGTGGTGACTGGGCCAAGTGGGGCCTCCGCCCCTGGGGGCGGCCCCAGGCGCTGGCTGGTGATAGTTCCGTCGCCAGAGTCCAGCATCCCGCCACCCAGCCATTGCATGGGCAGGAAGCACATCCCCAAGTGTGGAAAGGGCAGCGCGCAAAACAGAAATGCCACGGTAGCAGCAATGCCGACGACACTTCACTACAAATAGTTCTGTACGTTGGATTCACTTTGAGAATAGTGTTCTCAAAGTAGTGTTTGCAACAAGTATGTTTTTCTAGGCTCTTTATTAACAAAATGACACGTGTAAAAGCATTCCTTTTTGTTATTTTTTATACTTCTACTTTGTGACATTTTCCTTATTATAATGAAATACATGTTATTCTGACAAATTCTAGTCACATGCAAAGACAAAATAGCAAAAATTATTAAAACACCCCAGCCAGCCCGGCAGCTCCGTAGGCGTCGGTGCGCGCGTTTCCATCTGCGGATCCTCGTTTTTCTCTCATATATTCTTGCTTGTGTCTCTGTAATTTTACTTTTAAAGCATTAGTGTATCACAAAATGCTACTTTTGAAGCCTTTAAAAAATTTACATGTAAGTAACATTTAATTTTTATTTATTTATACTGGGTATTGAATCCAGGGGCATTCTACCTCTGTGTGTGTGTGTGTGTGTGTGTGTGTGTGTGTGTGTGTGTGTGTGTGTGTGCAAAACTTGGGATGGAATACAGGGGCATTTTACTTCCAAGCTACACCCTCAGTCCTATTTTTTTCTTTATTTTGAGACAGGGTCACACTAAGTTATGGAGGGCCTCACTAAGTAGATGAGGCTGTCTGCAAACCTGGATCTTCCTGTCTCAGCCTCCAAGTACTGTAATTACAAGCATGCACCACCATGGTCAGCTAATTTAGTGGGTTCGTTTTTCTTTTCTTTTTTTTTTTTTACTGCGGTACTGAGGATTGAACCCAGGGGCATTCTACTTCTGAGCTACATCCCTACCCCTATATTTTATCCATCCTTCCTTCCTTTCTCTCTCTTTCCTTCCTTCCTTTCTTTCTTTCTTGTACTGAGGATGAGGCCTACTACCTCTGGGCTACACTCCCAGACCTATTTTCATATTTTATTTGGACACAGGGTCTCAGTAAGTTGCTGAGAGCCTCACTAAGTAGCTGAGGCTGGCTTTGAACTTGCATGATCCTCCTGTCTCAGCCTCCCAAGCACGGGGATTACAAGCATGTGCCACCATGCCTGGCTTTATTTAATTTGAAACAGGGTCTCACTGAGTTGCAGAGAGCCTCAGTTGCTGAGACTGTCTGTGAACCGTGATCCTCTTGTCTCAGCCTCCCAAATGCTGGGATTACAAGCATGTGTCCCCATGCTGGGTGCTTTACTGACTTTTTTCTTTTTTTTTTTTTTTGGTGGTACTGGGGATGGAACTGTTCTACCTCTGGGCTACACTCCCAGACCTATTTTATATTTTTATTTGGAAACAGGGTCTCTTAAGCCAGTGAGGCTGGCTTCAAACTTGGCGATCCTCCTGTCTCTGTCTCCCAAGTGCGGGGATTACAAGCGTGCGCCACCACGCCCGGCTTACTGGCTTTTTAAATGACACAATTTGATGTAGGTACCCTTAGTTGGCTACTGTTCCCAAACGTACTAGTTTCACAAGCCATTAGATGGCCGTTCACACCCTGGAGGCCTCAGCAGACAGACAGGAGCGGTTTCATGAGACGCAGGTGCCTTTTACACGACTTTCCAGCTTTACTGAGTCAGGCCGGGTCCCAATTTGTTATCAGCAGCATTTGGCAGAGAAATCCCAAAAGGCTGAGCGGTGGGGCTCCTGCTCAGGACGGTGTTCTATACCGTCCTCAGCCTGGCAGGGTGGCACCGTCTGCAGGTCCAGCCCTTGGGAGGCTGAGCCCTCGAGTTTGAGACCAGTCTGCAGAAAGAGCAAGACCCCATCTCAAAAGGAAGATCCCTAACTTTGATCGGCCAGAGGCGCGTGGGCCTCCAGGCACACTTACTGCGGCCTCGGAGGCCGCGCATGCCACTTGCTCGCGGATGCACATCAGAAATCCAGATTGGAAATGTAGAATTAGCTGGGCGCGGTGGGCACGCTTGTCATCCCCGCGCTTGGGAGGCAGAGACAGGAGGATCGCGCAGGTTCTAAGCCAGCCAAAGAGACCCTGTTTCCAACTAAAAATGTAAAAAATAGGTCTGGGAGTGTAGTCCGGAGGTAGAAGGGCTTCCAGGAACCCCAGTACCACCAAAAAAAAAAAAAAAAAAAAAAGAAATGCAAAATGCAAGCTCTGTGTGGTAGTACACGCTTGTAATCCCAGCATTTGGAAGGCTGAGGCAGGAGAACTGCAGTTTTGCAGCCAGCCTCAGCTACTTAAGTGAGGCCCTCCACAGCTTAGTGAGACCCTGTCTCAAAATAAGGAATAAAAAAATAGGACTTGGCTTGGGAGGCTGAGACAGGAGGATCGCGCAGGTTTGAAGCCAGCCTCAGTTACTTAGTGAGGCTCTCAGCAACTTAGTGAGACCCTGTTTCCAAATAAAATATAAAATAGGACTGGGAGTGTAGCCTGGAGGTAGAAAGCCCCTGGGTTCCACCCTCAGTAGCACGACTAAATAAATAAATGGGACTTGAGGTATATCGTGGACGTAGAATGCCCCTGGGTTTCATCCCCCATTTCACAGAAAAAAATAGGGCTTGGTAGAATGCCCCTGGGTTTAATCCCCAGTATCACCAAAAAAAAAAAAAAAGAAAGAAAAAGAAATACAAGATATAGTAATAACATAAACTGCAAAATTTTTCATGATGCTTATTTTACCCAAAGTAAATAAAAGGAAGAAATAGCTTTATTTCCCTTTCCATTATCCCTTCCCTTATTTTTCAGTTTTGAAATGTTTACAGTAGAAATGTGAATGTGAAATAAGTAAAATATTAGGCAACAGATTCTTATAAATTTGCCAGACAGCTACCTACACAGACAAGAGATCTCTCTGAGGAGAAAAACTTTTAAAATATTTTTTTAGCTGGGCGTAGTGGCGCACATTTGTAATCTCAGTACTTGGGAGGGTGAGACAGGAGGATCACAGGTTCAAGGCCAGCCTTAGCAGCTTGTGAGGCTTTCTGCTCCTTAGTGAGACCATTTCAAACTAAAGAATAAAATAGGGCTGGGGGTGTAGCTCAGAGGTAGATGCTTCTAGGTTCAATCCCCAGTACTGCAAAAATCAAATCAGATCAATAAATACAAATTTTAAATATTTATTTATTTGTTTATTTGGGGTCTGGGGGTTGAACCCAGGGGCATTCTACCCTGGAGCTACATGCTCAACCCTTGTTTTTTTTGATAAGGGTCTCTCTAAGTTGTGGAGGGCCTTGCTGTGTTGCTGAGGTTGGTTCGCTCTGATCTTCCCGGGATCACAGGCTGGTGCCCCACGCCTGTGTCTTCTGTTCTTGAAATCCCACTATGGCTCCTGCACCTCCAGGCATCGCATCAGACAGGAGGGAGAGAAAGGCTAGAGCCAGAGCCTGGGGCCCCTCCCAGAGCCTCCGGAAGACCTGCCTGCAGTGTGCGGCCGTCCGTCTTTGGCTAGGCAGAGGTCTCCACTCCCTAGCTGCAAGGGAGTCTGGGAACATTTCGGCTTCCCAATCTCGACTTAGGGGACTGGAGAGAGGAGCAGCTGATCACTGGCTGTGAGGTCGCTCATCCTGTTAGCACTTTTCACACGTCCCTTCTACTGCGTCCTTAACTCTCCGCTGCCTTCACCCTGAGGAGTTCTGGGCACTGTCCTCACCTTACAGGCCAAAACCAATGTGCAGAGATGAGGCCGTGGGTAGCCAAGGTGCCGCAGCCCCCTGGACAGGCAGGGTGCCGCCGCTGCCCGCCCCTCGCCGGGCCGCCCGAGGCGCGTGGGCTCCGTGGAGGCCCCTCCGCATCCCCTCTCCTCTCTCCGGCCGGTGGCTCCCACGGATATGGGCTGGTTTCTACGCGCACCAACCATTCTTTATTTACAGCCTTCAGCTTTTCTGCTTCGTTATTTCTTTTCCGTGCTGGAGGTAGATCCAGTCAAACGCAGGGCCAGAGGACTGAGTGTTAATAGAGACAGGTGTTCTCCATGGCTGAGAGGTGCCGAGGGATGTGCCATTCCTGGGTGATCATTCAAAGCTTTGTGCTTGGAACATTCTGATGAGACAGAGAGAGCAAAAGAGAGAGAGAGAAAGAGGGAGAGAGGGGGAGAGGGACACACGTAAAATACAAAGGATGGCTATTTGCAAAAGTAGCTTGTGAGTAGGATTTTTTTTTTTTTTTTTTTTTTTTTTTTTTTTTTTTTTGCTACTGGGGTTCCTGGAAGCCCTTCTACCTCCGGGCTACACTCCCAGACCTATTTTTTTTTAATATTTTTTATTTGGAAACAGGGTCTCTTAAGCCAGCGAGGCTGGCTCCGAACCAGCGCGATCCTCCTGTCTCCGCCTCCCAAGAGCGGGGATTACAAGCGTGCGTCAGCATGTCTGGCGTTGTGAGTAGGATTTTAAACATTAAATGCTCCACAATATCGCTATTATATATTTAAACTTGATTTACTGTCAACTTGCTTTGTAGAATGACAGTCTTCCTCCCAGAACTAGAACTTCACATAAATGACCCGATTGCGAAAGACTGGAATTCATAAGGAATTTTACTTTCTCTGTGGAAGAGAGCTGAATTATATTCCCAAGCCGGCAAATCTGAAAGCGTGCTTGGATTCGTTCTTAACTTTCCCCTGGGCATCACTTAGATGAAACGGGTGGGCATTTTAGCGGGTTCCGTTCACTGTTAGTTTTCGTGGTTTTGTTGACTGGTTGGGAAGCCTAGAGCCGTGCGCATGTGTCTTGGCCAGGAAGCCAGGGTCCCGGGTTTCCTGCTGACTCGCTTCCCTTAGAGAAATCAGACCTGAGGCTGTGAGAGCCAGCTGCCCGCCACAGGCCAGCTGGCCAGGCATCCGGCCTGCAGCAGCTGGTGTGGACATGCGCGTGAGCCGCCGGGCACTCACCTGGACTGGACTCTGCCGGGCAGCTGGTGCAAGGCCTCCTCTGCATCTCGCCGCCAGCTGCTTGAGCGAAAAACAGGAGAGTGCAGACGCCGCCTGTCCTGCTCTGCCTTGGGGAATCTGTGGCTGCGGCCGCTCCTCCATCTGTCTGTCCCTTCTCCCTCAGCACGCTGCTGTGTGTTCACTCGTGTGACTGGGGAAGATCCAGAAGGAGTCGCACCAAGCCACTTCCTTTTCCCATAATCCCACCGTGCCCTTCCCCACCTGTGGCTTCCAGCCTGGCGCTCTGCGGCCCTAGTCTGTCTTGTCTTAGTTCTCAGAAGCAGTGCCTGTTTTATTTTGACGTCTAAAAACATTTTATCATTGTAATTTAACCAGGTTATAAATGTTTTCTAAAAACAGCCCACTTCCTGCCGCCACATGGACCTTGTTCTCCTAAGATTTAGCCTTGAATACAAATCTTCAGGATTGACACTGGAGGTTGCGGAGGGTTCGTTCTTCTATCATTTCGGCCAAATAAAACTCGACTCACATGTTGGACCGCGTGTGGCCTTGGGCGGCCAAGGGTTCTCAGGAGGAGGGAGAGGACCCAGGCCTGCTCCCGTTGCCGAAGAAAGCCGCGAGGGCCCGGCGGCGGCGCGGTGGTCCCGCGGTCCTGGGCGGCGTGCGCGGTGCCCCTCGCCGTGCGGCCGGTGGCAGTGGGCTTGGCCAGCTGCGCGCGGGGCAGACGCCGCCAGCCACGGGCTCCTCCACTCGCAGTCACCTCCCTTGTGTTGGTTCCAGGGAAGCCGCCCGGGCCTGTCGCAGGAAGAAGAAAGAATATGTCAAATGTCTCGAAAACCGCGTGGCCGTGCTTGAAAACCAAAACAAGACCCTCATTGAGGAACTCAGAGCCCTCAAAGATCTGTACTGCCACAAAGCAGAGTAGCGCCTTGACTCGGACCTGGCCCCGTGAGCTCTGAGCCAGGCGGCGCTCGGCTGCCGCGGGGACTCGCGTGTGCAACAGTGGGGACTCGCGTGTGCGACCCTTCACTGGCGCGGCCGGCTAGTGCGTCACGCTGAGCTGGGGCTGCCGCCCCGGGGTCTGCCACGCACCCGGCATGGCATTCACCGCGCTTGCTTCGATCCGTCACTAGCATTCAGAAACAAACCCAACCCAACCCAACTGTTCTCTTTGCCCTCTACCTCTGCTCTTTCCAGGGAAGCTGCCAAAGAGTGTCGACGTCGCAAGAAAGAATATGTGAAATGCCTGGAGAGTCGGGTCGCGGTGCTGGAGGTTCAGAACAAGAAGCTGATAGAGGAGCTGGAGACCTTGAAGGACATTTGCTCTCCCAAAGCAGATTAGTAGAAATATTTAACTACGAACAGCACGTACAGTTGATTTTGGAACGCAATACAATATATAGCCGGCAAGAATTATGGCGTTCTTTCCTTCGTATCAGTCACCTTAACTTTCTAATCTCTGTGCTCCTAAAACGCTTCACTGTACGCAGCTAACTCTTAGGTCTAACTTCGATTTTCTTTTTTTAAAGAGACAAACTGTAAAAAAAAAAAAATGTATGTAACAAATTCTTAAAATGAAATATTTGTAAGACTTGTTCCAGTGAAACATATTTGCAGTTCCCAATCTCTGTGTCAGGAAGAGTGTCCAGTGCAATAAAGATGTTTGGAGGTCTTTTAAGGATCGCTTAGGAAAGGCTGATCAGAGAGTTGCCTCCGGGTGTAGACAGGTAAACCACAGAAGTGCCCAGGGAGCTGCTGGGAGGAAGCGGCTCCCAGGCACAGAAGGCCCAGGCATGCATCTGGGCATTTTCTTACTTTTATACTTGTGGCTCTGTAAAGAAAGTGTTGTACAGCTGTCCTTGAATGCCACCGTCAAAGACAGTTTTTAATAGAACCATGTTGGTTGCACGTTGTAGTATTTTGGTGCCTACTGAGATATCTGAACCTTGGTATGCAGTTTTTTACTCTATTGTGTAATATAAATGATCTTGCAGACGTTCTTAGTGTTGGTTTGATATTCCCTAATGAAAGCGACAAGATATTTTTAAATATCTGGAATGAGTTAAAAGCCTAATAGAACTGTGTCGCAGCGCTGGCTCACACCTGTGATCCCAGTACTTGGGAGGCTTCAACAGGAGGTTCGCAGGGTCGAGGCCAGCCTCAGCAACTTAGCGAGGCCCCTGCAACTTGGTGAGACCCTGTTTCAAAATAAAAAATAAAAAAGGATGGGGGTATATCTGGGTGGTGGAATGCCCCTGGGTTCCATCCCCAGTACCCCCCCACACACACACACTGCATCGCATACCCTCAAGGGTCAGCCTGATCTCTACAGAGGTCATGACCTGCCAAAGCTGCTCCTCCTGCTACCTCAGGAGAGGGGGTGGGGAAGGAGGGAGAGAGGGGTATGGATGGCCAGTGTTTTGCACACAGGGGAGCAGAATAATGCAGTTGAGGTGGTTTGTTCATTTGTGGTACTGGAGACGGGTCACCTGACCAGTTGCTGAGGCTGGGGCTGACTAAACCTGTGATCCTTCCGTCTCAGCCTCCCCAGGACTGGGATCGCGGGCGGGCGCCATCGCACCTGACTGAGCAGGGCCCTTAGAAACAGTCTTGTGCTGGAGCTGGCCTTTCTGTAGACAGAAGAGATGGCTCTTCTGCCAATGGCCCTCTGTTTTGAGTTTTAGCTAACAGCCGCAGGAATTTTAAAGTAAGACCCAAAACTACCCAAGATTTTACATATCTTTTTTGGGGGGAGGGTACTGGAGCTTGAACCCAGGAGCATTTCTGCCTCTGAACTACACTCTCAGCCAAGTTGTGGAGGACCTCGCTAATTTTCTGAGGCTGGCCATGAGCCTGTGGTCCTCCATTCTCAGCCTCCCAAGTACTGGGATTACAGGCCTGTGCCACTACAGCTAGCTGTATGACTCTGTTCCAAAAATAAAAAGGTTGGTGTGTGGCTCAGGGGTAGAATGCTCCTGGGTTCAATCCTTTAAAAAAAAAAAAAAAGCAGTGGCCACAGTGGTAGAATTAGGGAAAGATGCAGACAGGGATTAAAGAAAAAACTGGCTGGGCGTCGTGGCGCACATTTGAAATCCCAGTACTTGGGAGACGGAGACAGGAGGATCTTGGTTTACGGACATCCTCAGCCACTTAGTGAGGCCCTCTGCAATTTAGTGAGACCCTGTTTCAAAGAAAGAATAAAAAATCAGGCTATGTAGCTTGGAGGTAGAATGCCCCTGCCGGGGTTCAATCCCCAGAACCACAAAAGAAAAGAAAGAGCTGTGTTGTTGGTGTGGTCCTGGGCCCTAAACTGGCCGAGGGTCCTGGGGGAAGGAGGGAGGCGGGAGCGTGGGTTTGGGGCTGGGGCGGGGAAGCTAGCTCTCACACGTTAATTAGTGCATCCCGGGAATCCCAGCAGCTGTGGAAACTGAGGCCGGGAGGAGCATCACAGGCTCGAAGCCAGCCTTGGCAATTTAGGGAGATCCTGTAACAAAATTAAAAAGCCAGGCATGGTGGCACACGTCTGTCATCCCAGTGCTTGGGAGCCGGAGACAGGAGGATCACAGGTTTGAGGGCAGCTTCAGCAACTTAGCAAGACCCTGTTTTAAGATTAAAAGTAAACAAAAGAAAGGGCTGGGTGTGTAGCTCAGAGGTAGGAGCGCCCCTGGGTTCAGTCCCCCAGTACCTAAATGAATTAATTAAAAAAATAGGCCTGTAGATGTAGCTCAGTGATGGATGCCCCTGGGCTCCCATCCCTAGTCCCCTCCCCCACCTCAGAGCGAGAATGAACGTGCATGGGTTGTGTGCCCATAAATCATGTCATGTCATCCCAGATGAGGGGACGCTCTCCATCTTGGGGCCACAGGTGACAGCGGCCCCTTTCCCAAGCCTCCTAGTTTAAACAACTGGGGACCTTTCTGACCTCACAAAACAATATGTCCACAGGTTAGGGACCTGCAAGGGCTTCACTGACTTCAAGACCACACACTCCCTGTTCTTCCCCAGCCCCCCATTGCTGCCGCCGCCCCAGGCAGGCAGAGTGGCCACCTCTTCCCCGTCCCCACTTCTTGTGTGTGTGTCCTGTATTTTGTTTTATTGTTTTTATTATTATTATTTTTTGCAGTACTGGGGATTGAACCCAGGGCATTCTACCTCCAAGCTACACCCCCAGCCCTATTTTTTATTCTTTATTTTGAAGCAGGGTCTCACTGAGTTGCAGAGGGCCTCACTAAGTAGCTGAGGCTGTCCGCGAACCGCGATCCTCCTGTCCCAGCCTCCCGAGCGCTGGGATGGCAAGTGCGCGCCCCACGCCCGGCTTGTGTGTCTTGTTTTCAGAGCAAGGATGCCTCCCCTAGAAACCCGCCAGCAGATCCTGGCGGCGTCCTGGCCAGGCTCCCAGGAGCACTCGGGCAGCCATTCGCAAGGAGAACGAGACAAAGCACTGGGCTGAGCCAGGTGTGGGGCGCACACCTGTAATCCCAGTGCTTGGGAGGCTGAGAAAAGAGGATTGCAGGCTCGAAACCAGACTCAGCAATTTAGCTAGACCCTGTTTCAAAATAAACAAAATAGGGCCAGGGTGTAGCTAGCTTACTAGTAAAATGACTGGGTTCAACCCTCAGTACCAAAAGAAAAAAACAAATAACCAAAAACCAAACCAACAATCTGAAAGTACTGGGTACCGGGCAAAGATCGCAGCTGGAGCTGAGGTTTGGGGGACACGCGTGCTGCTGATGCCGGGCAGAGCTGGGCTTCCTCCGCCCCGAGGTCGAGGTCGGGGTCGCTAAGTTGCTGTGGCTGGCTTTGGAACTTTGATCCCCGTCTCAGCCTCCCTGGTACTGGGATCACGGCTGTGCACCACCATGCCCGGCCGGCTTCCAGTTTCTTTCTATACTTCTCTGATGTTCAATACATGCTGTCTCTATATACCTGAAATTACAACTTAAGAACATCTGAGGGCTTGGGGACCGCAGCACACGCCTGCTGTCCCACGAGAAGCAGGCGTGACGTGTGCAGGCCCGCTCGCTGTCCCAGCTGCTGTTTGTTTTTGTGGTGTAGCCTGATTTTCTGAAATTGCAACGTGCTGTCTTTTGTAAGGCCTTCCCGAGAGATGTGGGCAGGTTGAATGAGCCGTGCGTGCGTAGCAGAGTGTGACCTGCAGCCTTTGTGGGTGGCTTTTCTACGTAAGCTGTTTTCTCCTGAGTGTATCCTGTATTTATACTTTTTTGGAGTTTAAATGTTTAAATATGTTTTTCATGCAAAGCTGTTTTTTTTTTTTTTTTTCTTTTGCAGTACAGAGGATGGCCTTGTGCTAGACAGGTGCGCTACCGCTGACCTCGGCCGGCCACACAGCATTGTAGGCAGTTAGTGCCTCGGCAGAGGCACGCCGTGCCTGGGACGCGGCCACCCATGCCTCCCCGTCAGGCCCTCGCTGTGCGCCCGCTTCCCAACCCGGGGAACCCAACCTTGTGCCTGCCCGTGCCCCAGGGCGGTTCAGAGAGGCATCCCCATGCCGGGCGTGGTGGCGCACGCTTGTCATCCCCGCGCTTGGGAGGCGGAGACAGGAGGATCGCGCAGGTTCGAAGCCAGCTGTGCTGGAGTAAGAGACCCTGTTTCAAAAATATAAAATAGGTCTGGGAGTGTAGCCTGGAGGTAGAAGGGCTTCCAGGAACCCCAGTACCACCACAAAAAAAAAGAAAGAAAGAAAGAAAGAAAGAAAGGCATCCCCGCTCCGCCAGGCGCTCTGCACTTCCAAGAGGAAGCGGGCTGGCTGAGACAGGAGGATGGCAGGTTCACGACCAGCCTCAGATACTTAGTGAGGCCCTGTTTCAAAGATAAAGAAGAAAAAACAGAGCTAGGGGTGTAGTTCGGAGGTAGAAGGCCCCTAGGTCAATCCCCAGTACCAAAAATAATACATATATATTATATATAAATTTATATGTATAAAATGTATGCATATATATGTATGTATGTAATCCCAGTACTTGGGAGGCTGAGACAGGAGATCACATGTTCAAAGCCAGCCTCAACTACTTAGTAAAGCCCTGTTTCAGAATAAAATAGGGCTGAGGGTGTGGCTTGGAGGTAAAATGTCCCTAGGTTCAACCCCCAGTACCTTAATAAATAAATGAATGTTTAAGAACCCAACAGTGAAAGGTTGAGTCACCATGGATTACCTGCACACGCAGGCGCTCGCATCCTGACGTACCGCACACCCACACACTGCATTTCCACACTGTTATTTTCATACTGGGGATTGAGCCTGGAACACTTTTTTTTTTGTCTTTTTTGGAACCGGGGATCGAACCCAGAGCGCCATACCTGCAAAGCAGGCGCTTTGCCACTGAGCCGCATCCCGGCCCCGAGGCTGCAGCTCTCTACCACTGGCAATACCAAAGCCCTTTTTATTTTGATATACTTATTATTTATTGGGTACTAGAGCCAGAGGCATTCTACCTCGACAGACCCCTGTTTTTTAGATTTTTATTTTGAAACAGGGCCTTGCTAAGTTGCTGAGGGTGTCACTAAGCTGCTGAGACTGGCTTCCGACATGAGAGAGAGCCTCCTGTCTCAGCCCCCCAAGTGACGGGTTCTTCCTTTATTGTTTTTGATATAGGGGATTGGACCCAGGGACATTCTACCCCTGAGCAACACCCCCAACCCTGCTTTTTATTATTTTTTTTGAAACAGGGTCTCACTATGTTGCGAAGGACCCTCCCTAAGTAGCTGAGGCTGGCTGTGAACCTGCGATCCTCCTGTCTCAGCCTCCTAAGTACTAGGATTCCAAGCGTGCACCATCACACCGGGCTCAGTTTTTTTTATTTTGAAACAAGCTCTTGCCAGGTTGCCAAGGCTGGCCTCGAACCCGTGATCCTCCTGTCGCAGCCTCCCCAGCGTTGGGATTACAGGTGTGTGCCACCGTGCCAAACTTCTGAGAAAAGTTTTATATAATGTTTTTTTTAATAAGAATAAATTTTGAGTTTGCTTCTGAAAATCATTGTAGTGTGTGATTTCCTTGCTGCATTCATGGTGGGTAAAGGATTTGATAAGTTAGGAGTGTTGCGTGGGGCTCGGAGGCAGAATGCCCCTGGTTCAAACCCCAGGACCGCAAAAAAAGAAAAGTATTTCCATCACTCCAGTAAGTTGTTCATGGCCACTTTTAGTTGACTAATAACTTGGATCTTGTTTTAATTATAATTCCTATATCCTACCAGAGAAATTATTTATGAATGGCAGTAGCAATCTAAGAATATATTTTTCTTCTCTCTCTCTCTCTTTCTCCATGTCTGTCTGTCTCTGGCACTGGGGATTGAACCCAGGGATGTTCTAACTGAGCTACACCCCAGTCACTTTTATATTTTGAAACAGGGTCTCACTAAGTTGCCGAGGCTAGCCTCAAACCTGTGATCCTCCTGTCTCAGCCTTCCAAGTACTGGGTTTATAGGCATATACCCTGACGCCCAGTTTATGTCTAATCTTTTAAGTAGTAGGAAATTGGTCCGGTTTATTTTTCTGTGATCCCAGTATTTGGGAGGCTAAGCCAGGAAGATTGCAGGTTTGAGGATAGTCTCAGAAACCTATGGAGAACCTCATGACGTAGCAAGACCTTGTTTCCAAATAAAAAAAATAAAATGGAACCGGGCGTGGTGACGCATGCTTGTAATCCCAGTACTTGGGAGGCTGAGACTGAAGGATCGCAGGTTCACAGCCAACCTCAGCAATGTACTGAGGCCCTGTGCAAGTTAGTGAGAATTAAATAAAGAATAAAAATAGGGCTGGGGGTAGAATGCCCCTGGGTTCAATCCCCAGTACTGCAGTAAATAAATAAATAAAATGGGGATTGGGGTGTAGCTCAGAAATAGATCACCCCTGGGTTTAGTCCCAAGTACCACACTTACACAAAAATAAGTAAGATTAAAAAAAAATTTTGAAGCCAGGCATGGTGGCGCATGCTTATAATCCCAGCCCTTGGGAGGCTGAGACAGGAGGATCGCGTAGGTTCGAAGCCAGCCTCAGTTACATAGTGAAGCTCTCAGCAGCTCAGTGAGACCCTGTTTCCAAATAAAGTATACAATAGGTCTGGGAGTATAGTCTGGAGATAGAAAGCCCCTGGGTTCCACCCTAGTACCCCCCCCCACACACAAAAGGATTAATTTATTGTGTGTGTGTGTGTGTGTGTGTGTGTGTGTGTGTGTGTGGTATTGGGGGTGGAACCCAGGGGTTTTCTACCTCTGAGCTACACCTTCAGCCCTATTTTTTATTCTTTAATTTGAAACCGGGTCTCACTGAGTTGTGAGGGCCTAAGTAGCCACGGCTGGCTGCGAACCGCAATCCTCCTGTCTCAGCCTCCCAAATGCTGATATTACATGTGTGCGCCACCACGCCCGACTTAAACTTTTATTTATTTTATTTTTTGTGACACTGGGGATGGAACCCAGGGGCTTTTCTACCTCCAGGCTAGACTCCCAGACCTATTTTATATTTTATTTGGAAACAGGGTCTCAGTTGCTGAAAGCCTCACTAAGTAGCTGAGGCTGGCTTCGAACCTGTGAGATCCTCCTGTCTCAGCCTCCCAAATGCTGGAATTACAAGCGTGCACCACCACACCTGGCTATATTAAACTTTTTAAATAAAGCAAAAGTAGAAGCCGTAGGCGTGTGCCCTGAGCCTTCCCTGGCCCCTCCCGGCCTCCTGCTTGGGAGCCGGTTTCCTGTAATCAGCACTGTTCTCATCCCTGGGCCTCCTCCCACAAGCAAGGACAGGGGACGCAGCCGGCCTGTTCCTGAGTGACGCGTCCTGGGCTAGCACGTCAGCAGGCCTCTGGATTAGTCAGCTCTGCGTCCCCACCGGGCAGTACAGAAGCGTGGACTTGCAGGGACAGGAGGCCGCTGCGTCTTGCTCAGGAGCGTCTGGCCAGTCTGCGCGACCAGGGAGACCCTGCCTCAAAGTATGAAATGAAAGGCACCGGGGGCGTAGCTCAGTGGAGAGCAGCCCCTAGTTTCCAGGCCCGCCCGGTACTGTAAAAAATTAAAATTAGCCGGGCATGGTGGTAAAATTAGCCATCGCGCTGGCTTATGAGACCCTATTTCAAAATATAAAATAGGTCTGGGAGTGTAGCCCGGAGGTAGAAGGGCTTCCAGGAACCCCAGTACTACACAAAAAAATTAAAATTAAAGCTAACCATGGGAAGGGTTTGGGGTGTAGCTCAGTGGTAGAACTCTTGCCGGCATGCATGAGGGCCTGGGTTCCATCTCCAACACTGAAAAAGAGAAAGTTGCAGGAATTTAGGGTCCTCACAGGCAGAGTAGCTAAAGAGATTCAAGAAAAAATTTATAGCAGGGCCTGGTGGCCTGGCACGTGTGGAATCCCAGTACTTGGGAGGCTGAGACAGGAAGATCTGGGGCGTGAGGCCAGCCTCAGCAATTTAGGCCCAGCACAACTTAGTGAAACAAACCCTGCTTCCAAATAAAATAATAAGATAGGGCTGGAGTGTTAGAATAGCTTGGTGTTAGAATGCCCCTGGAGGATCCATCTCACACACACATGCACACACACACACACACACACACACACACACACACACACACGGCTGAGGGTGTGACCCTGGATTCAGTCTCCACCATAAAAAAGAAAGGAATTTATGGCTTTTAACCTCCTTCAGAAAGGAATTTATGGCCTTTAACCTCCTTCGGAAGGTGGGTAGATTGGGCTGCGGACAAGTGGGGCTCTGGCAGGGAGCCGGCCCAGCGCAGGCTGCTAGATCCCAGATCCCACGAGGACTCTCACTTGCACTCCAGGAGCACACCCCTCTGAGGCAGAGACCGCCAGTCAGCCACCCAGTTGAGAAGACATGATGAAAAGTAAATAAAAAGTAAATTAAAAATCTTTTTTATTATTTTTTTTAGCTGCGTGTGGTGGTGCATGCTTGTAATGCCAGCATTCGGGAGGCTGAGACAGGAGGATCGCGGTTCGCGGACAGCCTCAGCCACTTAGTGAGGCCCTCTGCAACTCAGACCTTGTTTCAAAAATAAAGAATAAAGTAGGGCTATGGGTGGAGCTTGGAGGTAGCATGACCCTGGGTTCAATCCCCAGTACACGAGTGACCTAGGGGGTACTCCGCCCGCACCCTTGCTGTAAGCAGGCAGGTTGACGAGGGCCAGCTCTTGGGAGCCCCCCAACCCTGCCCGAGGGGTGCACACTTGGGTTACTTCCCCCAGTCACGCCAAGATCTCTCAGCATCCCTGGGGTCAAGCGTACCCATCAGACCTCTGATCTGGCTTCGTTTGGTAACTCAGAGGACATCTTAGTTTGGAAAACAAGAACCAGCCGTGGCAGTGTGGTGCAACAGAGTTCAGAGTCGGAGTCTTGGTCCTCAGAATCCTCCTGTCACATAAGAAAGGAAAGACGGCTGTCTACGGAAGTACAGGCTCCCGTTTGGTAACCTCTCCACGCGTCTACAGTGCGCTCCTGGAGAGACTGGCTTGTGTTTCTCCTTCTGTAAAATCTGCCCAGGGAAAACCAGCCAGCCGGCGTAGACGGTAAAGTCCTCTCCCGGCCACGGGGCGCAGTGGCCCGTGCCCCAGAGGAAAGCTGCGCCGGCTGCGCCCTGCTGCAGAAGGAAAGCCTGCCGGTCAGCTTTGGTTTCCTGAGTTGTTTTTTTCTTTATTTGTTTTTGCTACTCTAAAATCCATGTCTAATACTCATTTGTTAAATGAGAGATAAAACGCTAATTATATGGGGTTGCCACATTAATATATTTTGGGTAAACATATTGAAAAATTATTTGAGAAGTCGGGCGTGGTGGTACACGCTTGTAATCCCCAGGCTTGGGGGGCTGAGACAGGAGGATCGCAAGATTCGAAGCCAGCCTTGGCAGCTTAGTGAGGCTCTCAGCAACTTAGTGAGACCCTGTTTCCAAATAAAATATAAAATAGGTCTGGAGGTGTAGCTCAGAGGGAGAGGCCTCTGGGTTCCATCCCCAGTACCACATACACACACACACACACACAAATATTATTTAGGCCAGGCGTACTGTTGCACATCTATAATTTCCATACCTGGGAGGCTGAGACAGAAGGATTATAGGTTCAAGGCCAACCTCAGCAACTTAGTGAGACCCCGTTTCAAAATAAAGAGGGCTAGTGGTGTAGCTCAGGGGTAGAATGCCTCTGGGTTCAAACAACAACAACAAAACAAAAACTTTTTGTTTTTTTTTATCTGAAATTTAAATTTTACTAAGTTCCCCATACTTTTATTTGCCAAATCTGGAAATTCTGTATGCAAATAATAATAATGATGATGTTCACTAAAAGTGGACTCTACTGATCAATTTCAATAATTTCCACCAAAATCTTGCTATAAAAAATGACCATTTTACAAGGCCAGAGCTGGGGCCTCTGAGGCCGGCATCGGAGCCTTCCATGAGGCAAGGCCGCTACTGAGGCCTCCGAGGCCGGGATCGGAGCCTGCCGAGGGGCTAGGCCGGTGCTGGGGCCAGCGAGGCTGGGAGTGGAATCTGCCGTGAGGCAAGGCTGGTGCTGGGGCCTCCGAGGCCAGGAGAGGAGTCTGTCGAGGGGTTAGGCCGGTGCCAGGGTCAGTGAGGCTGGGACAGAGCCTTCCCTGAGGCCAGGCCGCTGCTGGGGCCACCGAGGCCGGGATCGGAGCCAGCTGAGGGGTTAGGCCGGTTTGGGGGCCAGCGAGGCCAGAATCGGGGCCTCCCATGAGGCAAGGCCGCTGCTTGAGCCAGCAAGGTCTGGATCAGTCCACCGGGTAGCCAGGCCACTACTGGGGCCTTCAAGAGTGGGATTGGTACTTGCAATGCGGCATGCACAGAGTAATATCACAGAAAATAAAACCCAGATGCTTCCCCTAATCGGCAATAACTAGGAGGAAAGGGGTAACAGGAAGAGGTTGAGTTATAGAAAGGGCCCTATAGTGAAGCAATTAAGGTGACCAATCAGAGGGTATGTAATAGTGGAGGATGGAGCCTCTTTAAAAGGCAGGAGGTACATAAACAAATGTATCAAAGTTAATCACCAAATAAGTATGGAATCCAGGGAGGGGGAGAGAATGGTATGGGGGCTGGATGAGGGCTAATTGGATGATGTGTGCTTGTATATCCTCTCAAGTCTTGTATTCCAATGTGATATATGATTACAATGCAACGATAAAAATAAATTAAAAAAAGAAACATCATGTACTAAAAAAAATGACCATTTTAGCTGGGTGTGGTGGTGCACACTTGTAATCCCTGTGCTTGGGAGGCTGAGACAGGAGGATTGCGGTTTGCAGCCAGCCTCAGCTACTTAGTGAGGCCCTCTGCAACTTAGTGAGACCCTGTTTCAAAAATAAAAATAAAATATGGCTGGGGGTGTTGTTCAGAGGTAGAATGCCCCTCAATTCCATCCACAGATTATGAAAGAAAAAAATTATGATTTTTAAAGGAAACCACACATTGAATCTCACTGTGATGTATAATCACAGGTCACCAATAAAGGTATAATATATATTACATATATTATTTAGTCTTAATATATATGAACTAAAACAAAAGGAACCGGGCGTGGTGGCGCATGCTTGTAATCCCAGTACTTGGGAGGCTGAGACAGGAGGATCGTGGTTCACAGCCAGCCTCAGCTACTTAGTGAGGCCCTCTGCAACTCAGTGAGACCCTGTTTCAAAATTAAGAATAAAAAATAGGGCTGAGGGTGTAGCTCGGGGGTAGTATGCCCCTGGGATCAACTCCCAGGATCGCAAAAACAAAACAAAAAACCCAAACGCAAAGCCATGAATGTGTAGCTCAAACCTACTGGAATGTGCACGCTGGCCTCCAGGGGGAGCCAGTGATAAATACAGCCTCTGTCCGTGCTCAACACAAGGACTCAAAATGAGCCCTACATGAGCATTAGTAGTTTATCTTAAAGATATGTGCTCTAAACTTCCTTGAATAGCGCCAGCAACACAGGCTATGTAGTAACAAGCCCGGCGTGGTGGTGCACACTTGTATCCCGGTACCTGGGAGATCAGGCCGAGGATCACAGGTTCGCAGCCAGGCTCAGCAGCTTAGTGAGACCGTTTCAAATAAAAAATAAAATAGGCCTGAAATAGAGTGCTCCTTGGTTCAACCCCTAGGACCAATAAATAAATAAAATAGAGTAACAATATATGCTTTTCAACCAAAGAATCCTGTGTGATAAACAAGGAGACCAGGAATAGGAGGAGGGTAGAGACCCAGAAAATACCTGAATAATGAATTTGAAGATGGCCATACCGCGATCTAACACATTGTGATTTCAATTCTAAGCAAGAATGTCATTAAAAGAGTGGATTAGCCAGGCGTGGTGGCACATGCTGGTAATCCCAGCATTCGGGAGGCTGAGACAGGAGGATCGTGGTTCGCGGACAGGCTCAGCTACTTAGTGAGGCCCTTTGCAACTCAGTGAGACCCTGTTTCAAAATAAAGAATAAAAAATAGGGCTGGATGTGTAGCTTGGAGGTAGAATGCCCCTGGGCTCTATCCCCAGTACTGGAAAAAGAAGGGGGGGGGGAAAAGGACCAGGGATGTGGCTCAGAGGTAGAATGCCCCTCAGTTTAATTTCTAACACACAAAAAAATAAAAATAAAAATTTTAACCATCATGCTCTTTTAGAATTAAGCTATTTAAACTTCATATGGTTTCTTTACTGAAAGAGGTCAGTGCAAGCTGAGAGTGGTGGCACAGGCTCGTAATCCCAGCATTCGGGAGGCTGAGACAGGAGGATTGCAGTTCACAGACAGCCTCAGCTACTTAGTGAGGCCCTCTGCAACTCAGTGAGACCCTGTTTCAAAATAAAAAATAAAAAATAGGGTGGAGGGTATAGCTCGGAAGTAGAACGCCCCCTGGGTTCCATCCCTAGTACCGCAAAAAAAAAAAAAAAAGAAAGAAAAAGAAAAAGAAAAAAAAAGAATAAAATACAGCTGAGAGTGTAGCTTAGAGTAGAATGCCCCTGGGTTCCATTCCTAGCACAAACAAACTAGCTAATAAATAAATAGGTCAGTGCTGTGGGTTGGATACGGGTTCTCTCCACGAAAACTCATGTGGAATTCTGATTCCCACTGCAATGGTGTAAGAGCGTGGGCAGCCGGGCGTGCGGTGAACACCTGTAATCCCAGTGCTTGGGAGGCTGAGGCAGAAGGATCTGGGTTTGTGGCCAGCCTCAGTTACTTAGTGAGGCCCTCCGCAACTTAGACCCTGTTTCTAAATAAAAGTAAAAACTAGGCTGGGGGTGTAGCTCGGAAGTAGATTGACACTGGTGGCTCAAGTCTCTCTCTCTCTCTCTCTCTCTCTCTCTCTCTCTCACACACACACACACACACACACACACACACACACCCCATAGCCAGGGGTCCCCAGGGGTTGCGTTGAAGGCCACAGGGAGACCAGTTTTGAACTCCTCCGGTGTTTTTCTGTCTGTCCCGGGTTGGTCTGATTTTGACCTGGGACCAGTGGTTAGGGTCCAGTTTGGCTTCCTTTGAGCCTCTGTCTTTCTGAGCCCCTTCCACCTGTCCCTCCTTTCTCCCCTCCTGGTTACTCTCAGAATCCACTCACACCAGCTGTTCTCAAAATCGGCCAAGGCGGGCTGGAAGTTTCCTTCTGACCCGTGGCCCGAGGCCCTTGTATTGAGCTGTTCCTGCCGGACACCGCTAGCCCCGCACAACGTAACTTTTCTTGGTGTGTGTGTGTGGTACTGGGATGGAACCCGGGGGCATTCTACCTTTGAGCTCCACCCCCAGCCCTCATTTTTATGCTTTATTTTAAAACAGGGTCTCACTGAGTTGCAGAGGGCCTCGCTAAGTAGCTGAGGCTGGCCGTGAACCACAGTGCTCCTGCCTTAGCCTCCCGAGTGCTGGGATCCCAGGCGTGGCCAGCACGCCCCGCACGTCGTGGCATTTCTCAGCCCGCCCATTCCCAAGTCCCTGAGCTGCCTCAATACCTCAGAAGGACAAGTCCAGCGGCCAAGTGGACATGGCATGTAAGAGAGGAGCGGGGCAGGCCCCAGGTGATGACCCAGCACGACACACAGGCACCATTGTGACAGGGCGGGGGCCGTGCCCGCCCCACAGGGAGACCAGGCCGCCTCGCTGCTGGCTGGCTGGCGATGCTGGCCGGACGAAGCATGGCGGTGAGCACTGGTGGGGGACCTGCGGGAAGCAGGCGCGGCAGCCACCCAGGGGTGGGGGACTCGGGAGTCAGAAGAAACACTTGTCCAAGCAGAGCCCGAGTCCTGGGAGACATGCAGGGTCAGGGGACATGGAGCAATGCCAAGAGAAGGTATTGAAAGTAAGGAAAACAAGCCGGGCGTGGGGGTGCGCACTAGTCATCCCAGCATTCGGGAGGCTGGGACCGGAGGATTGCGGTTCGCAGACAGCCTCAGCTATTTAGTGAGGCCCTCTGCAACGTAGTGAGACCCTGTTTCAAAAGAAAGCATACAAAATAGTGCTGGTGGTATAGCTCGGAGGTAGAATGCCCCTGGGTTCCATCCCCGGGTCGCACAAAAAAAAAAAAAAAAAAAAAAAAAAAAAAAAAGAAAGAAAGAAAAGAAAAAAGTAAGTAAAACAAGCAATTATTACTTAAAATGGCAAAGCCCCTCTGGTGTGTGTGGAGAAGGCCACGCACAGATATCTCCCTGGGGAGTGTCGCCATCCCTTTCTTGGCCACACTCAGGGATGGTTTGTGAGGCACACTGTACTGTTATTCCAGGTTGGGGTTGGGGAGTCCACGCAGTGAACCCACCTCCCTCCAGGCCCGTCACCCTCAGACTGGAGCTAGGACCAGCAGTGCCCGCCTCGCAGCTTCTACAACCAGGTAAGCCATGGGTCTCTGCTTTTTCTAAACTAGAAAGCTTTTCCTTTGTAGAAAAAGCTTCTGTTTCTAATTGATGATGTTAAGCCGGGCGTGGTGGCACACGCTTATAATCCCAGTACTTGGGAGGCTGAGACAGGAGGATCTGGGTTCTTGGACAGCCTCAGCTACTTACTGAAGCCCGCTGCAACATAGTGGGACCCTGTTTCAAAATAAAAGATAAAAGCTGGGCGTGGTGGCGCACGCTTGTAATCCCAGCATTCGGGAGACTGAGAACTGGAGGATTGCGGTTCGCGGACAGCCTCAACTACTTAGGCCCTCTGCAACTCAGTGAGACCCGGTTTCAAAATAAAGAATAAAAAATAGGCAGCCGGGGCCCGGGTCGTGGGACTCTGGGCCCCGGGCCGGAACACGTGTAGCACGCCAGATCCCTGGAGAAACCGGGTCCAGTACCCTGGGACCCGGGCGGGGGTCAGGTGGGGCACGCCAGCCGGGGCCCGGGTCCTGGGACCCTGGGCCCCAGGCGGGGTAGTGCGGAGCACTCTGGACCCATGGGGAAACCGACCGGATTATAGTGCTACTGAGTGAGTGCCTAATCCCACTACCTTCTCAAACCACATATACTGTCTTCTCTTATTAAAAAAAAAAAAAAGGAAAAGAAAAAGAAAAAGAAAAATATCGGAGAGGAGTTAAGAAAGCCGTTGCAGATGCCAGAACACTGGAGATGCAGACAAAACTTATCTAAATGCACTGGAACTTAAGGAAAAATTCCCCGTGAAGGACTGCTGTTTCTCTATATTGTAAAGAATCTTGGACATCACCTGTAAGGAGAGAGTTTAGCGGAGACCAAGGAGAAAGGTGGTGTTGAAAGAGGTCTCCGCGATGGCGGTGGAGACTTGTATTCTGGAGAAGCAGAAACCGGATCCTACCAACCTTATTTTTTTGGAGAAATTACACCAAATGTCGAATGCTACCATCACGCATGTTTAGGAACACTGGACAACATTCAGAGTGGAAAAAGAGCCTGGGAAGGATTTGAAACGGTGGAGGCAGTGGCAATGGCAGTGGCCAGTACTCAGGGGAGGCAGAGATCTGATACATTACACCTGGAACATTTGAAATAATAACCCCAGAGACAGTGATTGGAGCCTGCTGAGGGGTTAGGCAGGTGCCGGGGCCAGTGGCTGACATCGGAGCTTGCCGTGAGGCAAGGCCACTACTGAGGCCTTCGTGGCCGGGATTGGAGCCTGCTGAGGGGTTAGACCAATGCTGGGGCCAGCGAGGCTGGCATAGAAACCTGCCGTGAGGCAAGGCCGGTACTGGGGCCTCCGAGGCTGGGATAAGAGCCTGCTGAGGGGTTAGGTCGGTGCTGGGGCCAGCGAGGCTGGCATTGGAGCCTGTTGTGAGGCAAGGCCGGTGCTGGGGCCTCCGAGGCTGGGATCAGAGCCTGCCAAGGGGTTAGGCCGGTGCTGGGGCCAGCAAGGCCGGCATTGGAGCCTGCCTTAAGGCAAGGCTGGTACTGGGGCCTCTGAGGCTGGGATTGGAGCCTGCCGAGGTGTTAGGCCAGAGCTGGGGCCAGTGAGGCCGGCATCGGAGCCTGCCGTGAGGCAAGGCCGGTACTGGGGCCTCCAAGGCCAGGATAAGAGCCTGCCGAGGGGTTAGGCTGGTGCTGGGGCCAGCATGGTTGGCATCGGAGCCTGCCGTGAGGCATGGACGGTGCTGGGGTCTCCGAGGCCGGGATTGGAGCCTGCCGAGGGGTTAGGCTGGTGTTGGGGCCAGCGAGGCCAGGATAAGAGCCTGCCGAGGGGTTAGGCCGGTGCTGGGGCCAGCGAGGCTGGCATCGGAGCCTGCCGTGAGGCATGGCCGGTGCTGGGGCCTCCAAAGTCGGGATCGAAGCCTGCCAAGGGGTTAGGCCGGTGCTGGGGCCAGCAAGGCCGGCATCAGAGCCTCCTGTGAGGCAAGGCCGGTGCTGGGGCCTCCGAGGCTGGGATTGGAGCCTGCCGAGGGGTTAGGCCGGTGCAGGGGCCAATGGCCAACATCAGAGCCTGCCGTGAGGCAAGGCCACTCCTGCGGCCTCCAAGGCCAGGATCAAAGCTAGCTGAGGGGTTATGCTGGTGTGGGGGCCAGCGAGACCAGAACCGGGGCCTCCCATGAGGCAAGGCCGCTGCTTGAGCCAGCGAGGTCTGGATCAGTCCACTGAGTAGCCAGGCCACTACTGGGGCCTTCAAGAGTGGGATCGGTACTTGCAATGCAGCATGCACAGAGAAATATCGCAGAAAATATAAATCAGACGCTTCTCTTAACCAGCAATAACTAGGAGGAAAAGGGCAACAGGAAGAGGTTGAGCTATAGAAAGGGCCCTATAGTGAAGCAACTAATGTGACCAATCAGAGGGTATGTAATAGTGGAGGATGGAGCCTTTTTAAAATGCAGGAGGTACATAAACAAATGTATCAAAGTTAATCACCAAAGAATCATGGGTTGGAGGGAGGGGGAGGGAATGGGATGGGGGCTGGATGAGGGCTAATTGGATGATGTGTGCTTGTATATCCTCTCAAGTCTCGTACTCCAATATGATTGATATATGACTACAATGCACCAATTTAAAAAATTAATTAATTAATTAAAAAAAAGAAAACAAAGGCAAAAGTCAGTTTCTTTACGGGAACTATACCTTAACAATTATTTATGCCAAGTCCGTGTAACTTTGAGCCTTATGCATCTATGGAGATTTTGTTCATTTTGGAGGTTGATTTATTTGCTTTAACACATAAGAATTACAAGCAAGTTTTATAAATGCGATATCCAGAATGTTTAGAGAATTTTTGTGTTTTTGAAGAAATTACAGAAAACATTTAATAAAATTGTTCCCCAAATAAAAACAAAATTTATATAAAAAAATAAGGCAGGGGGTGTAGCTTGGAGGTCAAATGCCCCTGGGTTCCATCCCCAGACCCGCAGCAAAAAAAAAAAAAAAAAAAAAAAAATATATATATATATATATATATATATATATTAATAAATAAATAAAAGATAAAGACAGGACTAAGGATAGAGATCAGAGGTAGAATGTGTCTCTCATATGGTCTATCTGTAATAGTTTGGATGTAGAATTCCCCTTGTCTTCAGAGAAACAAGATGGCCATGTTGGAAGAGGGCTTGGTTGCTAAGGAGGGACCCCTGCGGGTGCTCCTCTTGGGGATTATATAAGGTTCCTTCCCCCCCCCCCCCCCCCCCCGCTCTCTGCTTCTGGCCTCTGTGAGGTGAGAGCAGACTGGCTCTTTCCCTCTCTCTGCCCTGAGCTCTACAGACCCATCCTAACATGGACTACGCCCTGAAATCTCCAAAAACTGTGAGCAAATAAGTCTTCCCTCCTCCCAAGTTGTGCGGTCATCGTCTTGAATTAGGCAGTGGGGGTGGTGACCAAGGCCAGTCCTTGAAAGGCGTTTGCTGCCTGGAGTGCTGTATGAGCGCGTCAGGTCCCGCTGGTCGACGGTGTGACTTGTGCTACTCAGCTTCCCATCCCTGTGACAAATGCCTGAGAGAAACAGCTCCTAAGGAGGGAGGACTGACTTGGGCTCACAGTTCCAAACACGGTTGGTTTCCCTGTTGCCTTTGGATTGTGGCAGAAAATGCTAAGTAGCTGAGGCTGTCTGCGAACCATGATCCTCTGGTCTGTCTCCCGAATGCTGGGATTACAGGCGTGCGCCACCACGCCTGGCAAGAGACTGTTTTAACATAATACCAGACTATGTTATAAAGTCACACGTAGACAGAGAGACAGACAGATTGACAGACTTGTTCATGGAAGAGAAGAGAGGCCATAAATAGACCTTTATACACACGAATTAGCATATGATAAAATTAGCATTTCAGATTAGCTAGGGAAGAAAGGAACCATTTAACAGCTGGTGTTAAGACAACCGGAGTGCCACTGAAGGGAGGGACTGCAATCTTTCAAGTTTTTCCTATTTTAGGAGATTATATCTTCTTATGGTGCAAGACTGGCCCCCAACTTTTGGAACCAGATAATCCTCCTGCCTCAGCCTCTCGAGCAGCTGGGAATCCACGCACCCCCGCCAGTCCTGGCTGGGAATTACACCGTTATTTCATAATTCTTTTTAAAGGGGTTCTTTTTTTTTTTTTTTTTTTTTTGGTCTTTTTTGAAACCAGGGATCGAACCCAGAGCACCACACCTGCAAAGCAGGCGCTTTGCCACTGACCTACATTCTGGCCCATTTTTCTTTTATCTCTCTCTCTCTCTCTCTCTCTCTCTCTCTCTCTCTCTTTCTTTCTTCTTCTTCTTTTTTTTTTTTTTTTGATGGTACTGGGGTTCCTGGAAACCCTTTTACCTCCAGGCTACACTCCCAGACCTATTTTATATTTTTATTTGGAAACAGGGTCTCTTAAGCCAGCGAGACTGGTTTCAAACCTGTGCGATCCTCCTGTCTCCGCCTCCCAAATGCAGGGATTACAAGTGTGTGCCACCACGCCCGGCACAATTCTTACAAAAATCAAGTCCATGTGGCCTAGAGGGCTAAACAAGAATTTTCTGTGCGGGCAGTGCTCTCTTTTGCACAATCCTCCAGAGGCTGAGATGGCAGGATTGGAGGTTCGTGGCCAGCCTCAACCATGGGAAGCCCTCTGTGGCTTAGAGAGACCCTGTCTCAAAATAAATGATAAAAATCCGGGCGTGGTGGGCACACTTGTAACCGCAGCATTCAGGAGGCAGAAATAGGAGGATCGCGGTTTGTGGACAGCCTCAGCTACTTAGGCCCTTCGCAACTCAGTGAGATCCTGTTTCCAAATAAAGAATAAAAAATAGAGCTGGGGGGTAGCTCGGAGGTACAATGCACCTGGGTTCCATCCCAGTACCACAATAAATAAATATAAGTAAATAAATAAATAAATAAATAAATACCAGTATATTGGCGTCTTGTGAACAGTGGATACTCAGCCAGCCTCCCCCACCCCAATTACCAGGACAGAGGTCCATGGAGGGAAATCCTGCCGTTTTGTCATACCTCGACCCCCTCCCATGCACACTGGATTGACACATATGTTTTCTCTCCTCCTGGGGATTTTGGATCTAACTGATGTTTAGTGGTATAGGTTTAATTAAATACATCGGCCTGAATTCCCAAGGTGTAAAAGGTTAACTATGTAATGTTCCCAGAAAAGCCCAGGCGTTGTCAACAGAAATGCTGAGAGGTGAGACGGCTGAGCGGGGGGCCCAACCTGAGAGGTAAATTTCTGCGCCCCCCGGGTCGCTGTGGGCAGGCGGCTGGTGCAGGGTGGGCCCGGGTCGGCGAGGGGCTTCCTCCCTGTCCGCTCAACCTCCTCTGACCACACAGCGCTGCCGCGGAGCTTCTGCCCTGCAGCCAGCCGACCACAGACGAACCTCTGGACAGGAAGCCCAGCCCAGTCAGCCTTTGCTGCCCCGAAGGTTCCCGCCAGGTCTTCTTGCCAGCGGTGGAGAGCCGACTTCCACGCGGGCTGCTGGCCACTTGCCCGCTCTCCGCGGCAGCGCACCAGTGGGCAGGAAGGAAGGCTAGAAGCCCAGCACACAGTCAGCCTTCCCGAGAGCTTGGTGAATGGCTCCTTGGCCAAGGACCACAGCCTGGTTTCTATGGGAACCGGCAGGAGGTGCCCGCTCTCTTCTCTGCGCGCATCGCAGAGCCTGGCTAGAGCTACTCAGGAGGCTGTGCCCGGACCTACTGGGTGCCGCAGCGTCTGTTTTCTCTGCTCCCTACACCAGCACCTGAGGAGCCGCAGGACACTGACCTCTTATTTTTATTTTTTTTGTGGTACTGGGATGGAACCCAGGAGCATTCTACCTCCGAGCTATATCCCCAGCTCTATTTTTTACTCTTTATTTTGAAACAGGGTCTCACTAAGTTGCAAAGGGCCTCACTAAGTAGCTGAGGCTGTCCTTGAACCGTGATCCTCCTATCTCAGCCTCTGGAATGCTGGGGTTACAAGCGTGCGCCACCATGCCTGACCTTTTTTTTTTTTTTATTTTTTTGAAACAGGGTGTTGCTAAGTTGCTGAGAGAGACTCACTAAAGTGCTGAGGCTGGCCTTGAAACTGTGATCCTCCTATCTCAGCCTCCTAAGTACTGGGACTACAGGCATCTCTTCCTCCCTCAGTGTCCTCCCTCAGCACCAGCACAGGAGAGGAACTCGTCACTTGATTCAGTTCAGGTGGAAGGCAGGCAGCCCAGGATAGCCTGGGGAGGGCGCTGACAGCGGGGCTCCCGGAGCCCCATTTATGATCTAATACATGAAGAGCCAGGGAAGGTGCTTAAGATGGCTTCTTTATATTTTCTTCTAACCAGAAGTGGCGTGGTTGTGTTATTTCAGGCTTTCTCACCCTTGGTACTGGTGACATTGTGGGGCTGTCCTGTGTCTAGCAAAATCTCTGGTCCCATACCCACTAGTGGCCAGGAGCACCATTTTTTCTGTTGTTTTGGTACTGGGGATGGAACCCAAAGGGTATCCTACCTCTGAGCTACACCTCCAGACCCCTCTTTTTTTTTTACAGTATTGAAGGTGAAACCCCGGGGCATCCTACCTCCGAGCTGCACCTCCACCCTATTCTTTATTCTGAAACTGGGTCTCGCTGACTTGCAAAGGGCCTCACTAAGTAGCTGAGGCTGTCTGCGAACCGCGATCCTTCAGTCTCAGCCTCCCAAATGCTGGATTACAAGCATGTGCCACCACGCCCGGCTTCCCAGCCCCTCTGTTAAATTTTGAAGCAGGGTCTTGCTAAGTTGCCGAGGCTGGCTGTGAACCTGCGATCCTCCTGTCTCAACCTCCGAGTCCTGGGATGACAGTTGTGCATCACCATAGCGCCTGCCTGGCCAGGAGCATCCGTGAGTTGTAACAAACATGTAGCCAGGCATTGGCAAGTGGGTGGCAACATCATGTAGGCTGAGAACCATGGGGCTGTCAGGGGAGTGGTGAGAGTGGGTGTGGAGATTAGATGCTCAGACTAGAGGAAAGGAAAACAAAAAAAAAAAAGAGAGAAAAAAAAATATGGGTGTGGATATCTCAGGAAAGTGACTATTTATCACTGTCGTATTGAAATTACAAGTGGTATTTTGGGACCCTAGATAGAAGTGTTGGGGGGCCCTGTGCAGGGGTGCATGCCTGTAATCCCAATGCCTGGGAGGCTGAGAAAGGAGGTTTGAGGCCAGCCTCGGCAACTTAGCAAGGCCCTCAGCAATTTAGCAGGACCCTATTTAAAAAAAAAAAACAAGTAAATAAACAAGTAAAAACAGGTAAAAAGGCGCTAGGAGTGTAGATCAGAAAAAACATACCTCTTCAACAACAGTACCGAAAAAAGAAAAAAGAAAAGAAAAAGCCGGAACACAGAGTGCTGTGTGGTGGGGAACTGGGAATGCATGGGGTCACTTCTGAGACACGCCTGCTTGTCTCTGGAAAAACAGGAAGCTGGTGCTGCTCAGAGGAAGCTGCAGCCCGGCCTGTCAGGAAGAGGTTCCACCCGCCTGGATGTATTTAGCCTTCATTTTAATTTTTACTTTTTTGGCACTAGAGATTGAACCCTGGGCAGTCTACCTCCAAGCTACACCCCACATTTATTTATTTATTTATTTATTTATTATTTATTTCAGGTCTGGGGATGGAACCCAGGGGTGTCCAACCTCTGAGCTACACCCCCAGCCCTATTTTTTTATTCTTTATTTTGAAACAGGGTCTCACTGAGTTGCAAAGGGCCTCACTAAATAGCCGAGGCTGTCTGCGAACCGTGATCCTCCAGTCTCAGCTTCCTGAATACTGGGATTACAAGCGTGCGCCACCACGCCCGGCTTGATTTTTTTATTTACGTATTTATTTATTTTTATACAAATGGTTGAACTCAGAGGCATTCCACCTCTGAGCTACACCCAGCCCTATTTTCTGTTTTATTTTGAGGCAGTGTCCCACTAAGGTGCTGAGGCCTTAACCCTGTCTCAGCCTCCCAGATACTGGACTTATCGGTGTGATCACCACGCCAGCTATATTATCCTTTATGTAACAGGAAATGCAAAAGCAAACATGCACCTTGGAATGTAAGCTGTCACTTTCATTATGAAAAAAAGCTTCTGGTAATTGGACGTGGCGGCACAAGCTTGTAATCCTAGTACTTGGGAGGCTGAGACAGGAGGATCACAGGTTCACAGCCAGCCTCAGCAACTTATCGAGGCCCTCTGCAACTTAGTGAGACCCTGTTTCGAAACAAAAGAATAGCCGGGCGTGGTGGTGCACACTTGTAATCCCAGCTTTTGGGAGGCTGAGACAGGAGGATCGTGGTTCGCAGACAGTCTCAGCTACTTAGGTCCTTTGCAACTCCTTGAGTCCCTGTTTCAAAATAAAGATAAAAAAAAAAAATAGGGCTGGGGGTGTAGCGCGGAGGTAGAATGCCCCTGGGTTCCATCCCCAGTGACACACCCACACACCCACATACACACACTTTTGGCTTACTGTGCAAAAGAACATTTTCCTACAGCGAATGCTATAATTTCCTCCTGCAGAGGAATGCATGGTTGCTGGGTGTGGTGGCGCACACCTGTAATCTAGCACTTGGGAGTCTGTGGCAGGAGGATCGCAGGTTCCAGGCCAGCACCAGCAGTCTGGCCAGGTCTCTCAGTAACTAAGTGTGACCGTGTTTCAAAATAAAACAGAAAATGTGCTGTGGATGTAGTTGGGAGATGTAGTGCCTCTGGGTTCTGCCCCAACAAAGCAAAACAAATCCATGCTGCTAGTTTTAAAACGTGGAGCAATGTTCTTTAGTATCTAGTGGACGCCACAGCCAGTTTTCAGACAGGGCTATGGGACGAGGACTATGAAATCCACACCAGATACAAACAATTTTTACTTTGAAACAAAGTCTTGCTAAGTTGCGAGGCCAGTCTCAAACCAGCTACTCTCCTATCTCAGCCTCCCATATCCCGGGATTATGGGCGAGCACCACCATGCCTGGCTCATTTTTTCTTTAGACCCATATTTTGGGACAAATCATCCCCTTATTCATATGCTGAATACATCAGAAAATAATTGTACTAGGAGATAGAACCTTTAAAAAGTAATTAAAGCAAAATTATTTATTGCATTACTAGGGGTGGAACGCAGGGGCACTCTACCTCTGAGCTACACTCCCCACTCCCAGTTATATTTTTACTTTGAAACAAAGTCTTGCTAAGTTGTCTTTTCTTTTTCTTTCTCCTTCCTTCCTTCCTTCCTTCCTTCCTTCCTTCCTTCCTTCCTTCCTTCCTTCCTTTCTTTTATTTACCTCTGAGCTACACCCCCAGCCCTATTTTTTTTTTTTTTTGGCGGGTTCAGGGATGGAGCCAAGGGGCATTTGACCTCCAAGCTACACCCCCCTGCCCTATTTTTTATTCTTTATTTTGAAACAGGGTCTCACTAAGTTGCAGAGAGCCTCACTAAGTAGCTGAGGCTGTCCGCGAACTGTGATCCTCTAGGCTCAGCCTCCCGAATGCTGGGATTACAAGCGTGCGCCACCATGCCCGCTCCTACTTTATTTTAATCTTTACTTTGAAACGGTCTCACTGAGTTGCAAAGGGCCTCACTAAGTAGCTGAGGCTGTCTGTGAACTGTGATCCTCCTGTCTCAGCCTCCCAAATGATGGGATTACAAGCGTGCGCCACCACGGCCGACGTAAACTAATTGAACATGTGCAGGCCCTACTCTGACTGGTGCCCTCCCTGAGTGAGAGATGAGGACACCACAGACAGGGAAGGTACCTGAGGACCTTCCCAGGACAGAGCCCTTGATGGGACCTCGGTGTCGGGCCTCTAGCCTTCAGGACCGTGAGGGAGTACATTTTTGTTTATTAAGCCAGCTGGTCTCTGGCACTTTGTTACTGCCGCTCCAGCCAACAGATGCACAGCCTGGTCCTGCTCAGGAGTGCACATGCCCAGCTCCAGCCATTAGGAACGTGCTCTCTGCAAAAGCACTTTCCGCCGTCGTCTGCTAACATGATTCCTTGCTCCATGACTGTTTGAATGGAATCGTTCTAACATGCACCGAGAGATTACTGCCAATACGGCCATGAACGCACTTCCTCCAGTCCTCAGCTGATACTTGAGGCTGTTTCCTGTGCATTGCGCAGGAAGAACAGAGGAGAGACTGTAGCGCACACGCCATGCAAAGCCCGCTGCGTGGCAAGGATTCGGAGACCAGGAGGGCTCCTCTGTCCACTCGGGGCGCAGGAGCTGGGGATGTGCCTGGAGCTCCGCTGCCGACGACCTCGCTGTCGGGACGCCGTGCAATACCTCCTCTTCTCTAGCCCACTCCGCCTGCGTCGCCGAGGGTAGATGGATTATTCCCAAGCACGCACACATGTTACTCAGATAATCAGAATCACTAACGTATTCTTTTATTTATTTATTTATTTTTGGTGGTACTGGGGTTCCTGGAAACCCTTCTACTTCTGGGCTACACTCCCAGACCTATTTTATATTTTTATTTGGAAACAGGGCCTCTTAAGCCAGCGAGGCTGGCTTCGAACCTGCGCGATCCTCCTGTCTCCGCCCCCCAAGCGTGGGGATTACAAGCGTGCGCCACCACGCCCGGCTCAAAGTATCCTTTTTTATACTTTATACAGCTCAGTGGGGGTCCAAGTGATAGTCACACATGCGCGTGCAGAGCATTTCGTGAAGTCCGCCGTTAAGATAGCCCAGTGCGTCCCTTGAGAGTTGCCCCGTAACCCCATAGAAAACACTTGAGGCCTGGAAGGAGCATCTGTCATTAGAAGAAATCCCTTAGTGGCCTTTGGGTTGGGGCTCTGAACAAGCATGTGTTCCCACCAAGCCCGTTTGCGTGTGCTCCTGGGCGGTGTGACTCTGCCCTGCTCACGAGCTCCTTTCCACGGGCCTTTTCGTCTCCTCGAGACCACGGGAGGTACCTCCGTAGTTGTTGGTATAATCTTGTTGTATTGATTATTGAATCCAAGAAATTTATTCAAGTATTCAAGAATATTATATTTTTTGGGTACTGGGGATTGAACCCAGGGGTGTCTTACCTCTGAGCTAAACCCTCAGCCCTGCCTGTTTTTAAAATTTATTTTGCAGCAAGGTTTCATTTTCGCATCCTGGCCTTGAGCCCGTGACCCTTCCCAAGTACAAGGATGACGGGCTTGTGCCACCATGCCAGGCTTCCAATATTCTGTTTACAGGTGTTTCTTTTTCTTTTCTTTTTTGGTTCTGGGGATTGAACTCAGACGCATTCTAACTCTGAGCTACACCCCTAGCCAGGTTTTATTTTTTATTTGGAAACAGGGTCTCGCTAGGTTGCTGAGAGCCTCGCAAAGCTGCTGGGGCTGGCTTCGAACCCATGATCCTCCTTACAGGTCTTTCTTAGCAATGCACACAAGCTCCTACTGTTAGCAGATCCAAAGGACAGTCTGGTCAGCGGGCCAGTGCTCAACCATGCCATTTCACCCACAGAGCCCAGCGACGGCAGCTCAGTCGGGAGTGGGTGATGTGGAGGCGCCAGCCCGAGGCCTGGATTTCCGAGGGGACAGTAACAGGACCGAACGCGACTCCACAGCAGGTACCGCGAGCCTCTCAGCAGCTCTTAGGACGAGGCTCTGGTCCAGGAGCCACAGTCCTCTTTAGAGTGGGAGTTTCTTAAAATTGTATTACTATTTTTTTCACTTTCCCGTATACACCCGTTTTATTCTAGTCTAGAGCTTTCAAAGTATCTCACAATGGACAAAAACATGCTTTGCATTTTGGAGACTTTAGAACGCAGGAGCTGGAGCCGGTGTGCTGTGCACGCTCGTGATCCTGTACTTGAGAGGCTAAGAAAGAAGGCTCACAGGCTGGAGGGCAACCCGGCTTCAAAATAAAAATAAAATAGTGCTGGGCAGTAGCTCAGAGGTATGCTGTCCTGGGTTCAGTCCCCAGTCTCCCCACGTACAAATTTCAGTCTGTAGCAAAGGGCTTGTCAGTGAAATCTCTGTCTACAATTAGGGGCACCACCCAAAAAAAAAAAACCCCAAACACCAGGAGGCCGTGGAGACCGAGAGGAGAGAGAAAAGGAGGGGGTCTCGGGGCTGCGGGAAGACTCGCTGATGGTGGAGAAGGATGCCTGCCTAGGAACAGCAGGGCCGCACAGGAAGAGGGCTTGTGAGCGCCCACCCGGCCGCACCTCGAGAGTCGCTATGACCTCAAGGGTGAAGGGCAGAGAAAGGACACGGCTCATCTGCGCCTGGAAGGTTAAGCAGAATTAAAAATCCGTACCAAGGAAGGGGTTTCGGGGAGACAAGGTCACAGGGTGAGGTAAGTCCAGGAGGGAGGTACCTGAGAGAGGTGTGAGAAGTTCTGATTAGCCAGAGAGGTCAATTGGCAGCTCTGATGGGCCAGAGTAGGTGCGTGATCAATCAACTGGCAGTTCTGGTTGGCCAGAGGAGGTGAGATCAGCCTGGAGAGTGGGTGAGTGGTCAACCGACAGTTCTGATTGGCTGGGAAGTAGATGAGCGGTCAATCAGCAGTTCTGATTGGTTGGAGAGTGCCAGGTGAGCTGGAACTCTTTTTCGACCATGAGAAGGTATTGGCAGACTTTGGGCCAGGCTGCCAATTTCCAGAGGGCCTACCTCGCTGCTCCTGGAGCCCTGGGGCTGTTTTAATGTCAGATTACAGCTGCAGGGTGTTTGAGTCCCTGGGGGTGCTCATATGGGTAGAGGCAGTAAATCAGCACAGGCCAACAACTGTCCTGGTTTAACTTCCAAAACGGTGTCAGGTTTTGTAGTATGGGAACCAGGAGGCAGTTAACTAAGGTCTGTGTAAGGATTTTTTGGTGTTGGGGATTGAACATGGGCATTCTGCACCCGCAGTCTTTTTTTTTTTTGTGTGTGTGTGGTACTCGGGGTGGAACCCAGGGGCTCTTCTACCTCCGGGCTATACTCCCAGCCCTATTTTATATTTTATTTGGAAACAAAATCTCTCTAGGTCACTGAAAGCTTTGCTAAATTGCCAAGGCTTGGAACTTGTGTCCTCCTGTGTCAGCCCCCAAGTAGTGAGATGTCGATAGCCAAAGTCTGCAAACATTCCCAACTCTTAAAAAGTGTCAAACACCTCTGGTCCCAGTCGTTTCAGATAAGGACACTCGCACTGCACTTACATACAGTTCTCCTTCCAAAGTTCCCACAAACAGCCTGCCAGGAGCCTAAGTAGCTGAGGCGGGCTTCGAACCTGTGCGATCCTCCTGTCTCAGTGCTGGGATTACAAGCGTGCGCCACCATAGCTGGCTTATGCCATATATATATGTGAATTATATATATATATATATATATATATAGAATATATATATGAATTATGCCATATATATATATGAATTGCAAAGGGCCTCACTAAATAGCTGGGCGTGGTGGCGCACGCTTGTAATCTCCGTGCTTGGGAGGCTGAGACAGGAGGATCGCATAGGTTCGAAGTCAGCCTCAGCTACTTAGTGAGGCCCTCTGAAAATTAGTGAGACCCTGTTTAAAAATAAAGAATACAAAATAGAGCTGGGAGTATAGCCCAGAAGTAGAAGAGCTTCTGGGTTCCATCCCCAGTACCAAAAAAGAAAGAAAGAAAGAAAGGAAGGAAGAAAGAAAGGAAGAAAGAAAGGAAGGAAACAGAAAAAGAAAAAATGTAGAATAGCTCCGGGTTCAATCTCTAGTACCACAAACAAACAAAAAAACAAAACAAAACTACCAACTTCTCCCCCCAAACCCTAAATCCCAAACTTTCAGAGCTCAAAGTTTTGTATAGTTGAGCGTTTTGGGCTGCAGATGAGGGCTGTTCAATCTGAGATACGCCAGACAATTCTGCTTTCCTGGGACTAATCTGTCTTTTGGACAAACAACTGCTTTTTGTCCCCCGAATCCCGCTTCAGCTCCCAAGCCTGCTCCCTGCATCTTTCTCCTGCATTCTGGATTCCATGCTGGGTCCAGCATCCATGACTAGCCCAAGTCTGTTCAAAGTCCCTGTTATCTGGGACCCATCAATGCGAGCTGTCAGCATGAATATGAAGAATTGTTGTTGTTGTTGAGCTGGGCGTTAAACCCAGGGCCTTCTACTTCTGAGCTCTACCCCCAGCCCTGTGTGTGTGTGTGTGTGTGTGTGTGTGTGTGTGTGTGTGTGGTACTGGGGTTCTTTGAAATCCTTCTACCTCCAGGCTACACTCCCAGACCCATTTTTTTTAAAATACTTTTTTACCACAAGAACAAACAAAAAATTTTATAAGGATAGAATCTTAGTTCTGTTCACCTCGCAAGTCACCTAGTATTCCAAGTGGATGCTAGAGTCCCCGTGTCCAGCCCACATTCCCAGAAGCAGGGACGAGAAAGCCTTTGCAGAGCTTCCCTGGAGACGCCTGCTCACTTCACACGGGCCAGACTTAGTCTTCTCTGGGCGGGGCAAAGTGCTGAGGCTTGTAGCTACAGGAGCCAGAACGAGGCTGGACGGGCAGGCCCTCCCATCCCCTCCTCTCTCCTGCTCTGGCCCGTGCTGGTCCTTCCCACCAGGTGCTGCTGGACTTGATTATCCAAAGCACAAAGTGAGCCGGGTGTGGTGCCCCATGCTTGTAATCTCACTGCTTGGGAGGCTGAGACAGGAGGGTCACAGGGTCGAGGCCAGCCTCAGCTACTCAGTGAGGCCCTCTGCAACTTAGTGAGACCCTGTTTTAAAAAAAAATTTGGGCTGGGGGTGTAGCTCAGAGGTGTAATGCCCTTGGGTTCAATTTCAGTGACAGAGAGACAGACACACACACACGCAGGCTGCACAACGTGTTCATGGGAAACGGTTCCCACTTCTTTATTGAGCACAGAGGGGTGAAGGTGGCGAGAGGCCTGGCCGCTCAGCCTGGGCACACACAGGGAGCCCTTGATGGGGAGGAGGAGGAACAGGATTCCAAGTGGGCCTTTCCCTGCAGACCCGGGATCGGAGCTTCGCCCTGCGCCTCGGCTGGTCCAGGGACAGAGGCCGGCGGCACTGGGCTGTGTCCCCGCCTCCTCCCTCCGGGGGCTGGAACACACTCGGAGTCTTCTCCACACAAGGCCCGGCCTGGCGGTTACCCTGGACCAAGACATGGCGCCAGTTCTTCAACCTGCCAGCCATTCTTATTCATTTTTTAATTTTGTGGTACTAGAGATTGTACCCAAGCATGTTCTATCTCTGAGCTACATCACCAACCCTATTTTATGTTTTTGAAACAAAGTCTTGCTAAATTGCTGAGGCTGGCCTCCTACCTGTGATCTTCCTGTCTCAGCCTCCCAAGAACTGGGAACACAGCTGTGTGCCACTAAGACTGGCTAGCCATTCTTATTTCCTTCCTTCCTTCCTTCCTTCCTTCCTTCCTTCCTTCCTTCCTTCCTTTCTCTTTCTTCTTTTTGTGGTGCTGGGGATGGAACCCAGGGGCACTGTACCTCCGAGCTACACCTCCAGTCCTATTTTTTAGTCTTTTTAGTTTTTTTTTTTTTTTGTGGTACTGGGGTTCCTGGAAACCCTTCTACCTCCAGGCTACACTCCCAGACCTATTTTATATTTTTATTTGGAAACAGGGTCTCTTAAACCAGCGCAGGGTCTCTTCGAACCTGCGCGATCCTCCTGTCTCAGCCTCCCAAGCGCGGGGATTCCAAGTGTGCGCCACCACGCCCGGCTAGTCTTTTTAGTTTTGAATCAGAGTCTCACTGAGTTGTGAAGGGTCTGGCTCAGTAGCTGAGGCTGTGTGCGAACCCTGACCGTCCAGTCTCGCCCTCCGGAATGCTGGGATTCAGAACGTGTGCCACCACACTCCACCACACCCGGATACATTCTTGTTTTCCTGTGGAAGCTTTCACTGTGACAGGATCTCTGGGTATTTTGTTACTTTGTAGAAATGTCACTCCAGTGACAGAATCTCTGGCTATTTGCTACTTTGTAGTAATAAGTAGCAGGGTGGGGTTGGGGTACCCGGGTGCCAAGTGCAGGCATTCATACAGGTGGCAGGCTGGTGCTCCCCACTTGACTCGGCTGCACCCACACTGCTGCGTGCTCCCTGAACCTGTCCCTGGGACCTTCCTGCACAGCGAGCCCCCACGGCAGGGAGGATCTTCCCCACGTTATATCCCCAAAGTGCTTGGCTCAGTATACTCTCAAGACGCTGTTTTTAAGTTAATTAGTTGACTGATTTTTTGCAGCACCGGGGATTGAACCCAGGGGCATTCTACCTCCGAGCTACAACCCAGGAGCTACAACTCCAGGAGCTACAACTCCAGCCCTAGCTTTTTTATTCTTCATTTAAAAATAAGGTCTCACTGAGTCGCAAAGGGCCTCACTAAGTGGCTGAGGCTGTCTGCGAATCGAGATCCTCCTGTCTCAGTCTCCCGAATGCTGGGATTACAAGTGCGCACCACCATGCCATCTTTCTTTCTTCCTTTCTTTATCCCTCCCTTTTTTCTTTCTCTTTCTCTCCTTTCCTTCCTTTCTTTCTTCCTTTCTTTCTTTCTCTCTTTCTTTCTTTCTTTGTGGTACTGGGGTTCCTGGAAACCCTTCTACCTCCGGGCTACACTCCCAGACCTATTTTTTATATTTTTGTTTGGAAACAGGGTCTCCTAAGCCAGCGTGGCTGGCTTCGAACCTGCACGATCCTCCTGTCTCTGCCTCCCAAGCGCGGGGATTACAAGCGTGCGCCACCACGCCCAGCTAATTCTTTATTTTGAAACAGGGCCTCACTAACTAGCTGAGGCTGGCCATGAACCTGCAACCCTCCTGTCTCAGCCTCCCGAATACTGGGATTACAAGCTGCGCCACCGCGCCCGGCTTTCAAGATGAGCTTTATCAGCGGGCACAGTGGCGCATCCCTGTAATGCCAGCTGCTTGGGAAACTGAGGCAGGATGGTTGCAGTCAAAGCCAGCCTGGGCAACACAGCAAGACCCTGTCTCAAAAATACAAAAAGGCTGGGGTAGAGCTCAGTGGTAAAGCACCTCTGGGTTTCACTTCCAGTCCTGCAAAAAGAAAAAGACAAAAAAAGACACATTTTATCATAAATTGCTGACACCTCTTAAAGTCAAGTGGCCGTCAAAGTCGCACGCTAGAGCTGGGGCCACAGAGGGCTGACCCCACCGATAGCAGAGAGCAGATGGGCAGGAGACCCAGGCCTAGAAGTGCCAGGGCGGGGAGGCAGGGAGCTGGCGCCTGGCGACAGGGGAAAGGCCAGCCGCGCGTGGGCACACTTGGGATCCCAGCACTCGGAGGCTGAGGCAGGAGGACCGGGGTTTGAGCCTCAGCTACTCAGTGAGGCCCTCTGCAACTCAGTGAGACCCTGTTTCAAAATAAAGAATCAAAAACAGGGCTGGGGGTGGAGCTCGGAGGTAGAATGCCCCGGGTTCTATCCCCAGTACTGCAATAAAATAAAATAAGAATAAAAAATCGGGCTGGGGGTGGAGCTCAGGGGTAGAGTGCCCCCGGGTTCCAGGCTAAGGAGAACTTGTGAACCACACACATCAACGCTGCTGTAGCTCACAGTTTAAAGGGGGCAGTTCCACCGAAAACGTGGTTAAAACCAGAAACTGCTGTAGCTAAAAAAAATCCAAAGAGCACTTCCCAGGGAGTACCGCTGGCCTGTACGAGGGAGAGAAAAGATAGAGCGGACAGGGAAATCCCGGCAACGAAGCTTTGATGTCAGTACCGGGGACGGAACCAGAACCACTCCTCAGTCACACCCCTGCATGCGGAAACGGGGTCTTGCTCAGGTGCCGCGGCTGGCCGCAATCCTGCCATCCTCCTGCCTCAGCCTCCCAGCCAGGCCTGCACTTCTATCCTTTGGCGGGGGCTCGCGGCTCCCCGACCCTCAGGCAAACCTCCCAGTCTGATGGCAACGCCCAAGTGCCCGTCCTCGTCGCCTCCACGTGAGGCCTCGGGCCATAACGTCGGAGACATTCCCATCAGACACACGCTGCTTACAGTGCTCCGCACAGGTGCCTGCACACGTGGCTCCATGGCGGTGCTCAGGCTTAAGTGCTCCAAACACACAGCAGGGCAGACTTCTGGGACCCCTCCCCAATTTCAGCTGCTTTGCCTGACGCACACCGTAGCCTAAAAATCTAGTGTACACCTTCCTTGACTGGCAGGTGAGCCCCGTCAAACTTTCCCGGCACGCAGCCAGGTGAGTGCGGCCACGGCAGAGCCCCTGACCTCCCCGTCAGGGCTGCAGTTCTTTTCTTTGTGGTACCAGGGACGGAACCCAAGGTGCTTTAACACTGAGCTACGCCCCAGCCCGTTCGAGACAGGGTCTTGGTGAGTTGGTCTTGTAGAGGCCGGCCTTTAATCCCCAATCCTTCTGCCTCAGCCTCCCATGTAACTGGGATGAGAGGCGAGACCCCTGGCCAGGGCCGCAGATCTCTGAACTCCCCCTCTCGGCTGACCAGCACCACCACGCTGCAGCTTGCTTGCTTGCTTTATTTATTTATTTATTTATTTATTTATTTATTTATTTATTGTGGTGCTGGGGATGGAACCCAGGGGCATTCTACCTCCATGAGACACCCTCAGCCTTTTCTTCCTTCCTTCCTTCCTTCCTTTTCTTTCTTTGTGGGTCTGGGGATGGAACACAGGGGCATTTGACCTCCGAGCTACACCCCCTGCCCTATTTTTTATTCTTTATTATTTTTTTATTTTTTGGTGGTACTGGGGGTGGAACCCAGAGGCTTTCTACGTCTGGGCTATACTCCCAGACCTTTTGTATATTTTATTTGGAAACAGGGTCTCACTAAGTTGCTGAGAGCCTCACTCAGTAGCTGAGGCTGGCTTCGAACCTGTGCGATCCTCCTGTCTCAGCCTCCCAAGCATGGGGATTACAAGCATGCGCCACCACACTCGGCTTATTCTTTATTTTGAAACAGGGTCTCACTAAGTTACGGAGGACCTCACTAAGTAGCTGAGGGTGTCTGCGAACCGTGACTCTCCTGTCTCAGCCTCCCAAGTGCTGGGATTACAAGCGTGCACCCCCACGCCCAGCTTGTAGCCATCTTTTTTTAAGGACATGCACCACTTATCCCAACAAGGGCCGCACCACAGCTCAGAGCATGGAACCTTTTATTTTTTAAATATGGGTTAACAAATTCATAAACATTACTGTGTGGTGGAGGGACAGACAGGTTAAAACAAAGACTAGATGTGAATGACCCAGTGGAGAACCCACAGCTTTTGACCAGCTGTGCACACACTGCGGTGCTGCTCGGGGGTGGCACTGGGCACTGAACCCTGGCGCTGCGCCCCAGCTCCCGCTGAAACAGCATCTTGCCAAGCTACAGTGCACCGGCTTGGACCTGCGACCCTCCTGTCTCAGCCTCCCCAGCAGTGAAACTACAGGCCAGAGTTCTGCACTGGCAGCCCGCTAAGCTACTGAAATAGCGATCCAGCACCTCCTCCTTAGTGTGTGCAACTAGCACTGGTGGCTGGCATACCCGCCCCCAGGATCCCTTTACTGTCTGTGGAAAGAGTGAGAAGCCTGTTCTTGTGGCTTTCTGGCCTTACATCCTTCCCAACTGAGCCACCAAGGCCGGGGTGCTGGGAGGGCTGGGGCTGACCTCCAGTCCCGGTGTTCACGGGTGCAGTCAGGCCTTTACCTTGGGCCGCCAGCAGGACAAAACCCAGCGGCACTTCGTTGCAGGCAGGGCGCACGGCCTGTACTCCGAGCACTTGGGAGGCTGAGACGGGAGCATGGCAGGTTTGGGGCCGCCACGAGCAGCCCTAGCGAGCCCCCCAGCAACCCAGACTAGCAAACAAAACCACCGAGCCCCCCACCCCCCAAAACCCCCCCAAAGCCCAAAGGCATTTAAACATTTAAGAAATGGGCCGCTGCAATCCCAGTACCTGGGGGGGGGGGGTCAGACACGGGGGCCGCAGGTTCGGGGCCGGCGCGGCCACTTACCGGCTCCAAAACAAACACTGCAAAGGCCTGGGGCGCCCGAGCGGCCCTGGGGCGCGGCCGCGGGTGCGGGGGGCTGCGGGGGGCTGCGGCGGGCGCGGGGTCGCCATCGTCCTGGGCAGGGCCGCGGCTGATCGCGCCGGAGCGCGGGGAACAAAGGCCGCCCCGCCGGCCGCGCGGCCTCCCCCCGGCCTCGCCCTCCGTCCTCCGGCCCCGCGGCCTCCCCCCGGCCTCGCCCTCCGTCCTCCGGCCGCGCGGCCTCCCCCCCGGCCTCGCCCTCCCTCCGTCCTCCGGCCGCGCGGCCTCCCCCCGGCCTCGCCCTCCCTCCGTCCTCCGGCCCCGCGGCCTCCTCCCGGCCTCGCCCTCCGTCCTCCGGCCCCGCGGCCTCCCCCCGGGGAAGCCGGGCCTCCGCGACCCCGCGCGGCGCATCCGCTTCCAGGGCAGCGGGAAGGGGCGGCGCCGCGTCCGTCCGTCCGTCCGTCCGCCGGTCCATCCGTCCGCCCGTCCGTCCGCGCGGGCGCAGCGTTGCGGGCCGCGTCCTGCGGCCGGAGCGAGCGGAGCCACGGGCCGGCGCCCCGCCATGGCCGCGGCGGGCTGAGCTGCCCGGCCGGCGCCGAGCCGGCCGCCCATGGCGAGGCCCCGCTGAAGGGCCGCCGCCGCCGGCGCCATGGGCAACACGGCCTCGTGCTGCGTGTCGGCCAGCCCCAAGCTGCGCAGGGGCGCGCACTCGCGCCTCGAGTCCTGCCGGCCGGACGCCGAGCTCAGCCGCGAGGACACGGGCTGCAACCTGCAGCACATCAGCGACCGCGAGAACGTGGACGGTGAGCGCGGCCGGCCGGGCGTCCACGCCGCCGGGGCCGGGGTGGACCCGGGAGGACGTCCACGCCGCCGGGGGGACCCGGGAGGACCCGGGAGGACGTCCACGCCGCCGGGGGACCCGGGGGGACCTGGGAGGGACGTCCACACAGCCGGGGGGACCCGGGTGGACCTGGGAGGGACGTCCACGCCGCCGGGGAGACCCGGGTGGACCCGGGAGGACGTCCACGCCGCCGGGGGGACCCGGGTGGACCTGGGAGGGACGTCCACGCCGCCGGGGGGACCCGGGAGGACCCGGGAGGACGTCCACGCCGCCGGGGGGACCCGGGAGGACGTCCACGCCGCCGGGGGGACCCGGGTGGACCCGGGAGGACGTCCACGCCGCCGGGGGGACCCGGGAGGACGTCCACGCCGCCGGGGGGACCCGGGTGGACCCGGGAGGACGTCCACGCCGCCGGGGGGACCCGGGAGGACGTCCACGCCGCCGGGGGGACCCGGGTGGACCCGGGAGGACGTCCACGCCGCCGGGGGGACCCGGGGGGACCTGGGAGGGACGTCCACGCCGCCGGGGGACCCGGGGGGACCTGGGAGGGACGTCCACACAGCCGGGGGCTGGGGTGGACCTGGGAGGGACGTCCACGCCGCCGGGGGGACCCGGGTGGACCCAAGAGGGGCGTCCACGTCACCGGGGAGACCTGGGTGGACCCAGAAAGGATGTCCATGCTGCTGGGTGGGCCCTAGAGGATGTCCACGCCGCTGGGTGGACCTAGGTGGACCCAAGAGGGGTGTCTACATCACCAGGGAGACGGGGTGGGCCCTGGGGGGACGTCCACGCCGGCCCCTGCCGTGGGTTGCCGTGGGCACCCCGGAGGGACGTCCACGCCGCTGGGCGGTGGGCTGTCTGCGCACCCTAGAGGGACGTCCACACGCCGGGGCGAGGGCCGGAGCGAGGGTCATCTACACCTCCCGGCCGGCGGCACGCACTTGCCCGCCACCCCTGAGGGATCTCCACGCAACCCGCGAGGGGTTGCTTCGCGCATCCGCGATGGACGTCCGGCCAGCCCAGGGGTCTGGGCCCGCGTGCAGGAGCAGGGGCATACTGCTGCCCTGGACGTCCACACCCGCGGCCCCGCCGTCCACACCTGTGCCAGGGCCGTCGAGCTGAGCAAAGGCTCGGGCAGGGTGAGCGTGAATCCCATTCCGGAACTGCGCCTTCTACCTGGACTTGAGAAAGGAGGGTTGGCCGAGTCAGCCCAGGCACTGCCGGCTGACTGCCCCGGGCCCCCACCCTTCTCCCCTGGAAAGCGAAGCCCCGGTACTTGCGCCCGAAGAAAGACAGGCGTGATTGGGGTTGGGATCGCTGAGCCACCCCAGAATGCTTCTAACAAGGCTTCTGTAGAGCTTGGTGTTAAGTCGCCCGGTGTTTGCACAGACTTGGATTACTGGCCCGTGCGTTTCTAATTCATCTGGATAACTTTTGGTGTGGCCTCGAGCTAGTGTTGAGGTCAAAAGGTGAGGACTCGCTGCCGCTCCTCGCAGTGTTTGACTCACAGCTGTGCAGCGCCGTCTTGGAACTGTTCTGTCAGTAAGCGCAGGGGCCAAGGCCACTGGCAAAGGGTAGTTTGGCATCATGATTTTAAATACAGTTCACAGTTGAGAATAAAGTTGAAAATGATTTTCAACTTAAGATTTGAAACTGGGCCGGCCGTGGTGATGCTGCTCTAACCCCAGCATTCGGGAGGCTGAGACAGGAGGCTCACAGTTTGTGGCCACCCTCAGCTGCTTAGGCCCTTTGCAACTCACTGAGACCCTGTTTCAAAATAAAGAATTAAAAGTAGGGCTGGGGGTGGAGCTCGGAGGTAGAATGCCCCTGGGCTCCATCCCCAGTACTGCACACTCAAAAAACCCCCCTGAAATTGGAAATATATTTTTATGAAAACTTGATTTTTTAATAACCCCTATATCATCTCACAGTTAATCTACCTGTACTAATCAGGCTTTTTTTTTTTTTTTGGTAAATGAATTGACAGCTCTGTTCTAATCGTTTTTGTTGACTTTGGGACGGAGCTTCCCTGCGATGTGGAAAGACATATTTAGGCTGATAAAGAGATTTCTCAGTGTTTAGTTTCCATTAATTTCTCCTCGAAGGCAGAAGGAGAGCGACCTCAGCACACGAGTGCCTTCCTAGGGAGGCGCTTAGCAGCTAACAGTGCTGGAGAACTTTTTCTTTTTCATTTCAGTATTGGGATTGAACCCAGGGGCATTCTTTCTTAGAGCTATATCCCCAGCCGTACTTTTTATTCTTTATTTTGAAACAAGGTCTCACTAAGTAGCTGACACTGTCTGAGAATCTGCGATCCTCCTGTCTCAGCCTCCCAAGTACTGGGATTATAAGGGTGCACCACCACGCCTGGCTTCTGAATGACTTTTCTAATGTTGTTGTTGTTGTTATTATTATTATTATTATAGTACTGGGGATGGAACCCAGGGCATTCTACCGCCGAGTTGTTATTATTATTATTATTATTATTATTATTATTATAGTACTGGGGATGGAACCCAGGGCATTCTACCTCCGAGCTATACTCCTAACCCTATTTAAAATTTATTTATTTATTTATATTGTGGTACTGGGGATGGAACCCAGAGGCTTTCTACCTCCGGGCTATACTCCCAGCCCTATTTTCTATTTTATTTGGAAACAGGGTCTCACTAAGTTGCCGAGAGCCTCACTAAGTAGCTGAGGCTGGCTTCGAACCTGTGGATTCTTCTGTCTCAGCCTCCCAAGCGCAGGGATTACAAGTGTGCGCCGCCCGGCTGTAACCCTATTTTTTATTCTTTATTTTGTTTTTTTGTTTTGTTTTTTTGCGGGTCTGGGGATGGAACCCAGGGGCATTCGACCTCCAGGCTATACCCCCTGCCCTATTTTTTATTCTTTATTTTGAAACTGGGTCTCACTGAGTTGCGGAGGGCCTCACTGAGTAGCTGAGGCTGTCCGCGAACCGTGATCCTCTGGTCTCAGCCTCCCGAATGCTGGGATTACAAGCGTGCGCCACCATGCCCCACTTATTCTTTATTTTGAAACAGAGTCTCACTAATTTTCAGAGGGCCTCACTAAGTGGCTGAGGCTGGCTGTGAACCTGCGATCCTCCTGTCTCAGCCTCCCAAGTACTGGGATTACCAGTGTGCCACCACGCCCGGCTGAGAGGTGATTTTTTTAGTATTATTTAGATGCCCATTTTCTTAGCCTGCACTTAGATATCTTTGTTTTTTACATTGATATCTTTGTTTTTTACATGTATGCATTTTAAAGCATCTAGAAGGATATTAAGGCCAGAACTGCTGTAGCCCAATCCCCTGAAAGAAATGTTTAGCATTTAGTAAAGTTTCAGTAAATATTATATTCTAGAGGAAGGAAGGAAGGAAGGAAGGAAGGAAGGAAGGAGTGAGCTTATTATAGGTAGCTGTTGCCTAGTTCCATACAATGTTGACACACAACAACATTTGGAAATTTCCTTGGTTTTGCACTAATATTTGGTGCAGGCTTTATGATTTAAATGATAGGTCAAGAAAAAATAAAAATACCTTAAAACAGTAAGATTCACATTTCTTTCTTTTCCCTCCAGTACTGGGGATTGAATCTAGGAACATTCTACCTTTGAGCTACACCCCAGCCCTGTTTTTTAAGTTATTCATTTGGAGACAAGTTCTCATAAGTTGCAGAAGGCCTCACCTAAGTAGCTGAGACTTGCTGCGAACCTGCGATCCTCCCAAGTACTGGAGTTACAGGCGTGCCCCACCACGCCCGGCTGAGATTCGCCCAAGAGCCAAGCTGGGCAGTATTAGTGTGGTGTAGTGAGGAATGTGACCACCACTTGACTCTGAGGCTTGGAAGGTTTCGCCAGGGAACAATGCGGGTATGGTGTGATGTGTGGTGTGATGTGTGGTGAGATGGGGGTATGGTGTGATGTGTGGTGTGATGTGTGGTGAGATGGGGGTATGGTGTGATGTGTGGTGTGATGGGGCACGGTGTGATGTGTGGTGTGATGGGGCACGGTGTGATGTGTGGTGTGATGGGGCACGGTGTGATGTGTGGTGTGATGTGTGGTATGATGTGTGGTGTGATGTGTGGTGTGATGTATGGTGTGATGTATGGTGTGATGTGTGGTGTGATGTGTGGTGTGATGTGTGGTGTGATGTGTGGTGTGATATGTGGTGTGATGGGGCACGGTGTGATGTGTGGTGTGATGGTGTATGGTGTGATGGGGTGTGGTGTGATGTGTGGTGTGATGGGGCACGGTGTGTTCTTTCACTTGAAAGCTGTCGAAGCTTCAGCCGTCAAGTGTCTTCCACAGAGTCTTTGGAAGACCCCCACGTCTTGTGCCGACTTGGGGCAGGTTGAGAGTGTTTCTAGTGTAGGCTCTGGTCGCCTTTCACTTCTTGAGCTGAACCTAGTTCATATGATGCTGCTGCTAGGTCAAACCCAGAAATTCCAAGTTACCATTTATTTATTTATTTATTTATTTATTTATTTATTTATGTATTTATTTTTGCGGTACTGGGCATGGAACCCAGGGGCATTCTACATTTGAGCTGCATCCCCAGCCCTATTTTTTATTCTTTATTTTGAAACAGGGTCTCACTGAGTTGCAAAGGGCCTCACTAAGCAGCTGAGGCTGTCTGCGAACCGCCGTCCTCCTGTCTCAGCCTCTGAGTGCTGGGATCACAAGCGTGCCCACCACGCCCGGCTTCCAAGTTACCATTTAAATAATGCGCTCTCTGTCTCCCCGATTCAGTCATAGTACTTTTGGGATGTATCTAGCCAGTGGTTCTCAGCATCGGTTCTGGTTAGGCCAGAAATATAGGGCTGGATATTAGTATTAATATGTTTGCTTAAAGCTCTTCAAAAGCCGTGTGTGGTGGCGCATGCTTGTAACCCCAGTACTCGAGAGGCTGAGACAGGAGCATTGCATGTTTTTGGCTGGCCTTAGGAACTTAGGTCCTGTTTCAAAATAAAAAAATAAAGTAGGGTTTGGAGTGTAGGTCAGAGGTAGAATGCCCCAGGGTTCAATCCCTGGGCACAACGAGAGAAGCTGTCCAAGACGTTCTAAGTTGCAGCTGGGCTTGTGAATCAGAAGTTAGAATTGTTACTGCTGTTCCGGGGTCTTAGGGTAGAAATTCACACGCTGTCAGAGGCCGAGAGACAGATGTGTCTCGGTCCCGTGGTGTGTCCATGTGTAGAGATGATCCGTCTGCCCGTTTTCCTGTCTGGATCTCTGCGTTCCATCCGGCCTTCCACATCCTTGGGTACCACAGCTCCGGATCCATCCAGGTGCGGATCAGAAGTGTGCACACGTCACATCTGTACCCAGCGAATACAGAGTCTCTTGTCAGTCTTGAACAGTCAGCACGCCGTCTTATCTGCCGAGCCTTCACCTTGTCCTCAGCGTTGGAAGTGATCTAGAGGTGACTTAGTGAGTGGGGCTGAGGGCAGGTCATATGCAAATACCAGGCCGTTTGATATCAGGGGCCTGGGCATCTGGGAGTTTCGGTGTCTGCCGGGTCCTGGAACCCGCATCCTGCAGGTGCCGAGGAGTGGCTGTTTCCATTGTTAGGTTGTTAGGAAACATTTAAAAGCTACATCTTGATTCCAGTTTAACAAAGAGCTGATGGGTTCTCATGCTTTGTCTTACTCTGGGAAACATAGCAGCCACTACCAGTACTGACCGGCAGGAGAGTGCACGGGTCTTCTGCATAGTTCAGTTTTTTTGTTTTTATTTATTTGTACTACTGGAGATCAAATCCAAGGGTGCTCTACTACTGAGACACACCCCAGCCCATTTACTGACTTACTTACTTTTTATTTATTTATCAGTACTGGGGATTGAACTCAGGGACATTCTACCTCTGAGCTAAACCCCCAGCCCCATTTATTATTTTTTATTTGGAAACAGGGTCTCACTAAGTTTTGGAGGGCCTCACTAAGTAGCTGAGGCTGGCTTTGAACCTGCGATCCTCCTGTCTCAGCCTCCCAAGCGCTGGGATGACAAGTGTGCGCCAGCACGCTCTCTTACTCGCTTTTTTTGTGGTACTGGGGTGGAACCCAGGGGCTTCTACCTCTGGAGTACACTCCCAGACCTATTTCATACTTTACTTGGAAACAGGGTCTCACTAAGTTGCTGAGAGCCTCACTAAGTAGCTGAGGCTGGCTTTGAACCTGTGCGATCCTCCTGTCTCAGCCTCCCAAGCGCTGGGATTACAAGCGTGCACCACCACGCCTGGCTTACTTATTTTTTGTGGTACTGGAGATGGAACCCAGGGGCGTTCTACCTCTGAGCTATACCCCCAGCTGTATTTTTATTTTTTATGTTGAAACAGGGTCTTGCTAAGTTGCCGAGGCTGGCCTCAAAACTGTGATCCTTCTGTCCCAGCCTCCCAGGTACTGGGATTACAAGCGTGCACCACCACGCCCAGCTACCCCCAGCCCCTTTAAAAGTTTTGTTTTGAAGTTGGGTCTTTCTAAGTTGGGTGTGAGCTTGGAGTCATTATGAGTGCTGGGACGACAGGCTCCTGGCCACAGCTCAGTGTTTTAAATCACAGAGACACATGTGTGCCTGTCTCCCGCCCACCCCACACACAGGGGTGGCGCCTGTCCCTAGGATCCTGTGGCCCGGTGAGGGTAGGGAGGCCGCCCGCCCCCTCCCGGCAAGGTGCCACCGCTTCATGGCCTATCTTGGTGTTGGGTTATTACGTTTTCAGAAGTTGTATTAGATTCTCCGCGTCCTGTACGTTTCAGCGTCGTTGAGATTAAGGCGCTTGCAAGGCCCGCAGGGAGTGGTGCGAGTAAGGGCGTTTGTACCGCCGCCTCCTGCGGGCCTCGGCCTCCTCCTCCACCCTCCCGCACGCACCACACACGCACAAGCGAGGCGGAGAGCGGAGAGCGCTGCTCAGGACCCGGCTGCCTTGGGTAGGGCCCCGGTCTGCAGTCAGGCGAGTCTCTGTGTGAGAAGGAGCAGAGGGGCGGCCGGAGAGGATGGAAAACGTGGCGAGACGGATAGAAGAGGTGTCCGCGCGCCTGCACGCGGCCTCACTGGGGCCTGGCTCAGAACGAGCCAGGGTGCGGGCATCTTTTATGGCGCCTGTCACCCTCCACCACTCAGTTTCTCCCTGTCCTGAGCCTGAAGCACTGGGAAGGCGAGGCCTGGGCCTCTGTCGCAGATCTGACGGCTCCTCCGCCAGCGCGGCCTCCTGGTCTCCCGGCCTCTACCCCGGCTCCTCCGCCAGCGCGGCCTCCTGGTCTCCCGGCCTCTCCCCGGCCCGCGGCGGCCCGGCTCCTGCTCGCGGCTGGCGGCTCCGGCCACTCCGGCCTCCTGAACACCCCGACGCCCGAGCACGGGCCGAGCCGTCTCCTTTAGGTGTTGGCTCGCCCGCTGACCCCCGAGCGGCCCGGCGAGCCTTCCCCCTGCGCCGCCCGGGTGAGCGGGAAGGACCGTGCCCTGGCGCGGTGGAGCGGCCAGGAAACCGTCCGGCCTTGTGTTTTGGCCTGAGGAGGCAGAGAGGGCAAAATCCTGAAAACGAAACTTCAAGCGTGAGCAGGAAGATAAAGGCCCAGCCGGACGGAAGCATGGCTGGCGGAGCGAACTGTGAGGCGGGCCTGGCGTCCTGGTGTCTGCAGATGAAGGCGCCGTGCTTTCACACCGAATGCTACTTACCCAGAACGCCTGAAATCAAGCATGGGTTATGACCAGCGTCCTCAGGTTGACTATCTATCTATCTATCTATCTATCTATCTATCTATTATCGATCTATATTTTTATGGTACTGAGGATTGAACCCAGGGGCATTCTACCTCTGAGCTGTACCCCCAGCCCCATTTTTAATTTGAAACAGGGTCTCACTAGGTTGCTGAGAGCCTCACTAAGTTGCTGATGCTGGCCTCAAACCTGCGATCCTTCTATCTGAGCCTCCCAAGTACTGAGATTACAGGCATGTGCTACCATGCCTGGCTGACCCCCAGCCTTTTTAATATTTTACTTTTTGAAACAAGGTCTGGCTAAATGGCTGCACACTGGCCTCAAACCTGCGATCCTCCTGTTTCAGCCTCCAAGCGCTGGGATGACAGGTACATACCACTACAGCAGTGTTTTTTTTTTTTTTTTAACCTGAGGTGTGTTACAGGGTACACACAATGGTGTTGCTCTTTCTGTAGAGAAGCTGAGAGCTGGGTGATGAGGTCACCCAAGTGGAGGGCTAGCTGGGGAAAGTCCTCTTCCTGCCTTCAGGGCTCGGGGACAAGGGAACAGTTTAAAATCAGCCCTCTGGGTAGTAGCTTGGACACTGCTCTTGGTTCCTGGACTGTGATGACCTCCGAGCCTCAGTCCAGCGTAGTAACTGGTGGCTACGCCATGCCCGTGGACCGTGTGGCGACGCGGGGCCGAGCGTGGAGTGGCTGCCTGTGCCTGGGGCCGGTGCGCTCTGAAGGATGCCCGGGAGCCTGGCTCGGCCCCGGCTGACTCCGTGACGGTCTTCGTTTATCTTCCCCTCATCTTTCATTTGGAACCAGGGAGTCATGGGTTCCTGGCGCCCATTTAGGCACAAGAAAACTGCGGCTCAGGGCGGTGTAGCCGCTGCCCGGCCCCACTGTGGGCAGCGTGGGGGGCACTGTCTGCTTGTCGGGGCCGAGCTGAGCCATGCGCTGGTGACCGCACACCACCCCTCCTGCAGCGGGCCCAGCAGCCGAGGCAGGCAGTTTGGAAACACCCGCTGCCACTTTTGAGAGCCCTGGATCTCCACTGCCCTGTGACGGCTACTCAGAGTGGGGGGGTGTCTAGAACCCCAGCTTCCTCGTGCCTGGCCCCTGCTGGTCTGTTTTTTTTGGGGGGTACTGGGGATTAAGCCAGTAGATTAGCATTCTACCTCTGAGATAAATCCCCAGCATTTTATATTTTTTATTTAAATTTTTTTGTGCTGGGCGTGGTGGCGCACACTTGTAATCCTTGCACTTGGGAGGCAGAGACAGGAGGATTGCGCAGGTTGCTTCCAGTAACCCCATTACCACCAAAAAAAGGTACTAGGGATGGAACCCAGGGGCATTTTACCTCTGAGCTACACCCCAGATCTACTTTTGATTCTTTTTATTTGGAAACAGGGTCTCACTGAGTTGCACAGGGCCTCGCTAAGTAGCTGAGGCTGTCTGTGAACCACGATCCTCCAGTCTCAGCCTCCCAAATGCTGGGATGACAAGCGTGCCCACCACGCCCAGCTGGTGTCATTACTCTTAGGCATATTTTACTTGCTGGGTCATTATTTTGTGGTCCTTTCCTCCTCTCAGGATGTGGAGTGGCACTTCATTTGGTATGATAAATGCCAGGGATACACTCAGCAGAGATGTACCAGGATCTGTAGCCATGCCAGCTGGCTCCTGGTACCGAGGAATACAGCTGGGGGACACTAAAGATAATTGTTAGCAAGTACAATGGCATCCGTGCCAGCTTGCTTGGGAGCCTTGCAGCAGTCTTAATTGGGTGGTGAAATGCAAGTCACTTGTATTTGAGACAGCTCTGATTATAGACCTGGCTCTGAGGGGCGAACAGGAGGCGCTGCACGGAGCTCGCGCGTGTTAGAGCTCGGGACAGAGTTCTGAACACAGGGCTTCAAACAGTGTAAGCAAGTGCTTTGCACGGATGCCTCTGTTCTTAGTGGCTGAAAAGGGAAAAGAGGAGTTATTCAGATTTCTTATTTTTATATGTGGGTAAACTCCTTTACAGATTTCACATAACCTGGAAGCAGTACCCGGATGGGGAGGATATGAAGTCTGCTCTCTGCGTCAAGAAAGATCACACTGTGTAGTTAGAATTCTGACCATTAGCCGGGCGTGGGGGCGCACGCTTGTCATCCCAGCATTTGGGAGGCTGAGACAGGAGGATCACGGTTTGTGGCCAGCCTCGGCTACTTAGTGAGGCCCTTTGCAACTCAGTGAGGCCCTGTTTCAAAATAAAGAATAAAAATAAGGCCGGGGGTGTAGCTCAGAGGTAGAATGCACCTGGGTTCCATCCACCCCAGTACCGCAAAAAAAAAAAAAAAAAGAATAAAAAGAAAAAGAAAAAGAAGTCTGCCCATGAGCAATGACGGGATTTCAGGATTTTGATGGACCTTCAGGAGTTTAGCTGGTGACTGCATTTCAGGAGGTGTAATCATAATCATCCTGCACATTGCCCTGGTCCTTAGACTCGCTTTTAGACATGGGCGTGGACTTTGTGTTCAGGGCGCCCGGGTCTGCAGACCTCACCACAGCCTAGATGTGGAGCACAATCTGTGCGTAACCATTTTTCTCTAGTTTAAAATTTTTTTGGCACTGGGGCTGGAACCCAGGGGCATCTACCTCTGAGCTACAGCCCTATTTTGATTCTTTATTTTGAACCAGGGCCTCACTGAGTTGCAGAGGGCCTCACTAAGTCGCTGAGGCTGCTGAACCCGGATCCTCCTGTCTCAGCCTCCTCACAGGTGCGGCGAGGCTCCCCGGGGTGGGTGCTGCTCTTGGCCGATGGTAATGGACAGTCCTCCTTCCCGTGGCCTTGCTGTGGCCAAGCTGTGTGAGTGACGACGGCCACCTTAACACGCGCGGCGCACGCGGCGCTCCCACGTGCAGAGCCTTGCCGAGGGCTTGCAGAGCCCCGCAGCCTGCCGCCGCCTTCTGCAGGCCGAAGCCGCTGTCATGGAGGAGGTCAAACCGTGGATTTGCTTGAATTTTATTTTATTTATTTATTTATTTATTTATTTATTTATTTATTTATTTATTTATTGGTGGTACTGGGGTTCCTGGAAGCCCTTCTTCCTCCGGGCTACACTCCCAGACCTATTTTATATTTTTGAAACAGGGTCTCTTACGCCAGCACGGCTGGCTTCGAACCTGCGCGATCCTCCTGTCTCCGCCTCCCAAGCGCGGGGATTACAAGCGTGCGCCACCACGCCCAGCTTTGCTTGAATTTTAACACGTGCTTGACTGGTGTGTGCCCGCCTGTGTGCATGTGTGCGTACGCGTATGTGTTAGTGGGGACCGAACCCCGGGCGTGGTTACCTTGGAGCTGCACCTCGCCTTTTTCATTTTTTATTTTGAAACAGGGTCGTTTTATTTTGAAACACGCCTCCAACCTGCGGTCCTCCTGTCTCAGCCTCCCAAGTCCTGGGATTGTAGGCGTGACCCACGACACCTGGCTTGGCGCTTTATTTTTCTGTGAGATGCTCAATGTCTGAATTTTTATTTCTTCTGTTTTGTGGGAAGTCTGGAGGAAGCCTGGCGGACCTGGCACAGGGGCCTTTGAATCTGTGGGTTTGGCATCACGGATCGAGCCAATCCCTGGCCAGAAATACTTGGACAAATTGTGTCTGTTCTGAAGATGTACGCACTCATTTCTTAGCATTACTGCCAAACTATTTGCATTTTTGTGGATGCTGTCAGTGAGTCAGAGACGAAGGGAAGGATGCAGGGTGCCGGGCGTGGGGCGCACGCTTGTCATCCCAGCACTCGGGAGGCTGAGATCAGAGGACGGCAGTTCCCGGACAGCCTCAGCTACTTAGCGAGGCCCTTCGAAACCCAGTGAGACCCTGTGTCAAAAATAAAAAGACTAAAAAATAGGGCTGGGGGATGTAGGTTGGAGGTGCAGCGCCCCTGGGTTCCATCCTCAGTACCCCCCCAGGAAGTATGCAGGAGGATGTAGCGTTTGCACAGGTTATACGCAAACGCTGTGCCATTTTATGTTAAGGACTTGAGCGCCTCAGGTTTTACCATTCATAAGGAGTCCTGAAACCAAACCCTCTTGGTCCCAAGGGATGACCGTATTCAGAGGGTGCCCGCAGAATGGGTGGCTTGGATGGGTGCAAGTTCATAAACCCAGCTGCCCAGGAGGCTGCGGCAGCAGGATTACCAGTGCAAGACCCCGCCCAACATGAAGAGTGAATAGCCTGGGGACGTCAGTGCCAGGCCGCTCCTGCTTCGAGCCCCAGCCCTACAAATAGAGATGTTTCCTTGGGTATGTTGGGCTCTGCGAGTAAACCACGGGTTCAGTCCCTGGCACCACAGAAAAAAAGGGTGGGGAGAAGAGCTGTAGTAAGGAACGGAGCCCTCTGCAGAGCTGAGGGGGAGACGTGTATCCCGCTCCCGTCCCAGGCAGAGGCTGTGCAGCTGAGCGGCGTTCTCCCGAGATCCACGCTGTGGGGGAGCCGCGGGCTGCTTCACCTCGAGGCCTAGAGCCTGCCCAGCCGGCCCTCAAGGGGGGCGGGCGGGGATCGCGCACTGCCAGTGCCCGAAGACATTTTCCTCTCTGACTGAGGCGGGGTGCAGGTGGGATGTTGCTAACACTCTTCAGCCCAAACACCAGCAAAGAATCGGGTGCAGCAGCACACACCAGTGACCCCAGCGTGTGACAGCTTAGATCCTGCTTTGAAATAAAACAAAAAAGGCTGCTGGGTGTGGTGACACACACCTGTAATCTCTGTACGGGGAGGCTGAGTGCCTGGCTGGACTCCCTCAGCACGGCGCTCTCCAGGACCGTCCGCTTTGCTGCAGACGCATCATTTGTTCCTCTTTCTTGCTGAGTGGAATCCCCGGTGCGCATACCCCATCATTTTGGACTCCAGGCATCGTTGGCGGACACCGCGTTGGCTCCACACTGGCTGTGTGCGTTGCGCTGCTGTAGACGTGGATATGCAGGGTTACTGTCCTGTGATGGTTTCACTCCCTTTGGAGAGATGCTCGGAGGGTGAGCGGGAGTGTTTGCTTTTGAAAAATTAGCCTTCAAATGGGAATTTTAGACAAGGTAAAGGTAGATCAAGTACAGAAAATGTTTTAAGCTCCTCGCTTGTCTGGTTAGAGCCCGTGTACTTTTCTATTTACGTCCTTATTTGTGCTGGGGACTGAACCCAGGGCATTCGACCTCTGAGCTACGCCCCCAGCCCTATTTTATTTTATTTATTTATTTATTTTTTGTGGCACTGAGGATTGAACTCAGAGGTGTTTTACCCTCTAGCTACACCCCCAGCCCAGTTTTATTTCTTATTTGGAAGCAGGGTCTCACTAGGTTGATGAGAGTCTCACTACTTGCTGAGACTGTCCTCGAAGCTGTGATCCTTCTGTCTCAGCCTCCCAAGTACAAGAATTACAGGCGTGGGCCACCACACCTGGCTATTTATTCTTTTGAAACAGGGTCTTACTGAGTTGCTGAGGTTGGCTGCAAACCTGCAGCAGACCCTTGGTAACCGTCCTGTCTCAGCCAGGCACAGAGAGCGAAGGCCGTACGTTTTCTCTCCTACGCAGAAGCTAGGAAGTAATCCTGATTCCAGAGGGGCTTCAGGTAATGGAGGAGGAGCCCCGGTGGAGCCAGGGAAAGGTCCAGGGGATGAGGGGGAGGAGCAGGGAGGACCAGGGAGGAATCACTTCCACGGGTATTATATACACATATACATACACACGTACGTTATACACACACATACACGTCACATAAACATTTATGAGAGTGCCGGTGCCAGTCTCAGTTCCCTGTGTGGGGAGGGGAGGGGGGACACCCCTGGCGCTGGAGCGTGCCCTGGCGCTGGACACTCCGCTGAGGCCGTCCTCTGGGGCGTCGCCACCGAGCTTTGGCAGCCGCGTCGCCCGGGCCTCTGCGTGTGTGATCGCTCTCTCTCAGCTCGCGCCTTGCTCGCAGGCGATTGGCGTGCGATGTTTCGGCTTTCGGTCTTACTTGTTCTTCTCCACTCAAGTCTTTATCCAGGACACACGTTTCTTTTTTACTGTTTGGAAAATTGCTGTTACTGATGTTGGTGTCTGTAGGAAGATGGAGGGAACTAGAGAATGTTCTGCTAAGTGAGATCAGCCGGACTGAGGCAAGGGCGCTGCTCCTCTCCCCTGGGAAGCTAGAGAGAACGGGCTGCGGAAGGGACCTCGGGGCTGGGCACGCCGGAGCACCTGGAATCCCAGCGTGGAATCCCGGCATTCGGGAGGCTGAGACAGGAGGATCGCGGTTCGTGGACAGCCTCAGCTACTTAGTGGGGTCCTTTGCAACTCGGTGAGACCCTGTTTCAAAATAAAGAATAAAACATAGGTCTGGGAGTGTAGCTCAGAGGTAAATGCCCTGGGTTCCATCCCCAATACTGCAAAAAATCAATAAATAAAGGGACCTCGGCTGGGGGAGAGGGACCAGCAGCAGAGTGGAAGGGGATGGGCTGTGGAGAGGGGAAGGAGGATTGGAGGAAGCGGGTCCCATGATGCTGCTCTGGCCCCGAAGGCCCTGGCTGCGGGGGCGGCCTGGGTGCAAGGGAGGCACTCTGAGCTGCGTGTGCGTGCGCGTGGAGCCTCTGAGCCTCACTGCGACCTGCAGCTCCAGCAATTCAGTAGTACAAGATGCTGGCGTTGGGTCATCGTGTGGTCTGCCCATGCCTGAAAGACCGATTGCAAAGCTGTCTGGTTGTTGCTGTGGAGGCGGTGGTGGTACTGGGACTGGAACCCAGGGCCTTCTTCCTCTGAGCTATACTCACAGCCCGATTTTATCTTATTGCTATTATTTTGGTAATGAGGATTGAACCTAGGGGTGTTCTACCTCTGAGCTACACACCCAAACCTATTTTTAAAATTTATTTTAGATTTTTATTTATTTATTTTTGTGGTGCTAGGGATTAGAACCCAGGGACATTCTACCTCTGAGCTACACCCCCAGCCCGAATTTATATTCTTTATTTTGAAACAAGGTCTCAGTTGCAGAGGGCCTCACTAAGTAGCTGAGGCTGTCCTTGAACTGCGATCCTCCAGGTCTCAGACTCCTGAATGCTTTTTTTTTTTTTTTTTTTAATTTTGAAACAGGTTCTCACTAAGTCGTTGAGGGCTTTGCTGAGTTGCTGAGGCTGGCCTTGAACCTGTGATCCTCCTGACTCAGCCTCCCAAGTACTGGGATCACACAGGTGGGTACCATAGTGCCCGGCTCACAAAGCTGTATTTTAAATTTGTCAGGGTCAAAACCAGTGACTTGCTGGGTTTTGACTTCTCCCTCTTGGTAAAGGAGTTCTGTAAGCGGAACTCTGAAACTGAAACAGGAACTAGAGGTGCTGGGGAGGTGGCAGCGTCCTTCCCCTTAGGTGAGGCTGCAGCCAGCGGCCACACCCTCTGTGAAAGCTTCTAGAATGGTTTTCTTCAGCCACAGAGAAGTGGCTGCTGGAGAGTGATCAGTGCTCAGCAGGCCCATGTCGCCAAGGGAGGCTCGCCTGCCTCGCCAGTGATGCCAGGCACGGTGCCAAGGCCCCGGGGGTGGCCCATCCACCGTGCGCTAGGCGCAGGGGTCAGCTTTTGGAGCCCTAGGTTCAGTTCTTCAGCGGGTCAACAAGCACTGGGCCACCCAGGTAACAAGGTCCAGGCTCCCTGCTGGGTGCTGGGAAGCAGAAGTAGTATGCAAATACACAATTATGCAAATAAGCAACTATGCAAATAAGCAATCACAGTGCTGTGTGCAGAGGGAAGGCAGGTGGAGTTTCCTGCCTTTGCCCTGGCAGGCAGGGTGTGGTCCGGGAGAATTTGCAAGACTGTGATGGGGAGGAGGCTGGGCAGGCTAAGGGCGCCAGGCCGGGGACAGTTTGCTCAGGAAGAAGCCCTGGGTTGGGGCAGAGGTTCCTTCTGAAGTCAGCAGGTGGCTGAGTTGGGCCTTTTTTGCGGGTGGGGAGGATGCTCGGGCTGCCCTCAGATTCCTGGGCTCAAGCCGTCCTCCCAGGGAGCAGGGGACAGGCCCGCACCTGTCAGTGGCTCAGTCCCCAAACACGTCATCCAGCGTAGTAGCCACCGCGGGTTAGGATTCCCTAACCACAGTTTTGCCTGGCGAGCGGCTACTGCGTCTGTCCTGGATTCTGCGGTTTGATCAAAGATGTGTGGGGCGCAGAATCCATGTTTCAGACTGCGGAGGATGCGTTATTTTTGTTGAATATGAGAAAGTGGCCTTCACAGAGTTGCAGAATGTTCATTCACCAAGAAACAGAGGTCTTTACAGAAAAGCAGCTGGGCTGCCGAGACTTGGTCCTCAGCATCCCAGCTAATCCACGCAGGGCTCCTGACGTGGGCCGGAGCCTGGAGCCTGTGACTGGCTACATCTTTTTCTGAACCAGCTTTCACAACATGGCTCCAAGGCTCCCAGAAGGAGCCATGGACTCAGCTTGCTGCTGTTTTTCACATGATATTAATCTGAGAATTGTCTAATGGAATTGCGGTATTATCACACGGTGTAACGAATCAGCCCAACGCTAAGGAGCTGAAAACAATGTTCACGTCGCTCAGTTTCGGGGTCGGGACCCAGGTGCAGCTTGGTTGGGGTCTGGCTGGGCTGTCAGCGGCTGGATGTGGAGTGTCCCCCAAAAGTTCCTGTGTTGGTAACCCAGGGGTGTCCAGAGAGAGGCAGTGGAAGCGGGGCTCCAGCCCCATCCCTGGATCGGCGTCATCTGAATGGACTTAGTGGGCTGTCACTGTAGCCTGCGGTGATGGTTCCCTGGGGGTGTGGCCGAGGGGACTGGCCCTGGCCACTCCGTCCCTCTCTGCCTCCGGATCCAGCACTAGCTCTTCCTTCCTGGCTCTGCTGCCCCGATGTCAGCTGAGTTTGGACTGAAGCTGTGACCCAGGATGAGCTTTCTCCTTCTGAGTTGGTCTTGTCAGGAACTTTGGTCACAGTGGTAAAGGGAGGGACGGGATCCTGCATGCCTGTGAGGCGTCCCAGAGACCGAGGGGGGAAGGAACTGCAGCTGGGAGCTGTGCGGCCTGTGGAAACTGAGGCAGCCGTCTCCTTCAGAGTTTTAACTTAAACACCTCTTAGCAGCCAGGCGTGGTGGCGCACGCTTGCGATCCCTGTACCTGGGAGGCAGAGACAGGAGGATCGCACCGATGTGAAGCCAGCCTCGGTAGCTTAAGAGACCCTCCCTGTTTCCAAATAAAAAATATAAAATAGGTCTGGGAGTGTAGCCCAGAGGTAGAAGGGTTCCATCCTGGTACCACCAAAAAATAAAACAAAATAAAATAATAAACCTCTTAGCAATTTTTGTTGGTCTTTGCCTGTGTCCCAAGCTTACTCCTCTCTCTCTCTCTCTCTCTCTCTCTCTCTCTCTCTCTCTCTCTCTCGTGGAACTGGGGGTGAACCCAGGGGCGTTCTATCTATGTGCTACACCCCAGCCATATTTTTTATTTTTTATTTGGAAATAGAGTCTCACTGAGCTGCAAAGGGCCTCAGTAAGTAGCTGAGGCTGTCCGTGAACCACGATCCTCCTGTCTCAGCCTCCTGAATGCTGGAATTACAAGTGTGCGCCACCGCACCTGGCTTGTATAATTCTTTTGTAGATAGTTTTATCTAGACACGATTGACGGCGGCCACACTGGCATCCTTGGCTCTAGGCCACCCAGGTTGAGTGGAATCCGTGTCTCAGTACAGAGGATTGAGCTGACTCAGCCCAGTTCGTGGGGTGGCTCCTCTGTGGCCGGTGTCCGGCCACCTGGCGGGGTCAGGACTGAGGTCAGGGGTTTTGCGTGAGGCCGGGACGCCTTACTCATTTGCCGTGGGAGATGGATAAAGGGGAGGAGGTCGGTGAATAGTTGGTAGCAGCATTTGCAAATAATTTTCAGATACATATTTTTAAAATCCATATTTGATTTGACTTAAGGACTCCAAAGTGTGGTAGACTGTGTGGGGAGCCTGGGCGTCCGGCCCCCTCCTCCGGCCTTCCCAGGACACGCGGTGCAGAGGGGAGCCCGCCCCAGCCCCGGCCGTCACGTTGCTTTTAGTAGCTCTGTTTGCACCGTCTGACAGTATCTTGTTTTTTTGTTTTTTTTTGCCCATTTCTTGTGTGTTTCTTACTCCCTCCCCCAGCACGAGCTCCAGGAGCTCAGGGCCTGCTGGCCCCGCTCAGGTTGAGACGTCCATGGCGGCCTGGCCGCGCAGGGGGCAGAGCGCCGGCAGGTGTTCTGTAGGCCCCAGCTAGGTCTGCGCCTGCTCCGGGTTAGCGTCCGGCTCACCGGTGGGCGGGGGGATGCGCCTTTCCTCGAGAGCTGTGGCAGCTTTTCCCTTTGAAATGAATAAATAACTGGTGGGGGCCCTGGGGCTGTGTGAACTCTACATTGAAGATATCTTTGTGGCTGTCCTAGTGGCGTTTGATGATAAAGGAGAGCTCTTCCTTCACCGCCTCCGTGTTTACCAACACGGAGCCATGGATTCTCCCACCTGCCACCAGCCGGCATCAGTTCCTCCTATTTTTTTGTGGCTCATTGTCCGACGTGGCCGCGGCTGGTGGGGCCTCCGACACTGCTGCCTCGTTGGCTGCATTGTCCCTTGGGTGCCTGCCATTTCTTGAGTATTTCCTTAATTTCTGGCAAGATGTTTCCTCTTTATTTATTTATTTATTTTTATTTTTTGGTGGTACCGGGGGTGGAACCCAGAGGCTTTCTACCTCCGGGCTATACTCCCAGACCCATTTTCTATTTTATTTGGAAACAGGGTCTCACTAAGTTGCTGAGAGCCTCACTAAGTAGCTGAGGCTGGCTTCGAACCTGCGTGATCCTCCTTGTCTCAGCCTCCCAAGCACGGGGATTACAAGCGTGCGCCACCATGCCCGGCATGGAATATTTCCTCTTTAAATTAATTTTCTCTTGGTTTGGTAAAAGAATATCTTTTTTTTTTTTTTTGGCCGGGCATGGTGGTGCATGCTTGTAATCCCAGCATTTGGGAGGCTGAGACTTGAGGATCGCGGTTCACAGCCAGCCTCAACTACTTAGTGAGACCCTCTGCAACTCAATGAGACCTTGTTTCAAAATAAAGAATAAAAAATAGGGCAGGGGGTGTTGCTTGGAGGTTGAATGCCCCTGGGTTCCACCCTCAGTAACACACACACACACACACACACACACACACACACACACACAATCTTTTTTTCTCTCTTAAGAAATACAGATGTAATATTTCCCCTGACACAACATCACAGTAATACCCACTCAAGCGTGGCACCTGAAAATGTGATCCTAAGCAAGATTTTTTTTTTTTTTTGGTGGTACTGGGGGTGGAACCCAGAGGCTTTCTACCTCTGGGCTATACTCCCAAACCTATTTTATATTTTATTTGGAAACAGGATCTCACTAAATTGCTGAGAGCCTCACTAAGTAGCTGAGGCTGTCCTCGAACCACGATCCTCCTGTCTCATCTTCCCAAGTACTGGGATTATAAGTGTGCACCACCACGCCCGGCTTATGCCCTGCTTTCTTAAATTTTTGAAATAGAGTCACTAGGTAGCTAAGAGTCTTGACCCATTGCCGAGGCTGGCCTTGAGCCTGCATTCCTCCTGTCTCGGCCTCCCAAGGACTGGGATTACAAGCGTGTGCCGCACACCATGACTTTGCTCCATGTTTGTAAGGTACAGAGCAGGAGCACCTCTCTCTATAGCTCTGGACACTGCGCCGTGACTGGTCGCCGGGGGTGTTTACTGAGCGCCGTGTCGTGGAGCGCATCCCACCTGGAGCTGGGAGGATCCTGAGGGAAGAGCCTCCGCTCTCCGGCTGGTGGGATGCAGTGGGAAGACAGGACTTAGCACACCCAGGAGCGGATGAGGCTGAAAAGGTTAGTTTTGGCAGCCAGTGGTGGCCTTTATCCTGCTCACCTGTGAAGATCACCATCCCAGGCTGGATGTGGTGGCACACGCCTGTAATCCCAGAGTCTCAGGAGGCGGAGGCAGAAGGCTGGAGGAGCCCCCCACCCCCGGCAACTTAGTGAGTGCCTGGTGCTGTTCCTGACTGCTGCTTGTCAAATCCGCGCCTGTTATTCCAGTACTTTGGAGGCTGAGACAAGAGGATCGCAGGTTCGCGGCCAGCCCCAGCTACTTAGTGAGGCCCTCTACAACTTAGTGAGACCCTGACTCAAAAATAAAGAATAAGCCGGGTGTGGTGGTGCAAGCTTGTAATCCTAGTACTTGGGAGGCTGAGACGGGAGGACTGCGGGTCCGCGGCCAGCCTCAGCTATTTCGTGAGGCCTTCCACAGCTTCTTTCCAAATACAGAATAAAGAAGTAGGGCTGGGTGGGGGGGTAACTTGGAGATACAGCGCCCCTGGGTTCAGTCCCCAGTTCCACACCCACAAAAATGAATGAGTAATAGGGCTGGGGGTGTTGTTTGGAGGGAGAATGTCTCTGGGTTCCATCCCCAGCCAAAAAAAAAAAAAAAAAAAAAAAAGGCCAGTCTAGTTATCACTGCAGCACAGCCTCTGTCCGCTGTACTAACTGCAGAATGGGAGGCGCTAGGTGTCCGCGGTGGAGGACGGCTTCGAGGGGTGACGTGGAGCAGCTGGCGGACGAGGCAGAAGATCACAGAAGGTTCCTGGCAGGGTTAGGGGCCGGGAAGGCGGCATGGGGAAGTCCAGGCTTACTGGGCCCTGGCCAGTGCCAGTGGGCGTCGGGTTGCAGACTCTGTGCCCGGTGGCGCCCTCGTGGGTCCACGTGGTGCAGGGCCGGAGAGCCAGGTTTGGGTTCTAGGCCCGCACGATCCTGTGGCCCAGGAAGGCGACGCTGGCACTTGGGGAACCAGGCGGCATGGGGACCTGGTGAGCCGAGGGACGGGCAGCCCCAGTGGGAAGGCAGCCCAGGAGCCCCTGCTGTGCCTGGCAGGCTGCTGTCCCCCTCCGGAGGCTCACTGAGGAGGCTGGCGTCCTGGGTGAGAGAGTGGGGCCTGGCGGTGCTGTTGTAGCGGAGGAAATTGAACAGAAAGGGCTGTCTTCGGAGAGAGGGAGGGAGCAGCTTGGGGTTTAGACAGATTTACACATCTTTCTCAGTGCGATGGAATAGTGTTCCCAAAATTCGTTTTACTATATCTCTGTTAAGAATGTAAATTTCTCTTCTAATTCCAGTAATGGGAGAAGAGCTGAATGTTCTGATTCCTAAACCGGTGTCACAGAAGTGACGCAGGGCCCAGCCTTGTAGTCGGTTTGCATGATGAGCTGAGTTCCCAGCGGCCTGGCCGGCGCGGGGTCCTGCGATTCTCAGGGGTCCCGTAACCTCGACCCGCCGGGGCTCGAGCCTCCGGTGCTCACTCAGCTGCTGGTTCCTTTGAGCACCAGTAGCAGACGCCAGCTGAGTTCTTGCGCTCCGGCCTGCGCCGCCCTTGCCCGTGGGGATATCGGAGGGTTGCCTTCTGACCCCCAGACGCACTGTAAGCCGGTCTCAGAGCTGTGTGCAGGGGTGCACACCTACAATCCCAGTACTTGAGAGGCTGAGACAGGAGGAGCTCAAGTTTAAGGCCAGCCTCACACATTATCACTGAGACACTGCTTCAAGAAAAAGAAGGGGGGTTCCCTGATGTACCTGACGCGCTCTCAGAAACACAAAGTCAGTCACTAAGCAGACGGGAAGGCGGGATAGGGTGGGAATCGGGGATGGCCGAGCAAGTGATGTGCGCATGCGCGCCCCAACATCCTGCCGCTCCATTAAGATGTGTGACCTCAGTGCACCAATGAAAAATAAAAAAAAAAGGTTTTACAATTCTTAACAAAAGGGGCGAGGGGTTAGAAGGGTATAGCTCAGAGGTAGAAGGGCCCTGGTTCAATCCCAGCACCACAAAAATAATTAAAATTAGTTAAAATTAATGTTGTGCATTTGACTTAAAAATAGTTTTGTGCCAGGGTAGGCATGCCAACAGGAAGCTTGCTGAGTTCTTCGAATGGTATAAAATATTAAGAGATGGTATCTTTTGAAATTCTTGAATTCTTATGTGAAAGTCAGCTTTAGGAAAATTACCAACATTAGCATGCTTATCAAGCATGTCTCCGTGTGGATTTCTTTCTTTCTTTTTAAAACAGGGTCTCACTAAGTTGCTGAGGGCCTCTCTAAGTTGAGGCTAGCCTCAAACTCGGGACCCTCCTGTCTCAGCCTCCTATATACCAGGATTACAGACACGCACCATGTTAGTGTTTTCTCAAAAATTTGAATTCTTTATCGGTTAGCCCCGTAGCTCTTTTTCCCCCCACATATTGCAATTTAAAAAACCAATTCACCCATTGAGATCACTGCTAAATAAGGCGAGGGTGGTGTGGGCCAAAGGTGCGGAGCGGTCCCTGGCGAGAACTGGGCCCCGTGAGGTGTGGGAATGTGCCATCTGTGAGTTCCCCAGCGCTGCTCCGAGTTCACGATGGCCGTGTGTGTGTACGCGTGTCCCCGCACCTGTGCCTGACTGCGTGTGCGCTTTCAAGTAGCAAGATAGGTTATGTTTAATTTTCAGTAGACTTAAGCAAATGTCTTCTGCGTGCTTGTTGAACTTTGGATGTTGGGACTTTGGCAAGTGGAAAATTCCAAATGCCAAGCGAGAGGTTTCTGACGCTGGGCTCTGTACCCTCAGGCGGGCCTGGCACTGCTGGCTGAGCTGGGGACGCGTACGAGGTGTGAGTAAGATAGGTTATCTTCCCCCAGAACACTGCTCTCTTCGCTGTAGGACAATGGAGAGGAAGCAGAAGTAGCCTGCTGCGTGCTTTGTTCCCAAATTCAGAACGAGAAGAGATTTCTGTTCTTCTTACCACCACATGAAAAAGATATTGCATATCAGAACACTGGAGCCAGCTGTGGTAGTGTATGCCTGCAATCTCAGTACTTGGGAGGCGGAGATAGGAGGACCGTAGGCTTCACACAGTTTTGAGGCCAGCCTCAGCAATTTCCTGAGACTCTCAGTAACTTGCAGTGAGACCCTGTTGCAGAATAAAAAATAAAACGGGACTGTGGGTATAGCTCAAAGGGAGAATGCCCTGGTTTCAATCTCTGGCATGACAAACCAAACCAAACAACGCGGAAAAATAACCAGACCTATAGCACCCACATTCCCCGGTACTGAGTCACCCACTGGAAATTGGGATATTTTGGTTAGCTTTCCTTGGTTTTGAGGTTACTTTTTTTAAACCTTTATTAATATTTATCTGCTGAGAAATTACCAGCTAAGTATAATATTAGATAAAAAGAAAGTGGAGATGTAAATAGAATCCTTAATCAGTAGTATTGTATGAATGCCAGTTTCTTAATTTTGAAAATTGAACGATGGCTCTGCAAATTGTGAGCTTTGAAGAAAGTCGTGCGGAGGGCTTGTTACTTATTTTTTTCTTTGATAAGACAGTGATAATCATTTGTCTTTGGAGAATAAGACTATTTTATTTTGAAAACATTGGTATGTGATTTAGGGCTTCATGTATGTAATCAAATGTCTTAATACTTAGATGTATGTAAAATTAAGAAATGAGTTAAAAAATGACTTGGCTTTGAATTCTTTTTTTTTTTTTTTTTGCGGGTCTGGGGATAGAACTCAGAGGCATTCTACGTCTGAGCTACACCCCCTGCCCAATTTTTCTTTATTTTTGAAACAGGGTCTCACTGAGTTGCAGAGGGCCTCACTAAGTAGCTGAGGCTGGCCATAAACTGCGATCCTCCAGTCTCAGCCTCCCAAATGCTGGGATTACAAGCGTGGGCCACCACGCCTGGCTGAATTCATTTTTTTTATTCTGTGTGTGTGTGTGTGTGTGTGTGTGTGTGTGTGTGTGTGTGTGTGTGGTGTACTGGGGGTTGGCCTCAGAGGCATTCTACCTCTGAGCAACTCTGCAGTGTATTTAATATTTTATTTATTTTATTATTTATTTTTATTTTTACTTTGTTTAGTATGTGTATGTGAGACCAGAGATTGAACCAGGGGCATTCTACCTCTGAGTTACACCCTCGGTCCTGTTTTTATTTTGATTTTGAAAAGGATCTCACTAGGTCGATAAGAGTCTTACAACTTGCTGAAGCTGGCCTCTAAACCCGCGATGCTCTTGTCTCAGCCACGCAAGTACCGACATTATAGGCTTGCACCACAGTGTCTGGCCTTACTTTATGATTTTTATGTTAACAAACCTTTCCATGACAGTAAACGCACTCCCTGTATGTCATCCCCCGCAGTGCTGGGAGCCGGCCGTGTGTTCCCCGGCACTGTCCCGCCGAGCGCACCCCAGCCCCGTGCTGTTTTAAAGGCGGCTCGTGGTTGTTGTGAGCGTCCTGCCTTCTGCTTGTCTCGTCCGCCTCCTCCCTGAGCGTGCGTGTGCACGGTAGGAGACTGGAGGAGACTGATCACGCCCCTTCCTTCTGGGTTGTCATCTCTGCTTTATTGCTGGTTGGGAAAGTCATAGACTAGATTTCTGTCAAGTCAGAGCACAGGTGTGTTTGGAGGGTTTGGGGTTGTTGAATGCATGGTGCCCGGTGCACCCCGCTTCCCGCCCAGGTATCCAGTGCACCCCCTGGACGGGCCTCTGCAGGACGGACAGGCCCCGGCAGCCCCGCCTCGCTTCTGTGACTCGGGCTGCGGGGCAGGCCCTCTGCAGTTCTCACCGCCACGCTCTGTGCAAGTCACCCGGGGGAGGAAGCGGTGCCGCTGCAAGCCCAAGCCCGCTGCTGCCCCTCTCGCCGCTGTGACTGGGCGTCCGCGGGGCGCTCTGGCCTGCGGCCCTCGAGGCACGGAGGTGTGCTTCTCCAGCCTGGCTCCTCTGCTCCATCGAGCTCTGTCTGATCCACGCTTCCCGTTAGGCACGGAAAGTAGGCATTCGTTCTAAAATTTGGACCAAAGGAAACCTTTTCTTCCCTCTTACTTTTTTGTTAGAATGCGGTCTTATTTTTACCATGAAGCAAGGATGGCTGTTTGAGGACGTAGATATGTTTAACCTGACGTAAACTCTACACAAGAGCCCATGTGTTGAAATGTGTTAATCGGCTTTGTCACTGGTGGGGCTGCGATGCCTGGCGAGAGCCCCTCGGAGGACGAGAGGTTTATTTGGCTTGTGGTGTTGAAGGCTCAGTCCAGCAGTGGCTGGCTGCAGGCAGCACCTCGGCAGCAGGCCCGGTGGAGGAAGGCAGCCAGCTCATGGCAGCTGGGAAGCAGACAGATGGATGGACAGACAGACGGACAGACACACACACACACTGGGGCGGGGCAGGTGTCGTCCCATGGCTGTTGTGTGATTGCCTCCCGCTCAGGCATGTCCTGCCTCTCAACCCTGCTGCATCAGCAACATGTGCTCAACCCATGAACTCTTGGGGACAGTCTCAGATTCAAGCCATGACACAGAATATCACATTATCCCCTTAGTGGTGTAGCTTTTAAAGTAATATTACTGCTGGGCGTGGGGCGCATGCTTGTAATCCCAGCATTCGGAAGGCTGAGACAGGAGGACCGGGGTTCACAGACAGCCTTAGCTACTTAGTGAGGCCCTTTGCAACTCAATGAGACCCAGTTTCAAAATAAAGAATAAAAAATTAGGCAGGGAGTGTAGCTCGGAGGTAGAATGCCCCGGGGCTCCATCTCTAGTACCACACACACACAAAAATACTAAAATGTATGTAACCCTCCCTTTGATTTTAGATAGGTCTCAAGTTCTTAGGCCTCTTGAAAGGAAGCAGCTGTACGAGGCCATTTTCAAACTGCTATGGTCAGGGACCAACCTGCACTGAGCCCCAGGCGGGGAGGCATGGCGGGCCTCTGGCAAGGAGACCAAATTCCCCGGCTCTGGAGTGAGAAGGCTTTCGTTTGCAGGTGCTGGTCCTGCGCAGAACAGAGTTGTGTGAGGATGGAATGTGGCGGTGTCAGGGAGCGGAGGGTTTCTGTGAGAAGTGAGATGTGCGGCCAGGAGTCACGGAACGAGAAGTTGTTGGCACACGCGGTGCAGGAGGAGGGTGCTCACTGCTCACTGTTGAGCGCCTGGCACTGGGGTGCCGTGCGCGGCCGCAGGACCCAGGTGGAGGGGGAGGGGAAGAGCCGGTGGAGCTGGCAGAGGGCGGGCCTGCGGGCTGCACTTGGCGGAGGAGAGGGCCACTTGCCCCTCCGCTCCGTGAGGACACAGCCTGGGCGTGCTCAGTACACATCCTGGCCGCCTTTCTTTTTAAAAACTTTACATTTGAAGTGGAGGTTTCAGGCAGTGTTCATTCTGGCTGCTAGGAAGGCTCCCGTAATGGTGAAGGTTGCGGACCAGAGGCTGGTGGAGACGTGGGTGCAGGCTCCGTGAGCTCTGCCCCGGGCCCACGGTGGGGAGGGAGATGCCGGCCAGGCCACGCGGGCTTCAGCTGGAGCTTTGAGGAGTTTCACCAGAACCAGCGATGCATTGAAGGGGAGGCTGATGCGGGGCAGCAGATCCCTGGGACAGGGACGCTGCCCAAGCCCCGGGCGTCCTTGCTCCTGAAGTACCACTGGGCGCCACAGGCCCAGGGCAGGAAGGCCCAGGGTCCACCCTGAGTCCACCGCAGGCTGGGGGCCGGGCCTGTTGCCCCACTTCCTCCTCTGCAAGTGGGGATCTAAAATGAAGCAAGATGACACGCTCCGCGTGCTCAGCAAGTTCCGAGTCTTAGTCCCGTTGCTAGGTAAAGACGGTTTCTTGTGAGAAAACATGGACCAGATGGCTTGGAAGTGTAAGCACCTTGAAGGGTGGGGGGTCGAGACGCCAAGGGTGGCTGAGGCAGGGGAGTGGCTTCCCAGCGCGGCCTCCCGCGGGGGCTGCAGCGTCGTCGGTGGTGCCGGGCATTCAGGGCACTGGGGCCAGAGTGCATCTTCCCTGCAGGGCTAAGCAGGTCTGTAGCTGGAAGGTAATTTTCCTGAAAATTTTTGGAAAAGACACATTTGAGTAACCAGCAGTAAAATATTTCATTTGCCCCAACTTGCTCTCAAAGGACCCACAATTTGTCCATTCTCCTGAGTCATGAGGTTTAAAAACGACCACATATGTACCGTCGTCACCCTTTAAAACACCCCGGGTGTGATAACACTGGCCGGAGGGCTTGGCAATGGGGGAGCAGCCTGGGGGCCAGGCTGGACCCTGCAGCTGGCGGAGAGGCCGTGTTCCTGTCTGGAGGTCACCGCAGCGAGCCATGAGCCGCTCACCCGGGGAGCCAGCTCCGTGCTGGAAAAACACCTGGCTCGGGATCCTGGGGCCGGTCTCGGCCGCGTGACCTTGGAGGGGTTGCGCACATTTTCTGGGCTTCATTTTCTACCCTTATCGTAAACACTGACTTAGGAACAGAGTCTCAGTGTTTCTCGTTTGCAGAAGCTCTTCTGCCATTAAAACGGAATAACCAGTCTTTTCCTACTTTGCAGAAAGCAAAAAGACGAAGAAGCTTTTCCAGTGGAATCAATATGCTTTTCTTTTCCTTTTTTACTTTGGGGTTTTCTCGTATATAATTGTCCTAAGCCTCTCTTGATTGCTACCAAAGGTCACGTGTAGGTGTGGTCATGGCGCGTGGCAGCCATCATCCTGTCTGTACCCTGCTCACGTGGCACCGTGCATCTCTGCTGGTGCGCAGAGCCCCGTGTGTGGCGGGTCTGCCTGCATCTCCATTTCCTGGTGTTTTCAGAGCGTCCTCCAGAGACGGGGCCTTGGGGGCAGTTGGGCCTCGTGATACCCTTGGGCTCGGCCGCACCACTGCTGGGCCTGAGGGCCAGCAGATCTGCAGGGTGTGGGCAGTGTGGCATCATTTGAGGGACTTCTGGTCATCTTTTTGCTCGGCTCCCCTTCCCCGAGCTCAGAGTCGGTTGAGGCCACGAGCTGGCGAGCGATTTGGCTGCTACGTGAGCAGGCTCCAGGCTGGGGCGCTTCCGCCGCTGAATTCTGAGATCTTATCGCGTCTGGTCTTCAGAAACGTCCCCGATTTTTCCACTTTCCTGGTGTCCAGGAAGGCGCAGCAGTGACCGCCTGTGACCCTGAGAACTTCCGTGCTGATCTCACACAGAAATCTGCCTGGCTGGCTTTGTGAGGTAGTCTAGTGCAAACACAGAGAAAACAGTTGAGACTACTAAGTATTCAGACAGAAATAGCCTCGCAGAGCACTGTGGACAAGACTAGTTAAGGAGTGTGTGAGGGGGCGGGGTGGTGACGCACGCTTGTGATCTTAGTACACAGACAGGAGGATCACAGGTTCGAGGCCAGCCTCAGTGGGTTTAGCAAGCCCCTGCTTCAGAATGAACAGGGCTGGGGTGTAGCGCAGGGATAGCGTGCCCCCACGTTCACTGTGACATGCTGTGACGTGAGTGCTGGTGTCAGGCTGTGAACATCCACGGGGCGGAGGAGAGCGGGCCGAGTGGTTCTTGGGCGCACGGCACCCGCAGGTTTCATCCTGGCAGGCAGCAGCTGGCCTGCGGAGGGAGGAGCGCTGGCTCTGGGGTAGGCCTCTTGTCGCTGCCTTTGCAGAAGGCTAGGGTCAAACGCTGAGCCCGGCCTGGGAGAGCTGTGGTCTCCCGAGGGAATCTTGGGGAGAGGATGCAAAGTATTGACGCAGTCTCGGGAAACTCGGATTTTTGCTTTGAGAAAACTCAGATTACAAAATTCCAATCAACTCTTTTTTTTTTTTTTTTTCTTTTCTGTTCCTGGGGATGGAACCCAGGGGTATTCTACCTCTGAGCTCCACCCTTAGCACTATTTTTTTTTTTTTTTTTTAGTCTTTTTATCTTTTGAAACAGCGTCTCACTGAGTTACAAAGGGCCTCACTAAATAGCTGAGGCTGCTCTGTGAACCGCGATCCTCCTGTCTCAGCCTCCCAAACCTGGGATTACAAGCTTGTGCCACCATGCCTAGCTTCCCGGCTCCTAATCAACTTTTTGTGAGAAAAAAATTATGAAAATATGAAGAAAATTAGCTCTTGACTTGATAGACCCCTCTGTGAAAACCCTCCGCCGGGCTTTTCCCTTTTAAATTTATCTTGCTTGAGATTTTCATCTGATTTTTTTTTCTTTAGTGTGCTAAACAAACCACTTAAGTGAGCAGAAAATATTTTAAATTTTGTGTCCTGGGCGTGGTGGTGCACACTTGCAATCCCAGTACTTGGTGGGAGGCTGAGACAGGAGGATCGCACAGGTTCAAAGCCAGCCTCAACTACTTAGTGAGGCTCTCAGCAACTTAGTGAGACCCTGTTTCCAAATAAAGTATAAAATAGGTCTGGGAGTATAGTCTGGAGGTAGAAAAGCCCCTGGGTTCCAACCCCAGTATCACACTCACATAAAATAAAATAAAAGAAAAGAAAAGAAAAGAAAGGAAAAACAAATAGGGCTGGGGTATAGCTCAGAGGTAGAGTGCCTCTGGGTTCAATCCCCAGTACTACACACACACACACACACACACACACACACACACACACACACACACAAATTTGCAGTTGAGCCGGTCGTGGTGGCGCACGCTTGTAATCCGCATGCTTGGGAGGCTGAGACAGGAGGATCAGGCAAGTTCGAAGCCAGCCTCAGCTGGCTTAAGAGACCTGTTTCCAAATAAAATATAACATAGGTCTGAGAGTGTAGCCTGGAGGAGAAAGGCCCCTGGGTTCCATCCCCAGTACCAACAAACAAACAAACAAACAAAACAAAACAAAAAAGTGCGTTTAAATGCAGACCTGTGGGCCAGCTCTGCGTGCCCAGGGGAGAGGTGCTGGATGGGCACCTCTTTACCACGGTGTCTGCGTTCCCAAGCGTCCGGGCAGATGTGGCGACGGCGCAGAAGGAAGTCTTCATTCTGGACGGAGCGCATGTGGCGATGTGCCGTCCTGCACAGTGAAAAACCTAGGGCCCACGGGAAATGGGCTCGTCCGCCGTCCTGGCATTCCCAGCAGAGGCGCTGGGCTTTCTGATCAGCCTCCCACGCAGCCCTCCCCTCACTGTGGCCCACAGAACTCGGGCTGCGTCGGGTCGCTGGATCTTTGCCCTTTCCTTTTCGAAACCGTGGTGAGGCCCAGAGCTGTGTAGGCCGCCTATAGGAGGCACCCACACCACGTGGCTTGGGGAGCCTGGGGTGGTGATTACCACGGCCTTGCTGTTTTCTTGGTGATTTTTGGCACGTTGGTCCTGGGGAGTGCGTCCTTCCGGTTTCTCGGTGGGACCACAGATGTCTCTGCACAGAGAAATAGGGAGAAAGGATGTTCCGTGAACCTGACAGACCAAGGTAAACACCCCAGCGGAGCGCCCGCCCAGCCCCAGGGCCAGGCCCAGGGCTTCGCTCTTAGCTGTCTGTGTGGTAAATGAACGCATACGAACTTTCAGTGATGTGAAATATAATGCCGTATGTGTCAGTGCTGACAGGCCACTTTCAGCCACGAGATGGGTCAGTGGGGCGGGGCGGGGTGTTACAGCATTCTGAACCTTGGAGCTACGCCCCCAGGGTTTTATAACTTTTATTTTGACACAGGGTGACCTTGAACCTGCCATCCTCTGGTCTCAGCTTCCCAAGTACTAGAATGGAGGTGTGCACACCTCCCATGAGCAGCTAAAAACTGGAAAATTTCAAGGCACTTTTTTTTCTTTTTCGGTACTAAGGATGGAACCCAGGGGGATTCTGTCTCTGAACTATACCCCCAGCCCTAATTTTTATTCTGTGTCTTGAAACAGGGGCTCATTGAGTTGTGAAGGGCCTCACTAAGCAGCTGAGGCTGGCCGCGAACCCGGTCCTCTGGTTTCTGCCTCCTGAATGCTGGGATTACAAGCGTGCCCCCCACGCCGGCTCAAGGCAGTCTTAATGCAAATCCTCATAGGTTTGGCCATGGAACTTGCCTAGTTGATTTTTATTTTATTTTATTTTTTGGCAGAGGGATCGGATGGTTCCATCTGTCAGCTACACCTTTAGCCTTCACCATTTTGCATTTTGTCACAGCATCTTGCTGAGTGGCTGACGCTGGCCTCAGATCTGCAATCCTTCCTACTCAGCCTCCCGACTCCGGGGATTGAAGGTGTGTTCCATCAGGCCTGGCTAGATAATATCCCATTGTGGTTTTAATTTGCATGTCCCTATTGATTCATGATGTTAAACATTTTTTTCATATGCCTCTTGGCTATTTGTGTTTCTTCTTTTGAGAAATATCTATTTAAGTCCTTTGCTTATTTTTAAATTGGGGTGTTTCTTTGCTATTTGCTTACTTTTATTTTTTTTTTTTGTGGTACTGGGGGTGGAACCCAGGGGCATTCTACCTCCAAGCTACACCCCCAGCCCTATTTTTTTATTCTTTATTTTGAAACAGAGTCTGAGTTGCAGAGGGCCTCACTAAGTAGCTGAGGTTGGCCATGAACTGCTATTCTCCTGCCTCAGCCTCCCAAGTACTGAGATTACAAGTGTGTGCCATCATGCCCAGCTTACATACACTTTATTTATTTATTTATTTATTTATTTATTTATTTATTTTTTGGTGGTACTGGGGTTCCTGGAAGCCCTTCTTCCTCCGGGCTACACTCCCAGACCTATTTTATATTTTTGAAACAGGGTCTCTTACGCCAGCGCGGCTGGCTTCGAACCTGTGCGATCCTCCTGTCTCCGCCTCCCAAGCGCGGGGATTACAAGCGTGCGCCACCATGCCCGGCTACATACACTTTTTTTAAAAGTGGTTCTACACATACACTTTTCTTGTTACTTAAAAAAAAACCTATTGTGGCCAGGTTTCTAAGTTTTTAAAAATGCTAAGAATAAATCTTTGGATTTTGCATAAGTAGAAAATGTTATCACACAGCATGTGGAATTAAGCCTTTTCCTCCCGCCTGCTCTGACTGCCAGGATCCACAAGACAGGATTTAAACCGCAGACAGCTGGTGGATTCTGAACACAGCTGTGGAATTTCGTGCTGAAGCGCAGCTTTCCTGAAAATAGCTGTTAGACGTGGCCTTCCCTGCATCCAGTACATACAAAGTTATCTGTTTACATATATATATATATATATATATATATATATTTTTTTTTTTTTCAGTACTGGGGATGGAACTCAAGGGCATTCTACCTCAGATCTACACTTCCAGCCCTATTTTTTATTCTTTATTTTGAAACAGGGTCTCACTGAGTTGCAGAGGGCCTCACTAAGTAGTTGAGGCTGTCCGATAACCGTGGTCCTCTGGTCTCAGCCTCCCGAATGCTGGGATTACAAGCGTGCGGCACCTCGCCTGACAAGTCTGGTACTTCTCAATGGACCCTACTGTTCTGATGATGGTGACTGAGTCCTTTGTGAGTGTCCCTGTCCGGTGGTCATGGTAGAAATAGCTACCCCCCAGTATCTAGGATGAAGTCCACGGTTTGGCCCCCGAGGTCAGTCTTGACCACAGGCTCTTGGGGCCTATCGCTTGAGCCGGGTCACCCTCAGTCAGACCTCAGTGCTGGAGAGCTGCCTCTGGGGCCCTTTTGTTTAGAGGTGGTGACCACAGCAGGTGTGTGTGTGTGTGTGTGTGTGTGTGTGTGTGTGTGTCTCCCCCTCCCCCCAGTACTGTGTATGAAACCCAGGGGCGTTCTACCTTTGAGCTACCTCCAGCCCTATTTTTTTATTCTTTATTTTGAAACAGAGTCTCACTGAGTTGCAAAGGGCCTCACTAAGTAGCTGAGGCTGGCCGCGAACCACAGTCCTCCTGCCTCAGCCTCCTGAATGTTGGGGTTCCAAGCGTGCGCCCCCGCGCCCAGCTGCTGTGCATCTCTTTTCGGGCCCCTTTTTCCCGGTGACTTTGTTTCTTTTCCTCGTTCTGGGCTCTGATTCCACCAATGGCCTTTCTTCTTACAGTAGGCGCATTGGTCTCTGCCCGCCGTCGCCCCTTCCCTTGCTTCCTCTTTGGGACTCAGGTGGCTCCATAGCGCCTCTCTCGGTGACCGCGAAGATTCCACCTTGTCTCTCTCCATCCCTCTCCTTTTTAGCAGTGGCCTCTTGGCTTGCAGCCACCTCGGAAGCCATCTAGATAAGTTCACTTCCTGTTTGTTCCTGCAAGCCCTCCAGGTATAGCTTGCGTCTTACGTCCTAGACTGACTGGGTAGCAGAGGCGTTCAGCATGGACTGGCTTTGGGAGCCTCTGGGCTGAACGGGTGTATCTCGATAGGCATCTCAGAGTCTGTCATGGACTTGGGCAGGGGCCCTGCTCCTCCTGGGTCAACCTCACTCACCTACGTCAAGTTGGTGGCACTCCACGCCCGGCCTCTGCTCCCCCAAGGATGGCTCTCCTCATCTGGGGCCTGAGCTCCCTTCCTGTATTCGGGCCCTAATTCGGCCGACTGTCGGGCACGGCGTTGTCTGTGAGTCTTTTAGGATTCAGTGAGCTGATGGGCGTGCGTGATTCGCCACAGCCATGTTGCCTGAAGGGTCTGGCGTCTCTCCTCAGTGTCATAGAGGTGCTAGGGGGTGGTGACAGTCGCCCCAAGTCGTCTGTGGGTCTTTACGATTGAGGCTAGCAGACCTGTCATGGCTGCGACCTTTTGGGATAAGGAGGAGTGTGCTGCCGTCATCGCAGATCAGTAGTGGTGAAGGGTTGATAGCGTTGCTGGCAGCAGTGTGCCTGCTGTCTTCTTGGAGGAGGGGAGGGCCTGGCACCTCCCGTCGTGGATATAGTGGCACAGGCTCTTCCCTAGACTTTAGTCGACAGAGCCTCTGGAGTGGTCCCAATGGCCAGTTGTACCTTCAGGACGGGGAGTATAGCGTCGGCGGGTGCGGTTGGTGGAATGGAGTGCAGACCAGAGGTGCTCCTGTTGGTTGGGGAGGCCTGTGGTGGCAGCTGTTGTGTGGCCGCTCTGCTGGGGCCTCTGGTAACTGCACTTGGGAAGGAGAGCTTCGACCTCATCCTCCTTCAGGGCCGGCAGGGCGCTGGCTCGGGGCGCTCAGATCTGGCTCTCCTTGTGGCTGGGACACTCGAGGCAGAGAGGAGGCTGGTCTGTGGTAGCAAAGCCATCCAGGAGGGCTTAGGGCCAGGAGGAGGACACCAGGAGTTGATTATAGGGACTGGTCGAGGTGGCATGGTGCTGCCCTGCAGATTTCTCCGACCCTTAGGGCAAAGGCCACGTCCCAAGTCCCATCTGGTGGCCCGCCGGTCTTACGGTCTTGAGCTTAGCAGATCTTAGCTCTACTCCGTAGTCGCCAGAAAAGCCCAACTTAATATAACTGCGAGTTTGACACTGGGGGCGTGTTGAACCCACACCCATCTCGAGGGGCGTCTCCTAACAATATGGGGAGCTTTATGTGGTATGTAGGGTGGTGGTGAAGAGGTAAGTCTCACCCTCAAGCAGATGCCCGCGCGGCCAGGCTCCTGGCCTGGAGACTTCAGGAAGTCTTTCCATAGGCCATGCGGGTAACCCCGCACCTGGCCACCCCGCTGCTCACCGAGGTGACGTGACCGGCAGCGGAGCCACAGGTCAGGGCGGCTCAGACCCCACAGCCGCCGCCGGGAGACCATTCCTGTCCTCATGTTCGTTACCGCCCGTCCGAAGCTACACGTTCCCTTCTGAATTCCTTTCCGTCTTCTCCCAGCAGAGGTAGCATCACCTTGGAATATGCCTCGGGGTTGCCTCGGCCTACACTTCGAGGCTCCAGCCGGAGACCAGCTCCACCTCAGGATGCACATGGAGGCTTTGGGTGCGTCTCTGGTGGGCGATCGGTCTCACGCTGGCCCTCCTGTGCCGGATTGCCACCACCTAATTACCCCGGGACACTCACCTTGTCCAGAAATCTGCTTACCCTCATCTTCTTCCACCCCGAGCCTCTGGTCCAGGTGCCACGGTCCTCCTGGGCCTGCTTGAAGGGGACCCAGGAATACCCATTGAGGGTCTGCACTTCTCAGTTCCAGGGACCCCCGTGGGCTGTGGAGTCTAGGGGCCGCAGCTCCTGACCAATAGGGATCTTGGAGAGAAATCTTGCTGGGGCCTCCAGAGATGTTGTAGATTCTCAGGAATAAATGACCCAAAGCCAATTAGAGGAAAAGACACTGGCAGGCTGGAGTTGAGATAGCTCTGAAGTGCTCGCTTCCTCTCACGCTCATGCGCGTGTGCGCACATGTCGTCCGTCCGTGTCTGTCTGTCTGTCTGTCTGTCTGTCTCTCTTTCTCTCTCTCTCTCTCTCTCTCTCTCTCTCTCTCTCTCTCTCTCTCTCTCGGCAGTACTGTGGATGGAGCCCCCAGGGGCATTCTACCTCTGAGCTTCACGCCCCAGCCCTATTTTTTATTGTTTATTTTGAAACAGGGTCTCACTAAGTTGCTGAGAGCCTCACTAAGTAGCTGAGGCTGGCTTCTAACCTGTGCCATCTTCCTGCTTCAGCCTCCCAAGCGCAGGGATTACAAGCGTGCGCCACCACGCCTGGCTGTGAGCTCTCATTTTATTATTCCTTTATTATTTTATTATTTTTTTAATGGTACTGGGGGTGGAACCCAGGGGCTTTTCTACCTGTAGGCCATACTCCCAGACTTATTTTATACTTTATTTGGAAACAGGGTCTCACTAAGTAGCTGAGGCTGGCTTCTAACCTGTGCCATCTTCCTGTCTCAGCCTCCCAAGCGCTGGGATTACAAGCGTGCTCCACCACGCCTGGCTGTGAGCTCTCATTTTAAACAAAGGGCGGATGTAGGCAGGTGGGCTTAAAGTAGTTGAAACGTGGCAGTTAATGATTGCAGGAAATTCCTGAACAAGCTACAGCCTATGTGACCTATGACCTTTGTGCCTTATGACCTACGTGACTTACACCTTCGTGACTTATGACCTTTTCTTCTGGTGTTTTCCTGGTTAGATGATCTTCTGTTTTAGTAACTTACCCGTGGGCTCGAGTGGTCCCCCACCTCAGCCTTCTGCGTAGCCGACCCAGCCGCCCTCCTGCCCCAAGGCCAAGGCGGCCACAGAAGTGCAGGCAGCTGCCGTCCTGCGGCACCTCTGTGCAGCGCGGGCGCACAGCCGCAGTCCCTTACCTTCTCTCAGCGGGCAGTGTTGACCTGTGTCGTGACAGTCCGGCCCTTAGGGCTTCACTTGGGGTCACTGAGGTCTCATGTGGCCACCCTGTGTCCCAATGGCTTCCCGACATCGCAGTATGATACGGGTGTCACCGAGCTTCTCCTGCTTAAGATCTTTCCCACCAGTCCCCAGTTATTCGCCTATAATTCACACTCCGACTGCTCTTGAAGGGAGCTCCCCTTGCATTCTCAAACACGAGTAGACGCCATCCCCAAGAGTCTGAAAGCGGTCAGTTCCATTAGTTGCCGATGGGATCCCTCAGGACGTGCATCTCCTTAAGCCCACTGCACAGTACTTAACTCTGCCGCATGGTTTACCTCGCGTGTTTGTAGGTGTGCCGTCGCACTGTTCTGGGAGGGTCTTCAGCCTGGGACCACGTGAGGGCTGGGCTGAGCCTCCTCCAGTGCCGGGCGGTACCCGTGTACCTCGCGCTTCTCCTGGCCAGATTGTCCCTGCCCGGGATGCCTGCCGTGATCAGAAGTCCTCCAGGGGCCTGGGTCTTGGCTCCTCCCCCTCTGGAAACCTCTCGCTCCAGCCCTGAATTGGGGTGGGGGGGGGGAAGGGACAAGACCTTGGGTCTCAGCCTGCCTGCTGTCTGCAGCCACAGCAGATGCCTTTTAAAAGCTGCAAGGGGGAGCGAACACAGGCTGCCTGTTTTCCCCAGTTGAAGCGGGTGCCATCGGCTTTGCAGTAGGCCTTTTGTTCTTCTGTATAGAGTATTGCCAGGCAAATACATGGCTGGGGCCGCTTTCCAGACCCCAGCAATCCCATCTGTACCTCAGGGGAAGAAGTTCCTATGCCCAACAGGTTGCGTGCCCTCAGAGCTGGGATGCGGAGCCGTCAGAGCGCAGGCGTGGGCGGCGCAGCCCCTGTGTTCTGTGGGATCTTGTGCTGAGTGCCTGTGCCCGCAGCCCTGCAATGGCCACCTGTCAGGAAGCCTGGGGTAGGCGTGGGCGCAGAGGTCAGTGCGTGAACCCTGCCTGCCCGCGCTGGTGGGGAGAGGAGGCCGTGAGGCGCGTTCTGTGAGATGCGCATCCGCCTACTTTCATCACTGCTGCGCAGAAGGCGATACTGAAGCCCTGGAATCTGCTGGAGGATCTCAAGACACCTTTGCCTCCAGTTCTGTTATTCCAAAATTAGACAGTTATCTGCCAATCTCCTTAAAGTGCTGGGACAAGAATATGTTTTGTCAGGAGCAGGCTCAATTCTGAATCTCCCACGTGGAGATGGGAGGGGCTGGCTTCAAGCAGACGCACTTTTCTTTCTCCCCTTGAAATAGGTTCCTGCTCAGAATTAGCAGGAGCCATGCAGTTCTGGGCCGAGGCCCGCTGTCCTCTCTATTCCAGAGTGGTGACGCTGGTGAAACAGGCCAGGATGGGGGTCAGCCAGCCAGATGCTCTCATCAAAGGCTCCGCTCAGCCAGCCAGATGCTCTCATCAAAGGCTCCGCTCTAGTCTTTCTTTCCGCTACTCTGCCGGAGTCTTGCTTTGTGTTCTGGATATGAAGAAAAACAAAAACGCAGAAGTAATCTTCTCTGACCCAGACACAGAATGAAAGCAGAAATCACACTTGCTCTCCTGGCCGTGGCCTCTTGCGAGGTGAAGAAGCAGGCGTGTAAGGAGGGCCCCGCCTCGGACGCCGTGCCCCTGGAGCCCAGTGGGTCTGGACCGCACTGCAGCCACTGCTGGCCGACCAGCTGGCCGCCGCTGGAGCCCGGGACATGTGGCCCCACAGCCGCCGCTGCCTTTCCTCCCTGTGCTGGGGAGTTGGCCGCGTGGGGCTGGGCTGGGCGCCCGCCCAGGGCACTGCTACCGCCTCCCTAGCTGCTGTCTGGCATCGGAGGCCAGGCAGCTGGGAAGCAGCAGCTGTGAACAGATGCGGGATCAGAGCATTGCCATGGATCTGGGGGAGCCTGGCAGAGTGGCAGGAGGCCCGGGAACAGCAGAATCTCAGAAGTAAAAGGGAGCCTGATTTTCACTGCGATATCCAGGAGGCAGGCGGAAGAGCCCACGTTACAGTACAGTAAGTTAAGAAGTGTATCGACAGGGGTAGCCTGTGAAAAGGAATCCACGATGCTTGCGTATGGTTCGACGGTGCAGAAAGCCAAGGAGGAAGGTGCACGTGTGCCCCGTCCCCGGGAGGCGGCGGGGACGGCCTCATGAGACGCACTAACGTGGAAGGGGTCGGCCGGGAGTGGTGGTGCAGGCCTGCAACCTCAGGGCTTGGGAGGCTGAGCCAGGAGGATCGCAGGTTCACAGCCAGCCTCAGCAACTTCTGAGGCCCTGTTTAAAAATAAAGAATAGCTGGGCGTGGTGGCGCACGCTTGTAATCCCAGCATTTGGGAGGTGGAGATAGGAGAATCGTGCAGGTTCAAAGCCAGCTTCAGCTACTTAGTGAGACCCTGTTTCCAAATAAAATATAAAATAGCTCTGGGAGTCTAGCCTGGAGGTAGAAATACCCTGGGTTCCAGCCCCAGTACCACCAAAAAAAAAAAAAAAAAAAAAAAAAGTAAAAAGAATAAAATAGGGCTGGTTTGTAGCTCAGAGGTAGGATACCCCTGGGTCCAGTCCCCAGCCCAGACTAGACAGAGCCAACAGCAGAAAGAGTCCCATGAGCCAGCACGCACTTGTAGTCTCAGTGCTCGGGAGGCCGAGGCAGGAGGCTTGCGGGTTCACGGCCAGCCTCGGCAACTGGTGAGGCCCTGCGCAATGTAGTGAGACCCTGTTTCAAAATAAAGAATAAAATAGGGCTGGGGGTGTAGCTCAGAGGCAGAATGCCTCTGGGTTCAATCCCAATCCCCTATACCAAAAAAAAAAAAAAAAAAAAAAAGAGTCCCATGTCTTAGCAGGACCGACTAGGAAACTGTGTGGTGCGCAGGAGTGAGGACCTGCAGACGTGGTACCCACTGTCTGCCCCGCCCGGCTGTGTGTACACAAGCCCGGCGCTCAGGCAGGGAAGTCAGTGAGACTTTCTTCTTCTTTTTTTTTATTTATTTATTTTTTAAATTGGTGCATTGTAGTCATATATCAATCACATTGGAGTACAAGACTTGAGAGGATATACAAGCACACATCATCCAATTAGCCCTCCTCCAGCCCCCATCCCATTCCCTCCCCCTCCCTCCATCGCACGCTTCTTTGGTGATTTACTCTGATACATTTGTTTATGTACCTCCTGTGTTTTAAAGAGGCTCCATCCTCCACTATTACATACCCTCTGATTGGTCACATTAGTTGCTTCACTATAGGGCCCTTTCTATAGCTCAACCTCTTCCTGTTGCCCCTTTCCTCCTAGTTATTGCTGATTAAGAGAAGCGTCTGATTTATATTTTCTGCGATATTTCTCTGTGCATGCTGCGTTGCAAGTACCGATCCCACTCTTGACGGCCCCAGTAGTGGCCTGGCTACTCAGTGGACTGATCCAGACCTCGCTGGCTCAAGCAGCAGCCTTGCCTCATGGGAGGCCCCGGTTCTGGTCTGGCTGGCCCCTATACTGGCCTAACTCCTCAGGTGGCTTCCGTCCCGGCCTTGGAGGCCGCAGGAGTGGCCTTGCCTCACAGCAGTCTCCGATGCTGGCCATTGGCCCCTGCACCGGCCTAACCCCTTGGCAGGATTCCAATCCCGGCCTCGGAGGCCACAGCACCAGCCTAACCTCACGGCAGGCTCCAATGCCGGCCTCGTTGGCCCCAGCACCAGTCTAACCCCTCGGCAGATTCCGCCCCCGGCCTAGGAGGCCCCAGCACTGGCCATGCCTCACGGCAGGCTCCGATGCTGGCCTCGCCTCACGGCAGGCTCCGATGCCGGCCTCGCTGGCCCCAGCACCGGTCTAACCCTTCAAAGGCTGTTATCCTGGCCTCGGAGGCCCCAGTACCGGCCTTGCCTCACGGCAGGCTCTGATGCTGGCCTCGCTGGCCCCAGCACCGGGCTAACCCCTCGGCAGGCTCTTATCCTGGCCTCGGTGGCCCCAGTACCGGCCTTGCCTCAAGGTAGGCTCCGATCCCGGCCTCGGAGGCCTCAGCACTGGCCTTGCCTCACGGCAGGCTCCGATGCCGGCCTCACTGGCCCCAGCTCCGGCCTAACCCCTCGGCAGGCTCCAATCCCGGCCTCGGAGGCCCCAGTACAGGCCTTGCCTCATGGCAGGCTCTGATGCCGGCCTCGCTGGCCCCAGCACTGGCCTAACCCCTCGGCAGGCTCCGATCCTGGCCTCAGAGGCCCCAGCACCGGCCATGCCTCACTGCAGGCTCTGATGTCGGCCTCGCTGGCCCCAGCACCGGCCTAACCCCTCGGCAGGCTCTTATCCTGGCCTTGGAGGCCCCAGTACCAGCCTTGCCTCAAGGCAGGCTCTGATGCCGGCCTCGCTGGCCCCAGCACCGGCCTAACCCCTCGGCAGGCTTTTATCCTGGCCTCGGCGGCCCCAGTACTGGCCTTGTCTCAAGGTTGGCTCCGATCCCGGCCTCGGAGGCCCCAGCATTGGCCTTGCCTCACGGCAGGCTCCGATGCCGGCCTCACTGGCCCCAGCACCGGCCTAACCCCTCGGCAGGCTCCGATCCCGGCCTAGGAGGCCCCAGTACCGGCCTTGCCTCATGGCAGGCTCCGGTGCCGGCCTCGCTGGCCCCAGCACCGGCCTAACCCCTAGGCAGGCTCTTATCCTGGCCTCGGAGGCCCCAGAACTGGCCTTGCCTCACGGTAGGCTCCGATGCCAGCCTCGCTGACCCCAGCACCGGCCTAACCCCTCAGCAGGCTCTTATCCCGGCCTCGGAGGCCCCAGCACCGGCCTCGCCTCACGGCAGTCTCCGATGCCAGCCTCGCTGGCCCCAGCACCGGCCTAACCCCTCGGCAGGCTCTGATCCCGGCCTCGGAGGCCCCATTACCGGCCTTGCCTCATGGCAGGCTCCGATGCCGGCCTCGCTGACCCCAGCACCGGCCTAACCCCTCGGCAGGCTCTTATCCTGGCCTCGGAGGCTCCAGTACTGGCCTTGCATCACGGCAGGCTTTGATGCTGGCCTCGCTGGCCCCAGCACCGACCTAACCCCTCAGCAGGCTCCGGACCCAACCTCGGAGGCCCCAGCACCAACCTTGCCTCATGGCAGGCTCCGATGCCGGCCTCGCTGGCCCCAGCATCGGTCTAACCCCTCGGCAGGCTCCAATCCTGGCCTCGGAGGCCTCAGTAGTGGCCTTGCCTCACAGCAAGCTCCGATGTCGGCCACTGGCCCCGGCACCCGCCTAACCCCTCAGCAGGTTCCGATCACTGTCTCTGTGGTTATTATTTCAAAGGTTCCAGGTGTAATGTATCAGATGTCTGCCTCCCCTGAGTACTGGCCACTGCCATTGCCACTGCCTCCACCATTTCAAATCCTTCCCAGGCTCATTTTCCACTCTGAATGTTGTCCAGTGTTCCTAAGCAGTGTTAAGCAGTGTTCCTAAAAGCCATGCTGGCCGGGCGTGGTGGTGCACACTTGTCATCCCAGCATTCGGGAGGCTGAGACTGGAGGATCGCGGTTCGCGGGCAGCCTTAGCTACTTAGGCCCTTCGCAACTCAGTGAGACCCTGTTTCAAAATAAAGACTAAAAAATAGGGCTGGAGGAGTAGCTCGGAGGTAGAATGACCCCAGGTTCCATCCCCAGTACTGAAGTACATACATACATACATACATACATACATACATACCACGCTGTCGCAGAGGCTGAGAGAACTAACATGCTCAGATACGACAGATGTGTTTTGAGGAGCCGTCAGCAGTGGGAAAGGATCGCAGTGTCCCAGGCTAATCATGGCCTCTTTTTCCTACATGGAGGACAGCAGACCGGTGCCTCTATCAGGCGGAGCACTTTGGGTGTTTAGGAAACACGTCCTGACCAAGAACAGGTGTGCTGTGTGTGCGTGTGCGTGTGTGTTGAAAGAGTAGTTAGCAGTAGCACTGGGATCGGACCAGCGCACTCTACTACTGAGCTCCATCTCTTCTTTGCCCCACTCCCCTATTTTATTTTATCCTGGGATCTAGCTCAGGGCTGTTCTACCACCACGCTACATCCATTTTTAAAATCTGAAGCAGGGTTTTGCTAATTGCGGCTCGCTGGCTCTGAGCGGGGATGTTCCGTGTCAGGGACACGTTCACAGGCGAGGCGGGACGAGGAGCCCGGGGGATGCGGACAGGGCAGCTGCAGGAGTGCCCTGCAGCGCTGGGGGTCCGAGGGGCCCAGGACGCGTTTCTAAGGGCGGCACCAACCTTACAGCCCAGAGAACCACCGGTAGTGCATGTCATGTCGTGCTGCTAGCCTGGGGAAGACGGTCGGGCGGGACTCGGGCTGATAAGTCGGAATGTCACATTCCAATGCGTCCCCATTTTAACTTGCACAGATGGCTTTAATGTTTTGTTACAGTGCTCTGACCCCCACCGTCACCTGTTAAATAATTTTGTCAGGGACTAAGATGATGAATATGTTTCTCAAAACCAGTGCATTGCACAATTAGGAAGAATGTTTAATCACGGTAAATGGCTGGGTGAAGGTTTAATTGAGCTCGGTGTGTTGGGAGGATTTATTTATTTTATTTATTTATATTATTTTTTAATTTTTAAATTTTTTATGTGGCACATATTGAAAATGGCATACATTCAGACTATGCTTGGTACCCTCCTCCCATCTCCCCTTCCCCCTCCCAACAATGAGCGTCCTGGTTAACCATGCTATATTTATATTTTTACACAAATTCGGATATAGCTGTTGGGAGGATTTAGCAGTGGAGCAGTGAATAGCTGCAGTTTGTTACATTCATGGGGGGCTCGAAGGTGGCCTTACGGGATAGTCACAGGGAGTGTGTTGACCCGAGTGTTGTTTGAAGTAAAAACATGGTCTCCCTTCCCACAGCCTGCTCCCCCTCCGCAGCCTGGGAAGGAAGGGGAAATCAAGGCAGGTTTTATGATGGAGTTCTGCCATGGTCAGGCCGTGGAGAGCGTGTTGTGCAATTACAGGACCGCGATTTCACTTTTTTGTTTGTGGTACTGGGAATGGAACCCAGGGGCATTCTACCTCCCAGCTACACCTCCAGCCTGATTTTTAATTCTTTATTTTGAAACAGGGTCTCACTAAACTGCAGAGGACCTCATTAAATAGCTGAGGCTGGCCGTGAACCTGGATCCTCTTGTCTCAGCCTCCCTAGTACTGGGATTACAATTGTGTGCCACCATGCCCGGCTGATTAAATATTTTAACCAAACTCAGAGTGTATTGAGGGGACAGAACAAGGTGTTTATTTTATTTTTTTTATTTTTTACTGGTGCATTATATTTAAACATCATATTGGGGTAAAAAACTTGTGTGTACATACATGTACACAACACTGATTTAACCCCTACCCAATTCCCACCCCATTCCCTCCCCTTCCCTCCCTCCCTTTCTCGGCTTAGTGGTTGACTTCGATATGTTTAAGTACGTTGTGTGTTTTAGAGATTTTCCTCTTCCCCCTCCTTTCTCCTCCTTTATGTTGTCTTGTTTGCTCCTCTATAGGATTTCCTTTTTCATCTAGAGTTCCTCCTATGACCCATTTCTCCCTAACTCTCACATATTAGGGAAAGCATCTGATTTCTTATTTTTTGTGACTGACTAATCTCACTTAGCATAATGTCCTCCAGTTCCATCCATTTCTCTGAAAATGATGTAATTGAGGTTTTTTTTTTAATGGCTGAGTAAAATTACATTGTGTACATATCTCACAGTTTTGTAATCCATTCATCTGTTGATGGACATCTTGGCTGGTTCCATAGTTTGGCTATGGTGAATTGTGCAGCTATGAACATAGATAAGGTGTTTATTTCTTATTTATTTATTTATTTATTTATTTATTTTTGGTGGTACTGGGGTTCCTGGAAACCCTTCTACTTTCGGGCTACACTCCCAGACCTAATTTTATACTTTTTTATTTGGAAACAAGGTCTCTTAAGCCAGAGAGGCTGGCTTCCAACCTGCACGATCCTCCTGTCTCCGCCTGAACAAGGTGTTTAAAGTGGCGCTGGAAGCCTCCAGGCTGCCAAGAGTGGTCCAGGCAACCCAGGATGCTTAGCTTTGGCCCTGTCTGAAAGATTACTTGATGTTTGTCTATAGATATTAGTGAGTTGTGTTTAAGTTTACACTTACAGGTAAAGGAAATCCATGGCTAAAAAATAGTCAGATGCAAATTTTATTAAGAAACATTTTATAATTATGCAATGTGATACCTTAAAAAGCAGTGAATAGCTGGGCGTGGGGGCGCACACTTGTAATCCCAGTACTTGGCAGGCTAAGACAGGAGGATCGCAGGCTAGAAGCCAGCCTCAGCTACTTAGGCCCTCTGTAACTCAGTCAGACCTGTTTCAAAATAAAGCATAAAAAAATAGGGCTGAGGGTGTAGCTCAGAGGTAGAATGCCCCTGGTCTCAATCCCCAGTACTGCCCAAAACCCAAAACTAAATACCATTGAACATGGTGCTGAATGTGGCCTAGTCAAGCTGAGTTTTGTCGTGTCTTTCTGGAATGATCTGGAAACCCGAGATGGCTTTCTGGTAAGCACGCCAGTTCCACCAGCATGCTACAGCGAGCCTTCAAGCCTTTATTGTGTGTGCTCCTCGGCTTGGCTGCAGGAGAGCTGCGGTCCCCAGGGCTCCGGGTGTCCTGGTGCAGGATCCTGATGCAGGAGCAGCTCCTGCTGGGTGGGGTGCTGCCGTGGCTGGGGCGGGTGCAGGAGTCCCAGCCGGGACATGTCTGACATGCCAGGCTCTGTGAGGGTGGGGTGGCCTCCATGGCTGCTAAGAATCGCACACCCAGCTGGGTGTGAGGACCCTGCGGTGGGAAGGAAGCAGGGAGCTGGACCAAATCCAGGTTATCCAGAGGGAGATTCAGTTAACCTTAGCACTTACTGATTGCCCGAGGCCTGGACGAAGCAGAGATCAATAGAAAAGTCCCTCCAGGAGCTGGCCAAGAAGGGCAGGCAAGTTAGAATTCAATAACCTGGTGAAAGTGAAGACAGCTGCAGGCTGACAGAGCCAGCGCAGGGCGGTGGGCGCAGGCAGGCTGTGCTCAGAGGGCCCGGTGGGCTTGGGAGCCAGAGCTCAGGGTTGGCAAGAGGGTGGGCATCAGCTTGGCCTGTGGCTCAGGACGGAAGGGGTGATGTAAGTGCAAGTGGCGGGCGCGGCCTCCTGGAGCCAGGACCGCTATTTGCCTGAGGTCCCCCGGGGGGCAGCGCCTGCAGGTGATGGATGTTGTTTTTGGGGCTGGGTTGGGGGTGACAGCCAACAAGTGGCAGGGACAGAGTTGGTCACACTCAGTGGGGTGTGGGGCGTGGGGGGCCACGGGATTGACCAAGATGCAGCAGACCTGGGCGGGGAGCCACAGGCCAGCGATGCTTGAGGCGGCTGTGAAGGGGCTGAGGGGGACGGGCGAAGGTGGCCAGCTTGTTCTGCGTTAGATGTGGCTGTGAGGAGTCAGCAAGCCGAGGAGACGGAGACTCTGCTCCAGGGGTGCTCTAGCTGGGTGTTCTCAGCGCGGGAAGGGCAGTTCCAGGACCAGGGTGACCCACAGCTCTGAAAGGTGCCTGGCCCCACACTCTGGAATCGTGGTGTGTGGTGGGCAGGGAGCCGTGTGGACGTGAGGGGGAGTGGGCAGGGGTGTCAGGAGAGGTGGCCTGTGTGGATGCACCTCTGACTTGCGTCGATGAGGCTGATGTTTGGGAGTTCTGTGGGTGTGAGACCCAGCAAGGCACACATCTCTGTTTAAAACAGGGATGTTCTAGGTCAGGAGGAAGTGGAGTCTCGTTTTGGGGAAAGGTCCTAAGACAGTCTTGGGTTGGAAGAAGCACGCAGCCATACAGTCCATTCTCCAACTCTCGGGGTGGGCCCTGGTGACTGGCTGGGAGGGGACTGGGACTCTGTGAGCAGGGCAGGGCTCCCTGCGGCCCCCCGGCTCTGCGTATCCCAGAGCAGTGCATTGCCCGTCACTCTTGACCAGCTTCCACAGTGGGCTGGACTGGGGCGCAGTTGGAAGGAGGACCCCAAACCACCTGCCTCTGTGGCCTTGGGCCCTGGACATCACTCCCCGGTGGCTTTGTGTGGACTTTGGGAGCAAGAGAAACCCTTCACACAGGCCGCAGAGGGACTGAACTCAAGGAAACAGGGTGTAGGGGGGAGAGGTCCAGCCCTGTCCTTGTGGCCGGAAGGGAATTCAAGCCCAGCAACACGTTCCTATGCCTGTGACTTTGGTTGGGGTCTTGAGCTTTTGCTTTTTTGACCCAGCCTTTTTGCCTAGGGGTTGAGAAGGACACGTTTCTTGCGGGTTTAGAAGCACATTTCTGGCCTCAGCAAGTCCCTGCTCCCTGAGAGCCTTCAGCCGTCCGGGTCAGTCTGCACACACGCCTCCCGTGGCGTCTGTCTGCACACACGCCTCCCGTGGCGTCTGTCTCCTTTAGGGTCAAGCAGCAGCAGAGCTCGAGCCGAGGCGGTCAGTGTGAGATGGGATTCGCACTGCAAGGCCGAATTCAGTCATTCTGCTTCAGTTTTAGTGGAGGACTGAGAGCTGGTGCCCGGCGCGCTCATGGTGGGCTTTCCAGCCCTAAAGGCGGGGTGCAGGGAAGCTGGTCTCTCCCTTGTGGCCTGAGAGGATGCTTCATGAGCTGGGCCCATTCAGCCTGCCCCTCCGCCTGCCTTCAGCACACCCACAGACATGTTGGGGGCTGGCGTCCACGCTGCACTGGACCCATCATGTCCACAAGCTGTGCTCCCGGGCCTGTGCCCTCAGGTCCGGGGGCACAGTCACACTCCTGCCGCAGGATTACTCCTGGGTCCATAAAGGGATTTGGCATGCAAAGGTAATCAGATAATAACAGTCACTGTACTTAAAATTTTAAAAGTTGAGAACTGTTATTAAGTTTAAAAATACGTTGTTATGTGTTTATGCGTCGTCAGTTCTGGTTTATAATTGACGGGGCCAAGAAGCTGGTTTCTCTTAATCATCATTCAGTTAGGGGAAAAGCAAGGCTTGATTTACTTCTATCTCACTCATTATTGTCACTTAACAGGTAAATGAAAGGGGAGCGCTTTGCCATTTAAGAGAAAGTACTTCTGGGGTCGGGGTTGTAGCTCCCTGGGGGTGTGCTTGGCTCGGCAGATGTGAGGCCCTGGGTTGGACCTCCTGCACCAAATAGAAGGAAATTACTTTCAGCTTCTAGTTAATCTTCTAGTCAGTCAGTTTACCTTTTGTATGTGATATGCTTTCTGTTTACTTTATCTCTACAAATTATCGACACATTTTACTTCTTGCCTACTGTAAGAGCCATTATAAAAAATTTAGAACAAGATCTGCTTCATCTTTGTAGTCTTTGAAACTGGCTTGGAATTTCGTATGAAATCAACCATGGTTACTGCCCGATTAATAGGACTAAAAAGTTATGAAAAGATGAAGGCCCCTTGATCACGAGTCACCCGAGTCTGTTTGGTAGTTTATGTGCTGGCCTCTCTGCCTCTTTGACGTCTAAAGTAAGGTAACTGCTCATCCTTGGGTGGGATTCAGGCTCTGTTACCACTCACCAAGAAGAAACTGAGGCCTGGGGGAGGCAGAGCCACTCACCTAATGACCAGGCGGAGGGTCTGAGCCTTGTCCTGCTGTCAGCCCACCTGGGCCCCTTGGCATCTTAGCCCAGCCCCGGGGAGGCTGGGGACGGCACTGTCTCCTGAGCCTCCCCCCTTACCTGTCAGAGAGGCCACAATCGATGCTTATTCCTTCAAGGTAGCTGTGAGGGTCGAAGTCGTCAACACGCAGTGCACTGTGGCTCAGCAGCCAACACCTGTGATCCCAGCTGCTCGGAAGGCTGAGGCAGGAGGATCGCAAGTTTGAGGCCAGCCTGGGTAAAGCCAGACCCTGTCTCAAAAAAAAAAAAAAAAAAAAAAGGGTTGGGAGCTGGGCATGGTGGCACACACTTCTAATCACAGCATGTGGGAGGCTGAGCAGGAGGATTGTGGTTCAAGGACAGCCTCAGCTACTTAGTGAGTCCCTTCGCAACCCACTCTGCCATGCCCCCCCCACCACCACCACTGAGGTCTGGGGGACATTCCCATAGTGGTGTGGTGGTATGCGCCAGTGACCCTCGTTCTTGGGAGGTTTAGATGGGGGATCGGAGGTTCAAGGCCAGCCTCAGCACTTTAGTGAGACCCTCTTCGAAAATAATAAATAAAATAGGGCTGGGATGTAGCTCAGAGTTAGAATGGCCCTGGGTTCAAGCCCAGCTCTTCTCTGCCTGAAAACCCTCACAGTGGCGCTGAAGAGCAACAGCTCACAGCAGATTGAACGAGGACACAGGTCGGGACCCGCTGTCTTCACTCACTAGAGGGTTGCAGAGATGTCAGACACCGTGGTTCCTCTCATCAGTTTTTGTCTTGAGAAATATGGTCTTTGTTGTAGAAATAAACTTTTAGTATAACGTAAATGGACTCAATTTTAGTATTTAAAATGAATAAGGAGATACTACTTACATTTTTGAGTTTTAATTTCCAGTATAGTAAACATCAAAAGATAAAAAACCCACAGAGGCCACAGGTCTCTGGTGTCTTCAGTAATTGAGTTATAAAGAGGTCCTGTGGTCACAAGGCTGGAAATAGCTGGCGTGGGCGCGCTCTGGCTGCGTGCTTATTTAAACTTCAGCTTGCTTAGCTGTAAAATGGGAAGAAATAGCCAGGCGTGGTGGCGCACGATTGTAATCCCAAGCATGTAATGCTTGGGAGGCTGAGACAGGAGGGTTGCACAGGTTCAAAGCCAGCCTCAGCAGCTCAGTGAGACCCTGTTTCCAAATAAAATATAAAATAGGTCTGGGAGTGTAGCCCGGAGGTAGAAAGCCCCTGGGTTTTGTCCCTAGTAAGAAATAGCACTGCCCCGGGCAGGAGGTAAGAGGCTGCCCCGGGCCTCTGGAGGCACCGGGCTCAGTTCCTGGTGCTCAGGGACGGTTTGACCAGTGGGCCCTGCGTTTGCTCTCGCTGCAGCGACACGCAGACCGCGTATTATGGGGGCCCCGCAGATTCCCGATACCGCGGAGCCAGCTTACGCAATGCCCGTTAGGCGAGTGAGCTGGAAAATTCCTAGTGGCGGCTCTGAGTTAGCCTCGATGACTCGGGCCCAAGCTTGGGTACTGACTTACAGTTTAGTGGTGACAGGCTCCATCGGTAGCAGTTTGACATGGAATTACAGAGCGGCCTCAAAACGCCCAAGGCGTCCATGCCCCAGGTAGCCCGTCCCGGGCTCTGCCACACGCCAGCGCTGTGACCTGCGCGAAGTCCTTGCCTTTCTGTTTTATTATAAAAACGGAAAGTGCTGAGGTGCAGGAATCCTGCTGTGGAGTCTCACATGCAGCCCGAGCAGCGTCAGGGCGCTCTGTTCTAAAGACACAGGAAAGACGCGTGGCCGACGTCACACGGAGGGGCGGCAGCCACTGGACACGCGCAGGAGCTCTGCAGAAATAAACGAGGCACACGGTAGCCCAGAGCGCCGAGGCTGACTGCCTACCCCCAGCTGGGAGGGGCGAAGGCCAGAGTGTAAAGGTTAACCTACCCGAGTACCCGTTGGAAGTGAGGGTCATGATTATTTGACGTTTGCCATATTTTAGAAGAAAAAGGATTTCATTGCTCCTCTTTGAGCCACTAACACACCTGTGCAGGTGAAGAGAATTCAGGCAGTAGTGATCCTTCCAGAGAAGTTCTGTGTGCTGAAGTTTTGAAAATTGAACATTTGTTTGGGTTAGTTTTTGTTGGTTTGGATAAACTTTTTTTTTTTTTTTTTTTTTTGCAAATAGGTTTATAAACTAAGCCTCCTGATGGCAGAGTCATGATTTGAATTGCCCATTGCTGTCTTTAAAAATCTGCAAGCCCCACCTTTGATCTTGTAAGAACTTGCTCACGCTGGCAGCCCGGGCAGGCGAGAGCCTTCACCTTGGGTCTGAACAGCTGTGTGGGGTCCTGGCTCCATCACTTGCCGTTTCCTTTGGGAAAACACTTCTCTCAGCTTCACTTTGCTGGTCTGTAAACGAGAAAAGCAGTGGCTTCCTGGGCAGACTGCTAGGATGACCCCAAGAGACGATGTTGAGGAACCCGAGTGCCGGGCACGCCAGCCCCGACGCACGGGCCTCGCGGTGCTGTAAGCGAATCCCAGCATCCTGTGCACCGCCCGCAGAAACCGAACTCGAGTGAGACCCCTGCTTACCTCTCTTGTCTTACAGCTTAAGGGTCACTGAACAGATAACTCGTGCTTGGGCACAGGATTCTGATGTTTTTGTTACTGTTTTGTAATGTTTCTTTTAAGTTCTTCTTCCTCATCTGGTGTCCAAATAGATATGTAGTGGAGGTGCTGACCAGGCATCTTCCTGAGAGAAATAATCTGTTCCTTCCAGCGAAACCTTAGAGGCAGTCACAGAATGAAAATTCTTAGTATGGAAAAATAAGCAAATTCCCATTTTGGCTTTTATAAGTTTAATTCTGCTTAAGTTTAAAAATTAAAATGTTTGCCAGGTGTGGTGGTGCACACTTGTAATCCCTGCGCTTGGGAGGCAGAGACAGGAGGATCGTGCAGGTTTGAAGCCAGCCGTGCGCACTGGCTTAGGAGACCCTGTTTCCAAATAAAAATGCAAAAATAGGTCTGGGAATGTAGCCCGGAGATAGAAGGGCTTCCAGGAACCCCAGTACCACCAAATAAATAAATAAATAAATAAATAAATAAATAAATAAGAAAGATGTTTTCAGATAAGTAACTTTCAGTCCTCTGTAAGAATAACCCAATATTAGATCTTGAAAGAGAAGACAGATCTGAACTGTGCAGTGTAAGACAGTAAAGAACCCAAGAAGCGTTTTTGTCTTTCAGTTTCTTTAGCAATTTTTTGCACCACATTGCAATTTTAAAATGGAATGATAACCTTGAGAGAGCATTAGTTTACTTCCCAGTGTCACAGCTGAGAGAACCGGTGCTCAGAGGGGGTCATGGCTAGGTGGTAGCGATGGAGGCTCTCCCTCTGGATGGAGGTGCTCCCTCTGGATGGAGGTGCTCCCTCTGGACAGAGGTGCTCCCTCTGGATGGAGGCTCTCTTTCTGGATGGAGGCTCTCTTTCTGGATGGAGGTGCTCCCTCGTGGCCTGGAGGGCTGGCCGGCTCTGTGGGCTCAGTGTGATCATCCTTTAGACAGGGCCTCACTGTGCTGTCAGGCTGGCCTTGAACTCAGGACCAGGCGTGGCCTCCGCACCTGGCAGCTTGCCCTTTGACTCGGTGTCTGAAATGCGGTTCAGGTGTGGGTTGGGCTAGTGTGCGGCTGCTGCTGCCCTGGCTTCCAGGAGTGAGATTCACGCAGGCACTGGGCACATCTCTGTGAGACGATATGTAAACTAAGATGTGGCCCCCTTCCCCTTTCTCTTCTATTATACAACCTTTTGAATGAAATAAAATATTTTATTCTTTGTATTCTTTTCTTGGATTTTAAATTCCCATTTTTTTGGCTTCTAAACTCTTTAGCACTCCTAGTTTTCTTTAATCAAGTCACTTAAGGTTTATTTTTAAACCTTTAATTCCATAGGAAGAACTCAACCAGTGTGATTATTTGACAGGTTTTTACCAAATAGTGCAATTTATCTCTTGTCAAAGATATGTTCCAAGGGAGAATAGTTAGAGCTGATATGTTAACTGCTACAGAAGTGTGAGGCCTAAAAAAGCTGGGTATGATGGTGCATGCTTGTAATCCAGCATGTGGGAGGCTGAGACAGGAGGATCGTGGTTCTCAAACAGCCGTAGCTACTTAGGGAGGCCCTTTGCAACTCAGTGAGACCCTATTTCAAAATAAAGAATAAAAAATAGGGGTGAGGGAGTAGCTCGGAGGTAGAATGTCCCTGGGTTCCAACCCCAGTACTGCAAAAAAAAAAAAAAAAAAAAAAAAAAAAAAAAAAAAGTGTGAGGCCTGGCTAATCTCGGCTCCCTGTGATCTTAGTGGGAATGTCCTGAACCTGAACCCGAACTTGAACTTGAACTTGAACTTGAGGGTACAGGTTGGCCACACTCATTCCGATTGACAGGGCAGGCGGGGAGCAAGACGCCAAGGCCGCCTGTGAAATTAATCCATTCTATTTAGGCTATTAAAAAATAACAGCCGCGCACCTCGGAGAGGCAGCGGGTCGCTACCATGAAGACGGTGCTTGTCATGGGCCTGGGTTTCTCTTGCACAAAGACATGAGGTCTGGGAGAGCCTGGCCCGCCGCCCGGGTATTATGCTGTCTCCCTCTGCCTGGGATGGGTTTGGACGTAGCAGGCTGGGATGGGGGAGGCTGCTTTGTACTTTTTCTGTCCTTGTGAATTAGTTAGAAGCCCAGCCGGGGCCAGGCCGGCTGCACCCATGGAGCTGCCTGTCCTCCGTGCGAGGGCCAGGCTGGGTCGGCCTGGGCCCACTCTCACCCTGAGATCCAAGCCCCTTACTTTTAGCTGATTTCCAAATTTATAATTCAGTACTATTTTGATCATTTTGCACTGTTGGACAAGTATTCCGGAAAGTCCTCAGAGGGGAAGTAATTAATCTTGAAATCTTTTATTTATGCTTTGCTGTCTTGTGATCCCTCCCCCCCCTTTTTGTGGTACTGGGGATGATATCCAGGGGTTTTCTACACTCCCAGACCTATTTTATATTTTATTTGGAAACAGGGTCTAACTAAGTAGCTGGGGCTGGCTTTGAACCTGCACGATTCTCCTGTCTCAGCCTCCCAAGTGCTGGGATTACAAGCGTGCGTCCCATGCCGGTTCTCAGATACTTCTCTTTCCCCCTTAATTAAAAATATCAGAATCTCGGCCGGGTATGCTGGTGCACGCTTATAATCCCAGCATTTGGGAAGCTGAGACAGGAGGCTTGTGGTTCGCGCGGACATCCTCAGCTCCTTAGTGAGGCCCTTTGCAAGTCAATGAGACCCTGTTTCCAAATAAAGAATAAAAAATAGGGCAGAGGGAGGGTATAGCTCAGAGGTAGAATGTCCCTGGGTTCCCCAGTAACACACACACACACACACACACACACACACACACACACACAGAATCAGAATCTCTTTTCTGCGTGTGAAGTGTCCCTCTCTTTCACCGGGGTTCTTTGAGGAATAACCAGTACATGGTGTATACAGAATTACTTGTACTGTTCTGTGTATCACGGCCCTGAGGATGGTTGTGCTTCTTTCTGGTCCAAGTCTCTGCAGGTTTGCGGTCCTCCCGGGGGCTCTACTGGGCTGAGCGTTTCTGCTTCTCGTGGGCGGCTCTGTCTCCTCTCTCTGCTCACCTAGCACCCTTACTCTTCACACCTATGCGTGTGAGTGTGAATGGACCCAGCCCTGCTGGGTGACAGGGCTGGAGCCATGGCCCCAAGCTGGTGGGACAGCCCTGCCGGAGGCTGCCAACAGAGGAGGAGGCTTCAGAACACAGTACCGGAGGGGACTAAGGAGCCACGCCACCTGGCAGCACAGGCCCCCTAGCCGCAGGAGGGCAGTTAGCGTCCCCTCAGGGCTCTCCCCGCCCAGGGTGCTCCAGGGTGCTCGGGAGCACTCGCCCCAGCCATCTGGGAAGGGACACCTGGTGAGTCTGGACGCTCCCGGCTGCCCAGCCCCGGGTGCCTCCCCTACGCCAGCAGGTGTACTAGGATTATAGTCATGCACTCCCATACTAGCTCAGCATGAGCTGTGAGTTTCTATCTTCTCTCTTATCTCCCCCCCCCCCCCGCCCCTCTTGGGGGATTAAACCTAGGTGTGCTCTGCCCCTGAGCTCCATTCCCAGCACTTTCCCATGGTTTATTTTGAGACAGGGCTCTGCTCAGCTGCCCGGGCATACCTCCAACTTGCCGGCATACCTCCAACATACCTCCAAGTTTCCGGCTCGGCTCCCCTCGCCCAGCTTCGCGCTGAGTTTCTGGGGCACAGATCACACGGTGATGGACGCCACTGTCCACGGCGTCCATTTCTGATCACACTGGAGTCCCGTCACGGCCCCAATAGTGACGGTCCCCTGTGGGAAGGAAAGAGACTTCAGAAGAGCCGCTGAAGTCCAGGGCGACCCAGAGCGGAGCCTGAGCCCACCCCAAGCAGCACCCTGCTGGCGGGGCACACCGGGCCTCCAGCCTAGGCCAGATGCATCGCATCTGCATCTGTTTGTAGATGGAGTTTGTTAATTCTGCCATAAGAGAGTCTCTCTTACAAAGGAATGAATCTGAAATGTGTCTGGTTTCCCGTGGAACCACTATTTTAGGATCTTACTTATGCACGTTCTTTCTTTCTTTCTTTCTTTCTTTCTTTCTTGTATTGAGGATTGAACCCAGGGGCCTTCAACCTCCAAGCTACACCCCCATCCCTATTTTTTTGTTCTTTATTTTGAAACAGGGTCTCACTGAATTGCGAAGGGCCTCACTGAGTAGCTGAGGCTGGCTGCGAACCGCAATCCTCCTGTCTCAGCCTCCCAAGTGCTGGGATTACAGGTGTGTACCACCATGACTGGCCAGAAAGAGAACATTTAGCCAAGGGAGAACCATCCAAAATAGAGAGGGGTGAAAGAGCACGGGGACTGGGGAGCAGAGACACTGCTGTGTTTGGAACACACCGGTGTGTGTAAAGAAGTTAGGGTCACAGAGCAGTGCCGCTCACTTGGGCAAGGGTGTGGAGCAGCCTGATTCTTGGTATTTTCCCTGCATCTCCCCTTTTCTTTTTTAAACAAATCTGATGGATTTTTGGATGGGATATTGCCATGTTTCCCAGGCTGCTCTAGAACTTGTGAGCTCAGCCACCATCCCAGTCTCCCATCCCAGCCTCCCTCCTAGCCACAGGTGTGCGCTTCTGCACCTGACTCAGACATGCCTGTTTCATTCTTTTTTTTTTTTTTTTTTTTTTTTTTTTGGTGATACTGGGGTTCCTGGAAGCCCTTCTACCTCCGGGCCACACTCCCAGACCTATTTTTTTTAATTTTTGGAAACAGGGTCTCTTAAGCCAGCGCGGCCGGCTCCGAACCAGCGCGATCCTCCTGTCTCCGCCTCCCAGGTGCGGAGATTACAAGCGTGCGCCACCACGCCCGGCTTCATTCTTTTTTATTTTTATTTTTGAAACAGGGTCCCACTAAGTTGCAGAGGGCCTCGCTAAGTAGTTAGGCTGTCTGTGAACCCTCCTGTTTCAGCCTCCCAGGTACTGGGATTACAAGCGTGCACCATCATGCCCAGCAGACACGGCTATTTTACAAAGACTCTCTGATGGATCGCTGTTGGTAGAATGGCCATTTTGACATTTATTCTGCCTATCCACAAGTATGGGAGATCTTCCATCTCCTGAGATCTCCAGGTTTTTTGTTTAGTGTTTTATAGTTTTCACTGTAGAGATATTTTACCTCCTTGGTTAGATTTGTTGCTAGGTCTGTTGGTTCTTTTGTTCTTTTGAGGTTCTTTTGAGGTTCTTTCTTTCTTTATTTATTTGTGGGTCTGAGGATGGAACCCAGGGGCATTTGGCCTCTGAGCTACACTCCCTGCTCTATTTTTTATTCATTTTGAAACAGAGCCTCACTAAGTAAGGCTGTCCTGAACTGCGATCCTCCTGTCTCAGCCTCCCGAATGCTGGGATTACAAGCGTGTACCACCACGCCCAGCTTAGGTTTCTTTCTTGATGGATTCATGGTTGGCATATATAAAAGCTAATTTTTTTTTTCTTGGTGGTACTGGGGATGGAACCCTTCTACCTCCGGGCTACACTCCCAGACCTATTTTTAATATTTTATTTGGAAACAGGGTCTCTTAAGCCAGTGAGGCTGGCTTCGAACCTGCGCGATCCTCCTGTCTCCGCCTCCTACAAGCATGCGCCACCACGCCCGGCAGGGCTAATGATTTTTGTAGGCAATAAAATTGTATTGTATCCTGCTACGTTGTCAGGTTTGTTCATCAGTCCTAGAGGTCTTTTGGCTGAGTCTTTTTTTTTTTTTTTTTTGGAGTCTTCTAAGTATAGGATCATGCCATCTGCAAATAGAGATAATTTCAGTTCTTCTAAAAATGATCTAAGATTCAATGTAATTCCTATTAAATTTCCAATGTCATTCTTCAGACCTAGAAAAACCAGTCCTAAACTTTATATGAAAAAAAGCCACCCAGAATAGCCAAAACAGTTTTTAACAAAAAGAGTCATGTATCACAACACCTGACTTCAAATTATCTTACAGGTCTATAGTAATGAGAGTGGCATGGTATTGGCATAAAAACAGACACATAGACCAGTGGAACAGAATAGAAGATACAGAAACAAAGCCACACGCTTAGAGCCAGTTGATTTGTGACAAAGGTGCCAGGCACATATGTTGGAGAAAAGACAGCCTTTCTTTCTTTCTTTCTTTCTTTCTTTCTTTCTTTCTTTCTTTCTTTCTTTCTTTCTTTCTTTCTTTCTTTCTTTTTGGTGGTACTGGGGTTGGAACCCTTCTCCCTCCAGGCTACACTCCCAGACCTATTCTATATTTCATTTGGAAATGGTCCCTTAAGCCAGCGAGGCTGGCTTCGAACCTGCGCGATCCTCCTGTCTCCGCCTCCCAAGCATAGGGATGACAAGCGTGCCCACCAGGCCCGGCAAGACAGCCTTTTCAACAAATGGGGTCGGGAAAACTGCCTATCCTTCTGTAGAAGAATGAAATTAAAGCCCAGCCTCTGTGTCTGATCAAGAGCCAACCCCAAAGGAATCCAGGGCCTGGTCAATAGATCAGAGACGTCGAAGTCCCTGGAGGAGGCAGAGGACCAGCATTTCCGCATATAGGCACGGGCAGAGACTTCCTCAACAAGACCCGAGCCCAGGAAATCAAAACAAGAATCACGCTGGTGTGGTGGCCCACGCCTGTAATCCTGGTACTTGGGAGGCTGAGACAGGAGGACCACAGGTTTGAGGACAGCCTCAGGAAGTAGTGAGACTCATCCACCTCGTGAGACCCTGTTTTCAAGTAAGAAATAAAATCAGGCTGGGGTGGAACCCTCTGGGTTCCATCCCCAGTATCACACACACAAAAACACACACACAGAAAAAAAGAAAAATAATAAAACAGAATTAATAAATAGGATGGCATTAATTGAAAAGCTGTCCCCTGTGACTTTGGGGGGCTTGTCATCCCTATGCTTGGGAGGCGGAGACAGGAGGATCGCGCAGGTTCGAAGCCAGCCTCGCTGGCTTAAGGGACCATTTCCAAATGAAATATAGAATAGGTCTGGGAGTGTAGCCTGGAGGTAGAAGGGTTCCAACCCCAGTACCACAAAAAAAAAAAAAAAGAAAGAAAGAAAGAAAGAAAGAAAGAAAGAAAGAAAGAAAAAGAAAAGGCTGTCTTTTCTCCAACGTATGTGCCTGGCACCTTTGGGAGGCTGAGACAGGAGGAACACGTAGGTTCGAAGCCAGCCTGCCGAATGGGAGATCTTTGCCAGCTACTCCTGATAGGACTAGAGTATACCAAGAATTGAAGACCCTGAGCCTGCCAAGCGTGTTGGGTGGGTGAGCTCCCCGCGGGCTTCGGTGGCGCGGAGGGGCTGCCATCACGGTCTCGAAGACGGTGAAGCGCGCCTTCAAAGATGGAATTTTAGGGACACTGGAAGTAGGTGGTTGGAATGACAGGAGGGCAGGAGAGCCTCGGGGCAGGAATGGAGGTCACTTCTGGGGGACACCATGCTCCTTTCTCTCCTGCTCTGGTCTCTGGCCACGGCAGAAGGAGCTGAATGGCGACCGCCCTTTCTCTCTAAGCCCTTGGGCTCTTCAGAGGCGCCCTCCCAGGGCAGGCGTGACACTCCTGCGCCTCACACGTGCAGGCTGGGGAAGAGCGTGGTGAGCCGTGGGGGCAGGCCGGGGTGTCCCCCGTGACTTTGGGTGTGACAGCATTCCCCATGACTTGGGGGATGATAGTGTCCCCTGTGACTTTGGGGGCGAGGGTATCCCCCGTGACTTTGGGGGATGATAGTGTCCCCCGTGACTTGGGGGTGACGCGTTCTCCCGTGACTTTGGGGTGATAGTGTCCCCTGTGACTTTGGGGGGCGAGGGCGTCCCCTGTGACTTTGGGGTGATAGTGTCCCCTGTGACTTTGGGGGCGAGGGCGTCCCCTGTGACTTTGGGGTGATAGTGTCCCCCGTGACTTTGGGGGTGAGGGCGTCCCCCGTGACTTTGGCGAGGAGACTGAGATGAACAGGAGACAGAAGCTGTGTTTTGAGGCCGTTTGGAGCTGGCAGTGGGAGGCGAGAGCCTTTTCCTAGAAGCAGGCAGGGTGGAGACCAGAGGGAGAAGGCTGGGCCGGAGCTTGGAAGAAGCTGGTAAATTAAGTAACTTCCTTTCTGTGTAATCCTCCTGTGATGCTTTCTCCAGCATTTTATTTGGAAACAGTTTCAAACTTAGAAATTGAAATAGAAGCAAAGTAACTTCCAACTGCCTTCATTTTCTTTAAAGTTTTGCCAAATGTGTTTGAGCACTCTTGTTGTTTCTTATACACTATTTTATTCTGAACCATTTGATTTGAGAATAAGTCACAGACAGTAGATGTTTTTCCTTTTAGATGTTTCACATTTTATGGGTTTTATTTTGCCTGCCTGCCTGCCTGTCTGTCTGCCTCCCTCCCTCCCTCCCTTTCTTTCTGCAGTACTGTGGAGGGAACCCAGGGGCATTCTACCTCTGAACTGTACCCCCTAGCCCTATTTTTTGGTCTTTGTATTTTTGAAACAGGGTCTCACTGAGTTGTAAAGGGCCTCGCCAAGTAGCTGAGGCTGCCCACAAACCGCAATCCTCCTGTCTCAGCCTCCCGAATGCTGGGATTCCAAGCGTGCGCCACTGCGCTGGGCTGTCTATTCACTTCTTAACCGGTTTCGAAATTGCATATTAGCTGAGGTAAGCCCTAAATTTAAAATTCAGTCTCTTAGCTGGGCCTGGTACTTGGGAGGCTGAGGTAGGAGGATCATAGGGTTCAGGACAGCCTTAGTGAGACTCTGTTCAACCTAGCAAGACCCTGTTTCAAAATAAAAGCAAAATAAGGCTGGAGAGCCGGGCGTGGTGGCGCACGCTTGTAATCCCAGTACTTGGGAGGCTGGGACAGGAGGAACACGCAGGTTCGAAGCCAGCCTCAGCTACTGAGTGAGGCTCTCAGCAACTTAGTGAGACTCTGCTTCTAAATAAAGTATAAAATAGGTCTGGGAGTGTAGCCTGGAGGTAGAAAAGGCCCTGGGTTTCATCCCAGTACCAAAAAGGGGGGGGGGCTGGGAATATAGATCAGAGGTAGAACGCCCCCTGAGTTAGATCAGTGTATTAATTTCTTATGTAGTTCTATGAGCTTGATTATGCAGATTTGGAAAATTTGATACAGGTTACCACACGTGTTAAAGAAAAATGGTTTAGTTTTTGGATTCTAGAAAAACTGTCGTTAAAAATAACACGTGGCTTTATAATGACTTTTAAAAGTACTGATGCCTTCAAAGACATGCGACTTTTATTGGGGAAAATGTGGTAAATCAGAGAGATTTTATGTATATTTAAGAAATAGCAGAGATGAAGCTGGGCGTGGTGGCGCACACTTGTAATCCTAGCATTCGGGAGGCTGAGACCGGAGGATCGCAGTTCGCGGACAGCCTCAGCTACTTAGTGAGGCCCTCCGCAACTCAGTGAGACCCTGTTTCAAAGTAAAGAATAAAAAAATAGGGCAGAGGGTATAGCTTGGAGGTCAAATGACCCTGGGTTCCATCCCAAGACCCGCAAAAAAAAAAAAAAAAAAAAAAAAAAGAGAGAGAGAAAAGAAAAAAGAAGTAGCAGAGCTGCTGTTGGTGACCAACACCACCTTACCCCGTCACCACCAGCTCAGGACACTGAGATTACCCGCTGCCCTTCCTAAGGTGACGGTGCTCACCAGTATCATTTCTGCTATTTATAATACCTGTGTTTTACCTACACATTTCCATTTCTTAAGAAAGACAGCAGCCAGATGTAGCGGCTCATGCCTGCATCCTGCAATCCCAGTACTTGGGAGGCTGAGACAGGAGGACCACAGGTTTGAGGCCAAGCTCAGCTACTTAATGAGGCCCTCCACAACCTAGTGAGACTCTGTTGCAAAATAAAAAACAAAATAGGACTTGGGGCTTAGCTCAGAGGTAAACCTCCCTTGGGTCCACAGTAATACACACACACACACACACACACACACACACACACACACACACACACGAGTCTGGGGATATAGCTTGGGTTCAAATGCCTCTCCCTGAGCTCAGTCCCCAGTGCTCTTCCCAGAAGAAAAATAGAATAGATGTGAAGCCTGAAAATTCTGAAATTCCAGGAGGTCCAAAATGTCATTTAGTAGCAGGGTCGATGTAGCAGGTTGGAATATTTATTAATAATAACCCAGGCGTATGTTTTTATTTTTTGCCACAAATCTCCAGAAATACCGAGCACATCTACCGCTTATGGCGTTGGAGGTGGGTCTGCACAGTCTCTGTAGCCAAGGTCGGACCTTGTGCGTGGTCAGCCATTTGAGGGGAATACGTGCCCGTGGCCGTGGCCACTCTGTAAAGACACACCAGCCAAGCACCGCACGCTGTCCACCAGGCGCACGGCTTCTGCCAGTCCTTGCTGAGAGAGGTGTTTGCTGTGCGCATGCTCAGTACACTCACACGGACCCACAGGAATTTATTTTTTAAAATTAATGTTTTTTTTTTTTTCCAGGACTAGGGATGGAACCCAGGGCACCCATGTATACCTCCTCTGAGCTATAGCCCTAGCCCTATTTTTTTTTTTTTTTTTTTTTGCTATACTGGAAATGAAACCCAGGGGCATTTTGCCTCCGAGTGACACCCCAGGCCTATTTTTTAGTCTTTATTTTGAAACGGGCTCACTGAGTTGCAAAGGGCCTCACTAAGAAGCTGGGGCTGGCCGTGAACCGCGGTCCTCCTGTCTCAGCCTCCCGAGTGCTGGATTACAAGCCTGCGCCCCACGCCCAGCGGATCCGCAGGAATGTTAAAGCAGGAATCCAGGGCACAGTGCTGCCTGGGCTCTCTTGGAAGGCTGAAAGGTGCGCTGCCTTAGGAGCGGAGGCCACCGAAGTCGAGGGAAGTGCAGGCTGTTTTCCTCTCCCGCCCTCCAGCACGAGGAAGGTCCAGGGGGCCTGACTCCAAGCACACAGGACGACACAGCCGCCTCTCTGTCCCATAGGAGGAGCCTCCGACCTGAGCGCCCCATCCAGGGTGCTGGGCATCTGTGGAACAGTTTGTCTACTAGATCACACACCGGGGGTCTCAGCGCCGGGCACACACCTGCCCTGGCCCTGGCAGGCGCCCCGCTTTTGCCGCTCGGTGACAAGGACTTAACCAGGGTGGCCTGGAGCCTCCCCTCCTGACCCCCACGCCTCCGTGTCCTGGGCTCTGCAGGAGAGTAACAGGTGCTGTGTGCATGGCGTGTGCCTCACACATGCTCACACTGTTGTAAAGTGCGTCCCGCTCATCCCGAGGGCTGTGGGGGGCGCTGCGGGCTGGCCCTGCCTCTGCCCCTGGCTCTCAGGGCCCCTTGGCCTCCCAGCGCCCGGGAGGAGCAGGAGTGAGGAGGGGGCTTCCCTGTGCTCGCCTGGCCTTAGAAACGGCCCCACCTTCCAGTGAACGGCTTGTGTAGACGGCTGGTCTGTGTTTACCGCTGGTCTGTGTTTGCCTTAACCCACATCTCTTCGGGCCGAGCAGCAGCAGGTGTTAAACAGGGCCCTGAAACACGCACACTTGGGTCTCCGCGGTGGCTTTTCTGAATGCACATCTGGTGCATCTGCCGCCTGCCCTGCAGCCCCCGGAGCCTGGTCCACTGGGCCACTGTCCCTGTGCCCCCGGCAGCGTGGTGGAGAGTTGCGAGCGGCTGCCCGCGGCTGCCCGCGGCTGAGTGCTGCCCCCTAGGGGCAGTAACGGCCAGGACCTCGGGCGCCTGGAGCTCAAGTTGGAAGCTACCACATTGGCTGTGACAGGAGCGTCCCTGGTACAGTGGTGACCGCAGGCCCGTGGTCATCCCGAGCCCCGCGGCACCTCTCTGCTGTGCCCACGCGGCGTGGGGGTGGGCGTGCACTGGGGGATTGTATGTGTGTGTGTGTGTGTGTGTGTGTGTGTGTGTGTGTGCTCTAGTACACATGCACACGTACCGTGTCCCTGCCGTTTACCTCCACTCACAGGTGTGTTTGCACGCCTACAAATGCACAGTGCTGTGGACAGGCGCTTGTGCCCTCCCCGAACCCACACTGAATGCACACGTGGCCCAGGTCGGGCCCTGTATGGCTGGTGTCGGTGCCTGCTTGGGACAAGCTTTGCCTCTCGGGCAGTGTGGGGGGTGGTGCCGCCTCGGCCTGCCCCGCGGAGATGTCCTGTTACCACCGCTTCGGCAAGGAGCCACCATTAACTGTTGTCCAGACCACTCTCCAGCGCCCAACTGCCCTTAGTCGTGGGGTCGCGCTGTCCTGCTGTTCTGTGGACTCAGGGACAGCGTGGACAGGTGAAAAGAAAACTGGGTTTGAGCCTAACAGATAGTCAGCCGTCTAATTTTTCTCCCTGGCTTTTCCACATTTCTTAAGAGCAATGTTTTCTGTTGAACCACAAGAATCTATTAACAGTTCACTATAGGTTTCCAGAATCCTGACTTTATTAGCAATTTTAGGTTGAAAAAATTAAAAATTAATCATGGCTCTAGTTATCTGATCATTATTCATATAATAATTTCTTTCTTTTTTCTTTCTTTAAAGATTTGAACATGGAATTCAACCCTTCAGACCACCCTCGGGCCAGCACAATATTCCTCAGTAAATCTCAGACTGACGGTAGGTTGTTACTTTATTTTTTACTTAAATAAAATCGAAGGCATTTAACCTACGTTGTGACTTTCCGGTTCCAGTGTGAAGTAGAGCGCCCTCTAGTGGCCCTATCGTGTATTACTTGGTAGCGGACCTCCGTTTTCTTCTGTAGTGAGTTGTATTATAGTTCCCATTTCAAACACTTTCTTTCACCAATTGGTTGGATGATCTCTACATATATTCTGTAGCATTTGCTTAAATTTGGGAATTTGTCTAAATTCTCAAGACAGTGTGGGTTTGTTAGCATAAAGGAAGGCCGACCACAGCCTCGAGTAAAAACACCATTAACTCTCAGAGCCGGGTGTGGTGGGCACGCTTGTCATCTCAGCATTCGGGAGGCTGAGACAGGAGGATTGTGGTTCGAGGACAGCCTCAGCTATTTAGTGAGGCCCTCTGCAACTCAGTGAGACCCAGTTTTAAAATAAAAAATAGGGCCAGGGGTGTAGCTCGGAGGCAGAATGCCCCTGGGTTCCATTCCCAGTACCAAAAACAAAACAAAACAAGACTGTTTCTTGGTCATCAGGGGAAAGAGTTGAGCCCACACACTAGACGCAGATGTTTTCTCTTTTGCCAGACTTTTAATAACATCTTGGCCCTAAAGATCCCAGGATCCTTGTGGTTTGTTCCGAGTGTGTGGGATTTCTCCTCGGGTGGGCTCTCTCTCAAGCCCCTGGCTACCAAGGAGGGAGAAGGCAAAGCAGGAGCGCGCAGTGGCCACGGCACTGCTTTGTAGGTCCTGGGGGTGAGCGCGGGCCAGGTGCTCAGCCGCAGGTGCGCTGCCTCCCAGTGCGGGGGTTTTGAGGATTTCAGCCTTGAGCCTCTTGGCAAATGGCTAAGCTCTGAGTTGGAGAAGATCCTAACCAGACGAGAAAATAGCAGATGTGTTTGAAGCAGGAGGTTTCTGTGTGGGCTGGTGACTCCTTGGTGGGGACTAGGTAACAGTTCTTGCAAAGGGCAGGTGCAGCTGTGACGTCATCTTTAGCCCACGGACTCAGGTGAAAGACTGCGGGGCCTTTATGAAAACGCAAAGGGTCGGCTAAACCAGTGTAGGCATCAAATACTTGTGAGGTACACTGTGAACATATGGGGTGCAAATTCCCATTTCTCCCGTGAACGGGAAGTGGTTGGGAGGGCTGGGGAGCCGCAGGAGAAGGGTGCGGGTTTGAGGCCCCGAGTCGAGACAGCTCTGCGCGCACCTCAGGCAGGCACGCGCTTCCTGCCTTCACGGCTCCCGCTCCGGTGACGGCGGCGCATGGACCAGCACCCTGCCAAAAATGCTCTCGCAAGTCACCCTCAGGAAACAGCATCAGGGCCTCTGGGTGGGTGACGTGGACCTTCACGATCACGATAAAAGGACGTGACCCAGCAGAAGAAGGGCTGCTCGGGAAGTGACGTAGAGACAAGCCCCCTGGACCCCACTCCCTTTCTTCCTCTCTGGGGATACCCGGCGTGAATTCCTCAGCCCCTCCATGATTGCTTCAGTTTCTTCCTACGTGCTGGGTCTTCCTCCTTGGCAGGGACCATACTCGGGTCTCAGAAACTATAAACGGAAGGAATAATGGCCAGCACCCTGTGCCCGGCGCCCACTCTGGGCCCGTTTCCTGACAGCCTCCAGCGAGCTCGGTGTCCGTGGGGATGGGGAGGGTCACTCACCATCCTCGAGCCTTATAACTCCTTGGCTTTTGGCTTCCTGAATTCAAATAGGCCAGTTTGCTAAGAGCAGGACCATCTCGTAAACATTTGCTCTCCCTGTAATTAAAAGATATACATTTTTAAAGTAGGCAGCTTTGGCAATCTTAATGAATTAGAGTTTGCCAGGAAGCTGCTATGTGGCAGATTGGCCTGGAGGGACCCCCATCCGTTCTGGGAGCTCCTGCTCAGACCTCTGAGGTCCCCTCCTCTGCCCCTGCGTTAGTATTTCCCGCTCCTCCTCTCTTGGCTTTGTGGTCTGCACACAGTTCCTGGTGGCTGCCTTCCGTGGCAGCTCCAGTGCCACGACATTTGCCCCTGCCAGTCTCAGGCCCCGTCTCTGGCTGCCCTGCTGGACGGCTCGCAGTGTAGGCTAAGTCTGCTCAGTCAGCGTGGCCCTGGCAGAGTTAGGCCCGCGTCCCTCACCAGGGAGGCCCGGCCTCCTGGCCTCTGCCCTGTGGCCCTCACGGGTGGGCACTCACCCCAGCTCCTGGTCAGCGGCGTCGATGAGCCAGGAGTGTTCCCACCACGGAACTCACTCTGTGCCCACGACCTTTCCCAGCACACCACCATATTCAGGTGCCCTACACCATGCTGGGTTCACCCCTGCACCGCCAGCCCTTTCCTGTGCCTCCCGTGGACCCCCGCCTGCTCTGACCTGACCCTCCACCCTGTGTCGGTGTGGCTCCTGGGTGACGGGGCCGTCTGTGAATTAGATCTGCTCGTGGTGCGGGGCTTTGGTTTTCTGTACTGAGGATTGAAATCAAGGGCGTTCTGCTCTGCGTACACCCCTGCCCTTCCTCATATCCCTTCACTTATTTTTGTGGTATTGGGGATTGAACCGGGGTGTTCTACCTCTGAGCTACACCCTCAGAATTTTTAAAAGTTTTTGTTTGGAGAACAGGGTCTCACTAGGTTGTTGAGAGTCTCACTAACTTGCTGAGACTGGCCTTGAACCTTCAGCCCTGCCATCTCAGCCTCCCAAGTATGGGAATTACAGGCATGCACCACCATGCTTGCATTTTTCCTAAGCTTTTATTTATTTATTTATTTATTTATTTATTTATTTTTATCAGTGCTGGGGATTCTACCTCTGAGCTACACCCCCAGCCCTATTTTTTATTCTTTATCTTTTGGTACAGGGTCTCACTGAGTTGCAAAGGGTCTCACTAAGTAGTTGAGGCTGTCTGCAAACCGTTATCCTCCCATCTCAGCCTCCCGAATGCTGGGATTACAAGTGTGCACCGCCATGCCTGGCTTGTGTTTTTATATTTTTAATTTTGAAACAGGGTCCTGCTAAGTAGCTGAGGCTGGCTGCGACCCCGCGATCCTCCTGTCTCAGCCGCCCAAGTACTGGGATGACAGCCATGCTGCATGTGGCTCTCACTTCTGATTTAACAGTAAGAGTGCTGCAGTGGAGACACTTCAGCGCCAAGCACCTGGACCGTCTTTGGAATCTAGCGGCCTCTCTGTCCGCGGCTTTCGGCGCTTGGTGAGGCTGGTTTTCAGGACTTTGCCCTGTTGCCGCCCATCTCTGCCCTCCCCATTGGCACCTCTCTGTGCTCCACCGTCGGGCCGGTCAGCTGTCGGCCTGTCCCCACCGGCCCCCGCAGCTGGGCTGACTCCAAGCTTCTTGCATTAGGTCCCTGCCATTTCTTGACTGCTGGGTTCCTCTGGGTAGGAAAGAGATTTCAGGCCGGGCGTGGTGGCGCACGATTGTAATCCCCACGCTTGGGAGGCGGAGACAGGAGGATCGCACAGGTTAGAAGCCAGCCTCGCTGGCTTAGGAGACCCTGTTTCCAAATAAAAAATATAAAATAGGTCTGGGAGTGTAGCCCAGAGGTAGAAGGGCTTCCAGGAACCCCAGTACCACCAGAGAGAGAGAGAGAGAGAGAGAGAGAGAGAGAGAGAGAGAGAGAGATAGATAGATATTTCGGCTGGACCTGCACTGGGCGGTAATGGAGGGCTTTCTAATCAGACCTCTGCAGTTGCCTGGAACGAGGGGCGCTTATCCAGGGCCAGAGTGGCTCTTCTCCCTCTGTTTTTGCACAAACAAGATACCCTTGCAGGCCTTGGCGGCCCCCCTCCAGCCCCTAGTGTTTCTCCCTGAGTCTCCTTTGCAGGGAAGACTCCTGCACCTGGGTGCTGAGGCATCCACAGGAACCGAAGCTCCTACATCGTGATTTTATTCCCTCTTCCATGTGTTTATATTCCATTGAAAGGAATCTTGAGAACCACGGGCTCTCCCGCAGCATTTTTTTTTTTTTTTTGGTGGTACTGGGGTTCCTGGAAACCCTTCTACCTCTGGGCTATACTCCCAGACCCATTATATATATATTTTTGAAACAGGGTCTCTTAAGCCAGCGAGGCTGGCTTCGAACCAGCGTGATCCTCCTGTCTCCGCCTCCCAAGCGCAGGGATTGCAAGCGTGCGCCACCAAGCCCGCCCAGCATTTTTGACATTAAAACTTTTTCGCCCACCCAGGAGTGGGGGTGCATGTTTGTAATCTCAGTACTTGGGAGGCTGAGATAGGAGGATTGTATTTTCAAGAACAACCTCAGCAGTTTACTAAGGCCCTGCTTCAAAATAAGATATAAAAAGGGCTCAGGGTAGAGCTCAGAAATAGAACACCCCTGGGTTCAACCCCAGGGCCACCTCCAAAAAAACAAAAAGTGTTCACCCTACCAAAAGATAAGCATACCCTCTGATGTATTATAAACATTGGCACTTTACAATAAATCGTCCTTTGTGTAAAGTTTCAAATGAAGTTTTAGTTGCGCTGTTCGTTTGATCCATGGCCGGCAATGCAGGATTCACAAGCACGCCGCTCGCGCAGTGGGCGTTCATTCCCTGCCGCTCACTTCCCATCGTGAACTTGTGTTTTCATTTCATTTGCTCCGTAGACTTTTGTTCTGGTGTGATGTTTTGATCTCTGAAAGTCATTTATCACATTTTGTTTCTCTAAACTTGGAGTCAAATTTGCCTTCATTCTGCACATGCGATTCCTGTGGTCCTCCTGAACCTCAGTCTTTTTATCCGTGGAGTGGAGTGCGTTCCTCTTGCCGAGCTCCTCAGAAAGAGCACGCGCACGACCCATCCTGCAGGGACCGAGTCGCTATCTTCGTAAACACCGCCTGCGCCCTGCGGCGGCTCATGGCCCAGGCGGCTGGAGTTGCCTGCTGACCCGGGTCTCTGCGACCGCGCTCCGGTCTCCTCGTAGACCCTCCGTCGCTGCCCACACCTCCCCAGCACGCTGGAGACCCGGGCTGCCGTCTGGGCTCCCTGCCGCGGCCCGTCCCCTCACACACACAGCCGACCTTGCCTCCCTGAAGCGATGCTTCCGCACCTTTAAAGCACGGCAGGAAGACGCAAGGCTGAGCGCTGCCAGCCCTGTTGGCAGCGTGCGCGGCGCCGAGACTCCCCATGGAAGCGGACAAACCTTTGCTTCCTGGTGGATTGCGCACTTGTATGTTAAGTGTGATGCGTATAATCATGAAATGTTTTGAAGTACTATGCATAAGTGTTTAATCGCCGACTGGGGCAGGGATGCGTGAGTTAATAAGCAAAGTGTCCTGCGCCTGCAGTTGTCTTGGGGTGCTGCGCTGGGCGCCTGCAGGTGCTGGCCCTTCCGGCTGGCGCGTGGCTGGCGCGTGGCTGGCGCGTGGCGGGTGCAGAGGCCCGCCTCACGCCTGCGTGGTCGGCACTGCAGCACATAACATTTCTGTTGCATCTTTTGTTTTCACAGTGAGAGAAAAACGCAAGAGCCTCTTCATTAACCACGTAAGTGAAGCGCCTCCCCGGGCTTTGCATGGCGACTGGCAAGAGCTCACGGACTGTGTCTGGTGGCCGAGGAGGCTTCATACCCGGCGTGGCGTTTATCCCTTGATTCCCTCCCTGCTGTGTAACGGGAGGGAGTGTGCAAGCGCCCTCTGCGCAGCTCCCACACCACTCTGCTGCTGTGTAGCCGGCTCCTTCTCCCCGAGCTCTCCGCCCTCACCTCTCCCTCTGCCCTGTCGCTAGCGTAAATCTAATAGACACATTCTTTGAGTGCTCCAAAAGAGGTCAATGCTCTGATTTTAAAGGGTTTCTCAAGAATCCTGCTCCGGTCCCTTGGCCACTAAGTAGCGTGTGTCTCCTGGCGGCCAGGCAGGAATGTCCCCTGGAGACGCTTCCTCCTCCCCTGCTCCGCGGAGCCACAGGTGCAGCTGGCTGCTCCTGTCCCCTGGCGTGCCCAGGTGAGCTCCGTTGGCACTCTTCTAAGGAGGCGAGAAAACTGTGTCCACGAGGCGAGAAATGGTGCAGACAAACCGTCAAGCCAGTCTGCTCGAAGCCCGCACACTGAACGGATCGCTGGCTCACCTCCCAAGGCCCCTCCGCCTCACCCTCTGCACTTAGCGCCTGCAGACCTTGAAGCAGTTGCCCTGAATCTGTGTGTGAAAGAAAGTTGGAGCCCTACCACTGTATCCCCTGTCCCTGGGAAGTCTGGGCAAAATGCAGTTGGAAAGAGGCCGCAGTCATGTAGGATGGCCTCGGGGATGGTGGCTGCAGGGAGCTCGGGCCGCGGGTGGTCTGGGTGCCCAGAGTGGTGTCCCTCCCGGCGGGGATTCCCGAGCCCTTCTCTTTACAGACAGGGCTGGAGGGAGGCCCTGGTGGGACGGAGCGTGCCGTGGGCCATCTCTAGTCAGGGGACGCTCAGTGGAGTAGGCCCAGTGTTCTTTTTTTCTTTTTAATCCTGGGGGTGGAACCCAGGGGCATTCTACCTCCGAGCTACACCCCCAGCCCTATTTTTGATTCTTTATTTTGAAACGGGGTTTCACTGACTTGCAAAGGGCCTCACTAAGTAGCTGAGGCTGTCCTCGAACCGCGATCCTCCTGCCTCAGCCTCCTGAATGCTGGGATTCCAAGTGTGCGCCCCTCGCTGGCTCAGTTCTTGATGGCCACAGTTGGACAGTTGGTCTTGCACTCTGCATTCACAGAAGGGACCTTACCACTTGGTTTCCTCCCCGGAGTTGCACCGCACAGCTTGGCCTTGTCCTGTAACGTGGGTCTTTGGAAGTTGCTCTGTGGAAGGCTAACTGGCCACACCTAGGTGAGGGGCGAGGGCCTCCTCTGCCAGCTGGGCGCAGGACGCACAGGGGGACACTAAGGAGGGCCTGTGGGGTCAGGGTGAGTGACCAGGGAGGGCCGGGCCCTGGGGTGGGACGAGGAGGTCAGGACCTGCTCCAGGCGAGGCCCAACCTTGGGCTCTGCGTGCTGTCCCGGTTGACTGGCGAGGAGGAGAGCTCTCTGCCTTGTGGGGTTTGTGAGTGCTAGGTGAATATATGTAACCGGAACTCTGGTGCTATTGGGACACGCTCCCGCTGTGCTGTGGAGCAGCCCTGCCCCTAGGGCCGCCCGTCCTGAGCACTGTTTCGGGAGCACTCCTCCCGGTGGCGGCCTGACCCTGGGGCCTCGCTCTACGGGAGGGCGCTGAGGATGCGCCCAGGTGCTTGGGATTTGTGCTGGGTCGCACACACCCACCCTGTGGCCTCTCAGCTAGGACTTGGCTTTGTTAGTTGCTAGCAAGGAGAAGGTTGGGAGTGAGGGGACGCGCTCTGGGTTGCAGCCGCGCAAGGCACCTGGTCCCATCAGATATTTTGACTGAAGCTAGAACTACCCAGTACGCTGCACGCTCGTTTTAAAAATGTGACAAACCAAAAGCTGGGCGCGGTGGCGCACACTTGGAATCCCAGCATTTGGGAGGCTGAGACGGGAAGATCGCGGTTCCTGGCCAGCCTCAGCTACTAAGGCCCTTTGCAACTCACTGAGACCCTGGTTCAAAATAAAGAATCAAAAATAAGGTAGGAGTGTAGCTCAGAGGTAGAATGCCCCTGGGTTCCATCTCCAGTACCTCAAAAAAACAAAAAAAGAAAAAAAGAAAACTGAGAGAAGCAGCACAGCGGAGCAGAGCCGGGCCAACCACTCCTGGCTTCCCAGGGGAGGCGGCTGCTCCCTCCGGCTCTCTGTGGCTGGGGCTTGAGGCAGACAGGCCAAGGTCTGCGGCCCTCGCCGTCCTGCCTCTGAGCAGGTGGCTCAATGCCCACGATGCTCTTAGAGCCTCCAGACCCCCGATACTGGGAGTCCTTGTGGCTTGGTGCCCCGGGGTTTATTCCACGTAGGAATTGCTCAGTACTCTGAAAGCCAAAGTTACACGAAGGCTTTGGCACATACACTGGGCGACCCCGAGGCCAGGCCTGGGTCCCCGAACCCTCGCCCTCCGGCCTTCAGCTGTGTGCACTGGGGTCGCCCCTCCCTTGGCTGCCCAGAGCACCCTTGTAGACCACGACCACAGGCCGCAAGTTAGCTCTGCTCCACCCAGTCGAATCTAGGAGTTTGTATCAGAAGAAACGACGTGAGACTTCCTTCTGCTCCACTGTTGATTATGTACGCCAGCCCGCGTCACCGACACTCGTCCCCAAGTCAGTGCACCAGGCTTTTGTGGGTTAAGCTGATGCCTGTTGAGACTGATGTCTGGAGTAGATTCTGTGTCCATGGGGAAAAGCTGATGAGGAATTTCGAAGCTCACTACCCGTTTTAGTGACTTTAGTTTTGATTTTTAGTATGGTTTGGGCGTGATTGCTATCAGAGATTAAGAAAGAAGGTTGTTTCTAATGCCTTTGTCTTGTCTTGATGAGAACATCCGTGATTCAGGTGATAGATGTTAAAACGCGGTGTGAAAGCCGGCTCTTAGGTCCTAACTCAGACGTCACAAAGTCTCCTGAGCCCTTTGTTCACGCCGAGGAGGAAGCCAGGTCACGCCTTTGAGTCCTCCGCCACCGGTTACTGTGACCAGGGCTGGGGAGGGCTCTGATGGCCGGTGGGGCAGCGGCCCCTCGTGTGTCAGGGAACTGGATGCCCCAGGTGGCCACGAGCACTTGTTTAGTTTTCAGGCAAAGTCATGCCTACAACATTATGTATTTCTCAGGTTGTTGTAGATTTTCACAATTTTTCTACAGAAGACTCTCTTAAGTAGTGTGTAAATACCAAAGTATTGCACAGGCCTTTGGCCTCCATACGGCCGGAAGCTCTCCTTTGCCAAGTTCATGAACTCTGGGCCCCTGGGTTCTGCCAGAGGTGGGCAGGCCAGTTGGGCGACTTCGTGAATCCTGAGGGATTCGGTTGGGGTGCTGCAGAGGACCCTTAGCACTGCAAACCCATGTGCATGATTATATTTTTGTGTGTTTTGGTGCTAGGGAGGGAACCTCTAAGTATACCTCCAGCCATGTGTACACATGTATGTATTTAGAAACAGGGTCTTACTAAGTTGCTGAGGCTGGCCTTGAACCTGCAGCCTTCCTGCCTCACCCTCCCAAGTGCTGACATTACAGGCGTGCGCCACCCAGCGATTTGATATTCTTCCCGATCAGGAATCATTGAGACGGACGTCTTGAAGGCACACCGCCCCAACGGCAAGCTGAAAATCTGTGTTCATTACGGAAGTAGTTCTTCATTGTAACCTTCTCCATGGCTCTCAAAACCTGTTTGTTTCTGAAAGAAGGAGCCATGGGGATGAATGAGCAGGAGCTTACTGACGGCCACGCGTCACAGAGGACCCGCCCTTCAGAAGCTGCTTCCCAGGGCCCCACGGGCGGGTTAACAAAGTGTCTTCTTCACAGTGTTGCGCTTCAACCTCATCGGAAGAATATCTTTGTAAATTTTCCTGTTGAAATTGAAGGTTTACTAGCAGATTCTAAATCAAGCCTGGCTGCAGTTTCCGTGGGCCCCCAAAGCAACCTTGCCCGGCGTAGAGGCCTCGGCAGCGGCCCCCGGTGCGCACGGTGGGGATTCCAGCTCGCCGGTGGGCCTTTAGCGGCAGAGCGCCCGCTTGGCTTGCATGCATCCCGACGCTGGCTCTGTGCCCTGGAAGGCGCTCTCTGACCCTTTGGGAGGCTCCCTGCCCTCCCGGTGAGGGGCTGGGACGAGCAGGGGCAGTCACACCTCCTCACTAAGGCTGCTAAGGGTACGGTGCCATCGGCCTCGCCCGCTGGACCGTCCCCTCTGGTCTGAGAGTTAAACGGGACGGTGGTGTTCCCTGGGCGACTTCCATGCCTGCTAATTCTCTGCTCCACCCTGTCTTCCAGCGCCCTCCCGGACAGATAGCAAGGAAGTACAGCTCCTGCTCCACCATCTTCCTCGACGACAGCACAGTCAGCCAGCCGAACCTCAAGTACACCATTAAATGGTGGGTATCACTCCGTGCTGCCCAGGGCCTCACCCGAGAGCTCAGCGGGGCTGGGCACTGGCGGACAACATGGGAATTCTTCTGAGAAAGTGACTGTGGTCGTTAAGATGTGGGGTTTTGGAAATATTTGTGCATATTACTATTTACATAAAGGATCAACGTTTTAAAACATTTTAAACATAGATGGCCTAAAATGTTTTTCTTTTAATTTTTGTGCATGCTTTTTTTTAATAGTACTGGGAATTGGACCCAGGGACGTTCTACCCCCAACCCTTTTTATATATTATTTTGCGGGTCTGGGGATGGAACCCAGAGGCATTTGACCTCCGAGCTACACCCCCTGCCCAATTTTTTATTCTTTATTTTGAAACAGGGCCTCACTAAGTAGCTGAGGCTGTCCGCGAACCGTGATCCTCCTGTTTCAGCCTCCCAAATGCTGGGATTACAAGCGTGTGCCACCACGCCCAGCTTTACCCCCAACCCTTAAAAAAATTTTTTTTTGTTGTTCTGAAACAAGGTCTTGCTAGGTTTCTGAGTCTGGTCTTGAACCTATGACCCTCCTGCCTCGGGGAGGGCATACACTGGGATCGCAGGTGTGCGCCACCATGCCAGGCTCTCATGGTTTCCTTTGATAGGCGCATCCTGGTGTAGCTCTGCTAATATTTTACCTTCTAAATAAAAGAAGCCTCCTGTGCAGTTCTGTTTAGGACTCCGGGCTGGGCAGGGCACCTGCTCCGCAGGGTAAACGTGTGCTTGCTGCAGCCGGAACCCGACCCGTGCCGCCAGTGCGGGCTCTGAGTGGACCCTGGGCGGGGCGCTCCTTCCTTAAGGTGGACTCCTGCGAGGGGAGTCCTGGGTGGGAGCCCTCCCCTCTGGGGCTCTGGCTTCCTGTGTGATAGGCAGGAGCCCTGTCTCCCTGTGACCTTCCAGTGTCTCTGGGATGGCAGCCGGCCTTGGTCGAGATCTGGCGAACTCCGCCGCTGGGCCTGTGGTGCTCAGCCCGACTGCAAAAACCTGGCTGTTTTATCTACACTGTGGTGGCACGTGCCTGGAATCCTAGGACTAGGGAAGCTGACACAGAGGATCACAGGGTCAAGGCCAGCCTCAGCAATGCAGTGAGTCCCTGTTTCTAAGTAAAAAGGGCTGGGGGCGTGGCTCATTGGTCGAACACCCCTGGGTTCAATCCCCAGTACTGCACGTGCGCGCACGTACACACACACACACACACACACACACACACACACACACACACACACACACACACGAGTAGAAAGCCTTAGTACTCAGACAGTGACTATCCTTTCTGCAAAGAGTCTTATTTTGAGAACCTGGTTTTCCCGCCGAGCCCCTGAATGCCGACAGCTGATATGAACCTAGTCTGCCAGCCGCGCTCCGGGCCTCCACGGCCAGCCCTTCCCCACCAGATTCCGTGACAGCCCCAGGAGGGATGGTGAGGCCGAGGTCGAGCCCGGGGCTAGCTGGCCTCCAGGGCCGGGCAGCAGGCACGGCGCCTCCTCTCCAGGCGGTCCTCTGCGCCCGTGCGCCACACGCCCTGGCCTTGCTGGTCGGTCTTGGCTCTGCCGTGCGGTGTGCCGGCCTGGTGCTCTGGCGCTCAGGAAGGCGGTGGTCAGTTGTCCTCTCGGGCAGCCCTCCCCGGCGTCGCCTTCCTTCCTAGCGATGGGTAAAGCAGCCGAGTGGACCGTGTCCAGATGGACTCTTCTCCCTGGGGGGGGGGCACCAGGCACGGCACTGACAGCCTTGCAGGGCCCCTGGCCCAGGAACCAGAGCCTCCAGCAGGCCAGCTTGGGGGGAGGAGGCCCCCGGAGCGCCTGTCCTGGGGCCTGCAGCCATTCACTCAGGCTGCAGAAGCCAGAGACCTGTTGATAGGGAATAGTGATAACAGATGCTTTCGTTTTAGAAACTTGTGTTTGAGGCAATGCTTTTCTTTTTTTTCTTTCCTAACTTCCTCTGGAGATTGAACCCGAGGGCATTCTTCCTCCGAGTTATACCCCAGCCATTTGTATTTTTATTTTGAAACAGTTTTGATAAGTTGGGGAGGCTGGCCTTGAACCTGCAATCCTCCTGTCCCAGCCTCCCAAGTGCTGGGATTCTGGTTGTGCCTCTGCGCCCGGCTTGTATAGCGACTCTGTGGTGTGGTGTGGGTAACGCTGTCCTGATTTTGTAGGGAGGAAACGAAGGCCTGGGGGGTGGATTAGGTGTAGTGAGGGGAGGCGTAGTCTCCCAAGCTGGCCTGAGGCCCGTCCAGGCGCCTGGTCTGTGCCGTGTTCTTTGCAGGGAAGCGCAGAGACCATTTCCTTTACAATCAGTCAAAGGTATAAGTTGATCACTACACACTAAACCCAGCCCTATGAGACACTCCATCAACATCTGACATTAGATTAGAAAAGAACTCCTGGCGTGGACTATTACTCAATGAAACGGTAATTTCTTCCTTCTGTCCAGAGCCACCGTGGCCAGAGTCCTGGCACCACAGAACAGAACCAGGCTCAGCCACTGTTTCCTGCAGCAGGGCCGGCTGTTAACGTGTGTGAACGTACTTTGAAAGCCCAGGGGTCATAATTCTGCCGGGTTAGCTTCTGAGGCCCTTTCACACCAGCCACAGCCTCCTCAGCAGCTCGGGTGCCGGAGACGCCAGGCGGGAGGAGCTGCCGGCGGGAAGCCTGGACCCAGGAGCCGGGAGGCTGAGCTGGCGTTAGCTCGCAGGCTCCGTGCCCAGCGGCTGCAGGCCGAGGACTTCCAGTTACGGTGCTTCCTACTGGAAACCGCATGGATGGCACAGACACGCTGTGTCCATCGTGATCAGTGTAACTGCCGCATAGAGAAACAGCTTAGACATGCAGCCGGTGGCTGGCTCTGTGTTAGCCAGCGACAGATGATGGGATAAAACCATGCTTTCGAGGAATGCTAACGTTCAGAAAAAGGTTTAACATGGTAAGGAGAGGTCAGATGTGAGCCTGTCTGATTACACATATATGAATAGAAGTGAGGAACTGTATCTACAGCTAATGATAATCTCTCAGCAAAGGAATGATTTTTCTCTATAGTTCCTATACTTTCCAAATTTTCTACCATGAATAAAATGTATTTTACAGTTAGAAAAAAATTCTTTTTTTCTTTTTTGTGGGACTGGAGATGGAACCCAGGGGCTTTCTACCTCTGACCTATTTTTTACATTTTATTTAGAAAGAGGGTCTCACTAAATTGCTGAGAGCCTCACTCTTTCTTTTCTTTTCTTTTTTTTGGTGGTACTGGGGGTGGAACCCAGAGGCTTTCTACCTCCAGGCTATACTCCCAGACCTATTTAATATTTTATTTGGAAACAGGGTCTCCCTAAGTTGCCGAGAGCCTCACTAAGTAGCTGAGGCTGGCTTCGAACCTGTGCGATCCTCCTGTCTCAGCCTCCCAAGTGCGGGGATTACAAGTGTGCGCCACCGCGCCTGGCTCCATTTCAGTCTTTTAAACTAAGTCTGTGCCCTTTCAGCAAGTGAGTGGGCGGGTTGTATAGTTTGCCAAGAGGCAAGTGATTTAATGGGGAAAAAATAGCCAATGGCTATCAGTGATTCTCATATTTTTCTGATAGTAATAAAGAAATTGCTAATTTTCTAAACCAGTAGGCAAGGAGTTGGGGGTTTTATTTATTTATTTTTTTTGCGGGTCTGGTGATGGAACCCAGGAATATTTGACCTCCGAGCTACACCCCCTGCCATTTTTTTTTTTATTCTTTATTTTGAAACCGGGTCTCACTGAGTTGCAAGGACCTCACTAAGTAGCTGAGACTGGCGGCGAACCGCGATCCTCCGGTCTCAGCCTCCCGAATGCTGGGATGACAAGCGCGCCCACCGCGCCCGGCTGAGCTGGGGGTTTTAGAGCTGTCCAGTCCATATCGCCAGCCTTTTCAGAGGGTCTGTATTTTACAAGTGAGAAAAGTTTAAAATTTTTCATAGACCGGTTTGATTTTAAATATCATTTGAAGTTCTGTTGTGTCTGGGAAGGTTTTAACGATTCCTGGGAGTGTGTGAGAGATTGCTCATTTGAAGAGTGCGTTTTCTTGGTCAGCGTGTTGCACGAATGGGACTGTTCTGACCGGTCGGCTCTTATTTGAACATTGATGCCCACTCGATAGATGACATGAACCTCGACTGTGCTCCCGAAGTGCTGACCTCCTGCGTTTTATTTTTCAGCGTAGCTCTTGCGATATATTACCACATCAAAAACAGGTACGTCGCTGGTTGACCGCGCGGAAAATCCGTCATCTGGCGTTCTTCCTGTCCCAGTTGCTTCAACCTTTGAATTTTATATTCTTAATTCATATTTTGTAGAATTTCTAAAGGTACATAAGTCACAGAGACTTCTCAGGTAAGAGCTGAACGACTTCTGAATTGTAGTGCACCAAATAGGCATTTGTGGCTTGACCAGTCAAGTGGAACAAAACCTACTGAGCGAGAGGCCTCGTCATCCTTTAGAGGCTGTAGAGTTTGTTTGAACATTCTTTTATGAAATTTTATTTTAAAATTTACTATGTGCAGAATTAACATGAAAAATTAAATGTATGGTTTGAATTTACTCAGGGAAATTTTGGTGCACATTTAGGCATAAACTGCTTTATTAGTTCATTAGGCATAAACTCCTTTGACATTTTAAAAATGTAGACCATCTTTGGTAAGTGTATCTGGCAGTAGTTCAGTTAGCTTAAAAAGTTGAGTTGAAACAGGAAATTTAAAAAACTAAACATAAAACTACTTTCAATATGAAACATGTAAGAATACCCTTATTTGTGAATTTTTAAAAATTCAACATTAAGCTGAGCATGGTGGCACACACTTGTAATCCCAGTACTTGGGAGGCTGAGACCAGAGGATCACAGGTTCACAGCCAGCCTCAGGTACTTAGTGAGGCCCTCCAAAACTTAGACCCTTTTCAAGATAAAGAATAAAAAATAGGCCTGGGTGTGTAGCTCGAAGGTAGAATGTCCCTGGGTTCAATCCCTAGTATGGAAAAAAAGAATCAACACTACGACTTTTGCCTTAAGCCTGAAGATTAAGCCCTATTTATTTACTTGTTTATTTATTTAGGTATTTATTTTGGTGATAAGCCTTGAACCAGAGGCATTCTATGTAGCTCCATGCTTCATACTCAGCTCTCCCCCTCCTTTTAAATTTGGAAACAGGGTCTCACTAAGTCTCTGAGACTGCCCTCACACCCACGATCCTCCTGTCTCAGTAGCCCAAGTACTGGGATCACAGGCACGCTACCACACCTGGCCGGATTTAGCTTTTTTTTTTTTTTGTGGCACTGGGGTTCCTGGAAGCCCTTCTACCTCCGGGCTACACTCCCAGACCTATTTTTACATTTTTATTTGGAAACAGGGTCTCCTAAGCCAGCGCGCGCGCACAGCTGGCTTCAAACCTGCGCGATCCTCCTGTCTCTGCCTCCCAAGCTCGGGGATTACAAGCGTGCGCCACCACGCCCGGCCCAGATTTAGCTTTTAAAGAAGAACATCTTAAGCAAAACTCGAATGGCATCAAGCAGTGGAAGCAGGCGGGTGGTTTCGGGGTGGCTCTGATGGCGGCTGGTTCCTGGAGCCGCAGCCCCAGGTACTGCCGACATCCACAGCCATTCTGCAGAGTCAGTGCAGTCTCCAGCTTAGAACAGCAGCCGCCCTTCCCGAGGTGTGCAGATCACGCGTGAACAGTCCTCAGAACATTTTCAGTATGCTCTCTTGAAGCTCTTCGTTAACGCGGCTGCCGGGCTGCGCGCTGGGGACGTTTCCTGCCGACCTGCAGGGCCCGCACAGTGTTCCTTCCTGCCCTGGGTCTGCCTGGCTCAGAGGAGGATTAGGGGAAATATAAGTCCTTCTGCAGAGATTGGTTCATTTGAAAGCTCAGAAAACGAGAATCTCGATTTATGCTTCATAAAGGAAGCATAGATAATTTCAACTCAATGTTTTGGCGCCACGTTCTATTCAAACAAAAAGGCTTGTTGTGCCCAAGAAAACAATCCCTTCTCAGCAGCCGCTGGCAGCGCCTCGCAGGGCTGGCCCTGTTCTGACCTCGAGGTGCAGCCGAAGCGAAACGCGCTTGCTTTCCTTGGAATGACACTGGTTGTTGCGGATAGTAAACGCCACTTCTCCTGTTTCTCCCCCAGGGACCCAGATGGAAGGGTGCTCTTAGATATTTTTGATGAAAACCTCCACCCTCTCTCGGTAATCTCTTCCTCCTTGCCTTTCATGAGATTGTTGGTAGTTTGCTCTGTCGGGCCACTATTCACGTGCAAGCTTCTTCCTCCCCAGAAGTCCGAAGTGCCACCAGACTACGACAGACACAACCCGGAGCAGAAGCACATCTACCGGTTCGTGCGGACGCTGTTCAGCGCGGCTCAGCTGACGGCCGAGTGCGCCATCGTCACCCTGGTCAGTGGGTCGGGTGGCCAGCCAGCACGCCTGCCGTGCCGCAAGGGGGCGGACCGGGCCTGCCTCTGGGCTGGGGACCTCTGGCTTCGGGACAGTCAGTCACAGAGGCACACTGGGGCCCAGGGAAGGCCGAGGGGTCCTGCAGGTGTGCTGGACAGCCCACTTGGGGCAGGGTACTGGGAGCACAGGGGCTTTCTACCCCTGAGCCACACCCCAGCCCTATTTTATTGTTATTATTACTATTACTATTTATTTTTTGAAGCAGGGTCTCACTAAGTTGCTGAGGCTGGACTCGAACCTATGATCCTCCTGTCTCAGCCTCCCAGGTATAGGCATGCACCATCATGCCCAGCTAGGAATGTTGTGTATTGCTTGGCTCTGACTTGCCAATTTCATACAATTGTACCTAGAAGATACTCAGACCGTTCACAGGCAAAGTAATTTCTTATCTGAGCTACATACAGTGCAATTGAATCCAGGGGTATTCTAAACTCTGACACCCCCAGCCCTACCTTATTTTTTATTTTGAAACAGGGTCTCGCTGAGTTGCTGAGGGCCTCACACGGTTGCTGAGGCTAGCCTCGAACTTGCGATCCTGTTGGCTCAGCCTCTCAAGCACGGGGATCATAGGCATGCACCACTGTGTGGCTCACAAATATAATTTTTTTAGCCCTTGCAGAATATGCCTCAAGTTGCCTCTTAATGATATCCATCCGTGAGGAAATTAATATAGGAAATTTTAAACAGAGGGCGAGGTCACTGAACTGCAACCCCCTGCACCAGGTTAGGTTTTCCCATGAGGACACCTTGTAAGTCCCAGCCACAGCAGGAGGAGGTTGACGCCTGGCGTGAGTAGGTGCAAGGCCTGGCACCTGCTGCCTTCCGGCGTCCACTCGTTCCCCAGGAGCCGTCCGACGCGCATGGTGCTCAGAGCCATGCCCGCTTCCGTCCTGTGTGGGCCTCAGTGACAGAAGGAAGCTCACCCAGCTCGGAACCAGGGACTTTGGTTGAGAGTACAAGAAGCCCCTCCAGCGAGCCCAGAGCGGAGGCGACTCCTGGACCTGCCACTGGTCTTGTCCTCGGGAGCTGGCTGGCTCCCCATCCTAGGTGACCGGCTCGCAGGCCGACTTTGGCTGGGGTCTGGCTCTGAGGTGGAGCCGCCCTGGGGTCAGTCCCCAGTACCACAGGGATCACATACTATGGGTAATTATGGCACTGGACGTTTCCTCTGTTTTAAACAGCAATTTTTTAAAAACTGCATGGACAGTGCCTGTTGAATTCTGCTTCTTTCTTGTGCAGAGTTCCATTTTCAAACCTGTTTGATAGAAACTATAGAAATTACCCTGTGATTCACAGAAATACAAAAGATTCCAATAAAGAGATTTTTATTCTGGGACAATTCTTGGGACCCAGCCAGCTGAAAGTCCTTTGATATTGGGTGTTATTTCTAAATTGTTGTAAGCATTTTAAAAAGAGGCTCATGGGATCAGCATCACCACTGCTCCCCCTTCACACCCCTGGGAAGACCACTCCTCCCGCCCTTCCTGGCAGAGCGTGCCGGGTGTGGGGTGGGGTAAGGAAATGGAGCCCGATGGGCTGCTAGGTGGTGCGGCTGCTGCCGAAGGACGTGCGGAGGGTCCTTAGGTGACTGTATGTGGAGTCTGTCTGGCCCACAGCTCCTCTTCTGAGTTACATTCAAAATCATCGAGCTGAGCGTGGTGGCGCCCGCTTGCAATCCCCGCGCTTGGGAGGCTGAGACAGGAGGATCGCGCAGGTTCGAAGCCGGCCTCGGCTACTTAGTGAGTGGGGCTCTCAGCAACTTAAGTGAGACCCTGTTTCCAAATAAAATATAAAATAGGTCGGGTGTGTAGCCCGGAGGTAGACAGCCCCTCAGATCTATCTTAAATACCATACATACACACAAATAATAATCAGAAGCACAGACTGGACCAGAGATTTATACACCAGTGTCCACAGCAGAATCGTTGACAGTAGTCAGAAGGAGGAAGCAGCTCGGGTGTCCACTGATAGACAAGTGGACACACATGGTGTGTGCCTCTGGGCTTCGTCAGGGTCCATCTACACTGGGCATGACAGAGACAGGAAGACTGCAGATTTGAGGCCATTCTCAGCAACTTAGCAAGACCCTGTTTCTTTTTCTTTTTTTCTTTTCTTTTTTTTTTTACAGGGCAGGGGTATATATTTATTATGAGAGTACAGGTTACATGACAATTTCCCGTGCAGATGACCTCAGGGAAATGATCAAGTCATCTACAGGAATAATGTATAAACTTGAAGATAGCAAGCATCAGCCCATCTTTTGCTGTGTTTAGACAGGACTTTTATTTCTTGGGTTCAGAGGTTGAACTGATACAGGAATCTCTACCCATTCCTTTTGCCCCCCTACTACTCTTGCTTGTCTTTTCTGGTTTTAGTTAAGAAATGAAGGCTATAAGTAAGTTATCTCTATTTTAACTTTATGTAATTTGTAGTTTCAAATATCCCTAGGGCTGCTTCTTAAAGATAAGACCCTGTTTCAAAATACAAAATACAGTAGGGCAGGGGTGTAGCTCAGAGGAGGAATGCCCTGGGTTCAACCCCCAGCACCAAAAAGAAGAGAGAAAGACGCAGCTGCATCTCCGCCGTCCAATCACAGAGCGCGACCTCCTGCCCATCCCGTCCCTGGGCCTTTTCAAAATGACCGTGGTCGGGTGATCCTGTTGGAAGGCCAGCCACATGGGTTACACAGTTGTGGGCTTCCTGACACACACGAGTGCTGGGCAACCGTGGCACTAGCTCCGGCCCATGTCTCCCCAGGTGTACCTCGAAAGGCTCTTGACGTACGCGGAGATCGACATCTGCCCGGCCAACTGGAAGCGCATCGTGCTGGGGGCGATCCTGCTGGCCTCCAAGGTGTGGGACGACCAGGCCGTGTGGAACGTGGATTACTGCCAGATCCTGAAGGACATCACCGTGGAGGACATGTGAGTGGCTCCGGGCCTTCGGCTGTGCGTGTGCTCCGTGGGGGATGAGGGCACGTGAGTGGTCTCTCTGCACACGGCCGTGCCGCGATAGTTCGTATCAGGCTCCGAATCTCACTGCAGACCGAGGACAGAGCATCCGTGTCCCCACAGACTGTGGGCGGCAGGCCTGGCTAGAGCGGAAAGGCTGAGGTCGCAGGTGTACCTGCTGGCCTCAGGAGGACCTCTCCACGGCCTGGTCCTGCTTTGCGAGCTCAGCTGCTGAAAATCAGCAGGGCGAACAGAGAGTCGCCTGATGCCGCTCTTGCTGGAGTCGCTCCCGCTAGGTATATTTAATATTTTATTTGGAAACAGGGTCTCACTAAGTCGCAGAGAGCCTCACTAAGAGCTGAGGCTGGCTTCGAGCCTAAGATCCTGTGTGCACCCTCCAGGTGTGAGTGGGGCGGCCTGGGAACTTGGAAGAGGGTTCCCAACCCTTCTGAAGACCTGGGCCCTGCTGCTTTGACACTAGCGCGTTCTGAGCTCAACATGCCCCCGGGCCCCGCTCCTTCCCGTTGGGGACCCCTAAACAGCCCCTATAGCCCTCTCCCAGGAGGTGGGAGGGGCTGGGGAGAGTGCAGAGGGGATGCTTCTCTGTGTGGCTGGACTGAGGCCCTCCCTGGATGCTATCGCTCTTGACTGCGCCATCTGCCCGCGGTGTGCACGAGCAGACCGTGGGTGCGGCCCCGCCAGGCCCACCACGCGCGCATGTGAAGTGGTCCCCAAGCACATCCACTGATGATTCCTGTTGATCAGGCTCCGCCTTCCGCCCCCCACCCCCAAGCAGATCAGCGTGTGCCACCCATTTGGCCGTGGAGCTGCCTCTCTGGCGTCCCCCGGCAGTCCACCAGATGGCGTCCGCGGGGTGCGGTTCCCAGGCTGGTCCTGCGGCTCAGCCCGGGCTGCTCTTGCCCTTCTGCAGGAACGAGCTGGAGAGGCAATTTCTCGAGTTGCTCCAGTTCAACATCAACGTTCCCTCCAGTGTCTACGCCAAGTATTACTTTGATCTTCGCTCTCTGGCAGAAGCAAACAACCTGAGCTTTCCCTTGGAGCCCCTGAGCCGGGAGAGGGCCCACAAGCTGGAGGTAGGAGGTCTTAGACACTGTCTCATCTGGCCACCACGGGAGTGTGTGACCACAGTGATGGTTTCTCCTGCTAGGTAGTATTAGTGTGTGTGTGTGTGTGTGTGTGTGTGTGTGTGTGTGTGTGTCGTACTGGGGATGGAACCCAGGGGCTTTCTACCTCAAGGCTATACTCCAGACTTATTGTATGTTTTATTTAGAAACAGGTTCTAAGTTGCCGAGGGCCTCACTAAGTAGCTGAGGCTGGCTTTGAACCTGCGCGATCCTCCTGTCTCAGTCTCCCAAGTACTGGGATTACAAGCGTGCGCTACCACGCCCGGCTTCCCGCTAGGTATTAAATAAGGACAAGGCCCTTGGGTTTACCAGCCAATGCAGTTGATTATAATTTGTGCAACTTCTTATTTTTGTGTGTTTTGGGGAGCACTGGGGATTGAGCCCAAGGGTATTCTGCCTCTGAGCCACACCCCTAGCCTGTTCTATTTTTTACTTTGAAACAAGGTGTTGCTAAGTTATAGCACCCTGGCTATAATTTTTTAAATTAAAATTAAAAAAAATTTAATTTAAAATTTAGTCAATGACTATGGGACTCAGTCATTGACTATGTCTCAGCCTCCCAGGTATTAAAAGTATAGGCATGTGCTAACTTCATGTCTTAGTAACCAACCTCCTTAACACCTGTTTTTACTTAATACGCATTGATTGTATTTTGAATCAAAGATATTTAAAAAAATACCACACTTGGTTCCATCCCCAGTACTGGGGGGAAAAAAAAAATCCTGGTTCCAAGGAGCAAAGCTTATCTGTCCTTAGGGTTTGCCCCTCAGACTCACCCTGTTTGTAAGCTGAGAGGTGACAGGGGCGACTTAGGAAGCTTAAGTAGAAAGAAGGACTTTGCCCAAGCAAGCCAGCCCTGCTAGGTTTTCTGGGTGTGCCTAAGTACCAGCACCTGGGATTGTTTTGCTGTATTTTAAACTTAAACTTCACTGCCAACTTAAACAAGGATTTTATTTGTAGAGAAAAAATAAAGGTCAAATATACAAGTGAAAAAGGGAACGGAAAGCCACTGGCCAGCTGTCAGAGGGTGTGGGGACGCCGGGCGTGGGGTACAGGCTTGTCATCCCCGCGTTCAGGAGGCCGAGACAGGAGGATTGCGGTTTGCAGACAGCCTCGGCTACTTAGGCCCTCAGCAACTCAAAATATTGTTTCAAAATAAATAATTTTGAAATTTCAAAATAAAGAATAAAAATAGGGCTGGCTGAGGGTGTAGGTCGGAGGTAGAATGCCCCTGGCTTGGGGAGAGGAGGCTGGGCCAGGCCGGCCTGCTGACCTGTGTCTCTCCGCCCCAGGCCATCTCGCGCTTGTGTGAGGACAAGTACAGGGACCTGAGAAGATCCACGCGGAAGCGATCGGCCAGCGCCGACCACCTGCCCCTGCCACGGTGGTCCCCCGCCATCCTCTCCTGACGCCGCGCCCTCCGCCCGCAGCTCTTCCTCCTGTTTGAGAAAAGCCTCACTTGGGGTGGGGTTTCCTTGTTTTCTTTTCCCTTTTCTGTTCATTTTAACTCTTAGCTCCGTCCATCCGCGGCCGCCCAGGGCCTGGCCTCGGGACGGCCTCTGGCCTCTGGCCAGAGCCCGGCCGCACCTCTCCTGCCGCCAGCGCCCGCTGCGCCTCCTTCCCAGGAGCAGACCCGGCCGAGAGGACCCGAGGCGCAGAGGCGGGACCGTGGCCAGGTGGGGTGGCCGGCCCCCAAGCCCCGCCTGGGCCATGGGTGACCAGGGCAGAAGCCACGTAGGTAGCAGAGTCGGACGTGCATTAAAGGCAGGCGCACGGCCCGTGTGCTCTCTGAGACTCGCCTGCCTGCCTTCTTGCTGCTTTTTGGCTTTGGGGGTTCTCGTCCATTCCGTTTACTCTGTTTTGGTTTGGGTCCCACAGAGCAGAGAACATAGTTTGTACCCACCACGGCACAGACATCCAATAAAGAGCCTGGCTGTTCTCTGTGCCACCCCGCGGGCTGTCTCCGGAGCCTTCTTCCTCCCCGGGTGCGCTGCCTCCGGCACTCCGTCCTTCCCGGACGGCAGTACCGAACCAAGCGCCCCGCCCTGCCCGAAGGAGACCCGGGGCCGCACGGGGCTCGTGCCTTCCGATCCCTGCGGTTGCTGGAGCGGTGTGCGTGCTTGGCCCTCGGACTAGAAGCCACAGTTACACAGATGTTCAGGCCGTGGCTGCGGGACCCCAGGACTCTGTCCCGGTCGCCGGGGCCCATACTTCGTGCCCCCCACCCCTCGTCCACTCTTCTGCTTCCATGCCCACGGTCGCAAGCAATATTCTCCTCAATTTTTATATGTTTACTTTAAATCAAAGTTAGTCTATTTGTATAAAAATTTTTAAAAATCTAAAATTGCAAAAGGGGGGCATTGGGTGCTGGAGTAGGAGGCCCGGCAGTGGCAGCGTCACGCTCCGCCGAGGTAGCTCTCACAGAAAGCTGAATGAAGCGCACCAGCTGCTCGGAGATGCTGGGCGGGATCCGGGCCTGCTGGCCTCTCTGCGCCTCCCTCCTCGTGGCCGGACGAGCCCTGTGGCCGTGGATTTGACCCAAGTCACCCACGTGTTGGATCTAGCCTTCTGTCCTGGGTTGTGGCGCCCGAGGGTCCTGGTGCGTCCAGTTTTAAGTCTGTGAGGCCAGTGTCTATTTAACCTCCTCTCCCTCCCTCCCTCTCTCCCTCGCACCGAGCTTGGACAACTTTGGAATTTTATGTTAATTGGACCCTAAACCTCCTCTGGCCCCAGGATGTCTGCTCTCAGCTCAACGTGTCTGGGAATTGAGAGGGATGGAGAGGGTCACCGGCTGAGTCGTGGGCGCGTGTTGTCTGTGGTCGGAGCTGTTTTTGGCCTGAAACTTTCAAAAGCAAAGAAGCAGAAATTGAAAGGTAATTAGTTACCTTCCCATGTCACGGTGTGTTGATTACTCTGTATGGGTACCAAAATCAGCTGCTCTCTTCAAGCAGAAGCGGAACTTAGAACTTTAAATAGAGATCTAAAAATGTAGAAAGTATTGTTTTATATTCCCTAATCTATAGAGCTTAAAAAGGGACATATTTTCTCAGCCGAATATGAATACCTCCTAGAAATTCATTCCTCTCATGTAAAATATCTTCTTTTCCTGACCTATGTCAGGAAAAGATGACTTCATAGCAGAAATCTTATTTTTATCCCTTTTATTTGAATGAGAGATTTGAAAATTGAATTATGTAAATATTTCGATGCATCTGCTATTATTTTGTGGAGTTTATTAAACGACTTTAAAAAATTGTATAGTCTATTCATTGTACGTGTGTACACACAACCTGACCCCTGGGATTTAAGGTGGATTCCGTGCGGCAGTCTCATTTCGATGCTTGTTTTGATATTGCTTTGGCCTCGTGCACCTGACTCTACCTCTGTCTAGGAAACCCTCCCATAGTCATTGACTAAATCGACTGGAGTAACCGGTGGCGTCCTTGCACTGAGTTTTAATGCTGTGAGTGTAGACTCGGTGCGTCTTTGCGGCAGGAATCGCTGGACACAGGCGGCTCTCAGGCCAGTTTTATTTTTCTACATGATGATGAAGACTTATGGTTTGTTCTAAGTTTGCCAAAAGAAAAGAAAAAAAAACTATAACACAAAACCAGCCAGTACCGATGGGTCAGGTACAGGGCTGAGATTTCCTGCAAGGAGCAGCCCTCCTGGAAGCAGGGACCGTGAGGAGCCGTCCTAACTAGTGTCCGAGGGGGCAGCTTCGTGTTGTCAATGAAGACCAAGAATGCCACGATTTGTTGACTTCTGTTTTTGACCTGACTCACAGAGTCCTGGGGATGGAAATGTGTGTCTGGGTGGATTTAGCTTTGCTTTGGGGATGGCATGCTGGTGGGCAGGGGCCTGGGAGGGGCGCGGCCGGGCCCCAGGGCTGCTCTCCGGCTGGCCCTCCGGCCTCGTCTTGGTCTCTGGCAGGGGTGCCTCCATCTCGGGGTCCCCTCAGTCCTCGGGGTTTTGCTCCTTAGCTGAGCAGAATCTGAGTGATGAGGAATATTGGCTTTCCGAGCAATTTTTGGTAATCTCTCCCCTGGGGCTGTGTTTTAATGGCTTTGGATTTTTTTTTAAAGAAATCAGAGATGATTCCTGGTTCGCTATAGTTTTGAGTGTTAAATAAGTAGAGGAGAGGATCGCAGTGCCTGCCTTTGCCTGTGCCTGGGAGCCCCTCGTGGCCCAGTGGGGGCCGCTCACCTCCAGCTGGGGCCCCCCGCAGAGCCCAGCTCGTATTTACATGCTGTTTATTCCGTCACTGATCCCAGCCACGAGCTCCTGTCCGTGTTGGAAAGGAGAAAGGAGACAGGGCTCTTCAGTGCGGTGGGGAAGGGCACTGCGTTGCTGGGGCTTTACACTGCGAGGAGAGCCCTGCAGGCTGCTTCATTAAGTAAAATACAGATTTGCAAGCTGGGCGTGGAACTCCTGTGATCCCCAGTACTCAGGAGGCTGAGACAGAAGGATCGCAGGTTCGAGGTCAACCTCGGCAACTGAGCGAGACTGTTTTCCAAAGTAAAAAATAAAATAGTACTGGAGGTGCAGCTGGGAGGTGGAATGCCCCTGGGTTTGTTCCCAGCCGTCACCAAACGCTGAGCCTTGGTAGAAAACAGGCCTGAAAATAAATAACGAGCAGAGGTGGGGCCGCGGGCAGGGAGCGGCCTCGCTGCCCCCTGTTGGGATGGGGTCAGACCTGCCCATCATGGGCAGACTCCCTGTTTCCATCCTGTCTGCGTATTTGAAGGGGCTGCAGGCCCCGTGCCGCTCCCCACTAGAAGCTTCCTTCAGGCTCCAGCGGTTGCGATCTGCTGCTATTACTTGCTTTAGTGAAGTGGGCGTCGGAGGCTGACCGCCCATGCCGCTGGTCTGCGCCAGCACGTGCAGCCTGGTGAGGACTTGTCCTGGATCGGCCTGTCTTTGCAGATCTTTGTAGAAAGTTCTGGAAGAACCCGATGCAGTAAGATACAACCTCAAATGTGGTGTCCGGCCGAATGGCTTGTAGATTTTGCAGGTCTCAGTAGACCCTCTTGTCTCTCCTCTGATTTGCTTTGGGGCCGGAGCCTTCACTCCTTTTAAGAACTTTTGTTTATATAAGTTATTTTAAATGTGGGAATAAAAGAATGTTATCCCCAAATAAACAGTTTTGGACAAAAATATTAAATGTAACTTTGATGTGTGTTGTGATGGAACTTTTACTGTGTGACCTTGGGCAAATGACTCTACCTCTCTGGCCTTCCGGGTGGACCTTTCCCAGCAGAGCAGCCTTTGCTGGCAGCGTGGGCATCCCAGTTCTGTTTCCGAGTCCCTGCTCGGCCATTCTGGCCTCGTGCCTCTGCCCAGCGGAGGAAGGTTGGCCTTGGGAGACGGCGCCAGCCTGCCGAGCCCCAGGCGGCAGCCGAGCCCCGTCCGCTCCTGGAGGAGCGAGGCTCATACCCAGAGCGCGGTCCAGTCTCAGCCCTGGGCCCCCGACCAGCGTGCGCTCCGGCCCCCTGCCCTTGGGTTGGACTCTGCTGGACCCGACTTGTGACTTCTTACCACGGTGGCGGCCACTGGAGTCTCCAGCCAGCCGTGTTGGGCGCATGCGTCCTCTGCAAAGAACCTCCCGGGCGGGGGCCTCCTGGCTCTCGGCGCCCCCGACACGTGCTCCTTCCCTGCAGACCAGGAACCCAGGAAACCACCTCCAAAGGAAGACCCCTCACCCTGTGCTGGGAGGGCACCCAGGGCACCGTGCCTCCCAGCTGCACTCAGCCCTTCTTATTATACTGGGGTTGAAGCCAGTCACGATCTCCTCCAGGTCATACCCACCCTGTGCATTTGGTCTGGGGATGGGATGCAGGGGCTTCGTTCTGGTCAATGCTGATGTCACTCTGAGGAAAAGCCCCACGTGCAGATGTGAAGATGGCGCCTGTGCGTGCCCCGCAGTCTGGCAGGTCCATTGCTGTAGGTGATCCCGAGGTCCTTTCCACTCCTAAGATTCGATTTTCCTGTGAATAACTTAGTCATTCTGTGATTTCCTGGAGCAGTCGTGAGACCAGTGGCAACAGTTTACCCCTGTAATCTTTGAAGAGCAGTACATGTAGCTGGGCGCAGTGAGGCCCACCTGTGAGCCCGGAACTTGGGAGGCTGAGAGGATTGTAGGTTGGAGGCCAGCCTCGGCAACTTAGACCCTCAGCAACTTCATGAGGCCGTGTTTGAAGACAAAGACTAAAATAGGACCAGGGCATATAGTTCAGAGGTAGAATGGCCCAAGTCCAATCCTCAGCCGCAAGAAGGACAAGAAAAGAAAAGCAGACAGAGCCGGGTGTGGTGGCGCACGCTTATAATCCCAGCATTCGGGAGGCTGAGACCTGGAGGATCGCAGTTCGCGGACAGCCTCAGCTACTTAGTGAGGCCCTCTGCAACTCAGTGAGACCCGGTTTCAAAATAAAGAATAAAAAAATAGGGGAGGGGGTGTAGCTCGGAGGTCAAATTCCCCTGGGTTCCATCCCCAGACCTGCAAAAAAAAAAAAATGCAGACAGAGGTCGTAAGCAGCTGCCTTGGTCACCGCCTCCGCGGGGCGGGTGTGCAAGCCACACGGGAAGGGGTCTGGCCTAGAACTTAATTAAATCTGTCTCACAAGTCTCACAATGAGTAAACTATTGAAGGCTTTAGCTGAAATAACTCATCTGACGAATATTTATTGACTGTGCACTGCGCGGGCCACAATGGAGGCAGAAGAGGCGTGGCCGCCTGGCGGCCGTGGGTGGGCGCACTGGTGACAGCCTTTGAGTCGTGGTCTCCTGCAGTTGGGAGGGGAGATGGTAACGGGGAGGGGGCAGCTTGGTGGCGGTGACCTTTAGAGGAGGGGTCTGCAGAGAAGACCTGGGAGAGATGGAGGGAAGGGAGGGTGTGGGGTGGCCTTGGGGAGAAGCGTCCTCGCTGGGTCTTGTCAAGGGGCACAGACTTCGAGACCAGCGGGATGCTGCCTGAGTGTCCATGGGATGCACCAAATGCGGTCCTGATGCTGGGAGGATGCGTGCCGGGGGCGGAGGCCCCGCCTGCAAGCCAGCGGGAAGGAGGGAGGAGGGAGGGAGGCTGACCCTCCAGAGGCCAGACAGGAGAAAATAAAAGGCGGATGCGTAACGCAGGCCCCCAGGACTGCGAGAGCCTTCCCTAGGTCAGCCGGCCGGCTACCGATGGTGTACCCATGCGGTCGGGAGACTGAACGGCGGCCAGACTGCGTGAGGACCGAGCGCCCTGGCCCTGCCCTGGGACCGCTGTCACCTCTGGGGCTCGGCTGAGCTTCTGACAGCCGTGAACATAAGCACACGGCCATCCTCTCGGCACGGAGCAGCCGTTCAGGAGGTGGCTCTCGGGCATCGGTTCCTTTGCAGTTTCTACAGTCATTTATGACACTGGGGATGGAATCCAGGGACATTCTACCTCCAAGCTACACCCACAGTCCTTTGTAATTTTTGTTTTTATTTTGAAACAGGGCCTTGCTAGGTTGCTGAGGGTCTTGCTAAATTGCTGAGGCTGGCCTCTAATCTGCGATCCACCCATCTCAGCCTCCCAAGTACCAGGATTACAGGTGTGTGCCTCCACGCCTGGCCAGCCTGGACATGGTGTTGCTCGTCCTTCTCATTTGACACCCGCTTCAGGGTCACCTCCTCTGGGACATGCTCTGGCCCGGCAGGAAGGTGCCCGCCCGCGCACTCTGCCCCCTCGCCATCTGCTTGGGCCTGTGGCCGCCCTCCGCCCCTGGGCACCGCTCATCCCCCACACAGCCCAGTGCTCAGCACAGGCTGTGCCTCTGGGTGAGAGGGCGGGATGGAGTGCGACTCCTGGGAACAAGAGCAGAAGCAGGGTGCAGGCACAGCAACAGAGGAGCCTTAATCAAGCCAGGCTCGGCGCGGGGAGACTCCAGACAGCCCCGTACCCGGAAACGCGAGTCAGGAGCGCCACGAGCCATGACCTCACGCCCGCCAGCACAGAGTTACCAGAAACACCAAGGCACGCCCATCATCCCGGCACTTGGGAGGCTGAGGCAGGAGGGTTGCAGATTGGTGGCCAGCCTCTGTAACAGCGAGACCCCGTTTCCAAATAAAAAATGAGGCTGGGGCTGGAGCTCAGAGGTGCAATGCTCCAGGGTTCAATCCCCAGCACCACGATTAAAATAAAAAATTATTAACAGGGTCTCTTTAACCTGCCGAGGTCCTCACTAAATTGCTCAGGCTGGCCTTGAACCTGGAATCCTCCTGTCTCAGCCTCCCAAGTACAGGGCTGACAGGCGTGGCCAACACGCCCCGCTCTGTGGGACTCTATGGGGGACGTTCAAAGTCGACCAAGGAAATTCAAGCTGTCATCCAATCTACAGATACGTAACTTTTTGCACCCCAAGACCCACAATCCTGATCTTACATATTTTGAGACCCCCAGTTCACAGGCCCTGTGGTCTTTCCAGCGCTCCCTGGGTAGTGAGGGAGGGCAGGAGCTGTCCCAAGGAGAAGTCCAAGGAGGCTGTGACTGGCTCCAGCTCACACAGTGCGCAGCCGCCGGGGCTGCAGGTCCATAGCGGCCCCAGAGCACACCAGGAGGCTGCCTGCCTGTGCCAGGCGTCTGTCTCTGTGTGTGCCTTCCTTGGTGGAGACACAGCTGCGAGGTTTGACTTTTAAAAATACCTAGCAGCCAGGGGCAGTGTAGCACACTTGTAACCAGGACTTAGAGGCAGAGACAGGGATCACAGGTTCAAGGTCATCACATGGTAACTTAGACCCTGTTTCAAAAAAAAAAAAAAAAAAAGCCCAGTGTGTTGGTGCACACTTGTAATCCCAGTACTTGGGAGGCTGAGATAGGAGAATCATGGTTTGCAGCCAGTCTCAGCTATTTTAGGCCCTCCTCAACTTAGTGAGACCCTGTTTTTTTTTTAATTTATTTTTATTGGTGCACTATAATCATATATCACATTGGAATACAAGACTTGAGAGGATATACAAGTACACATCATCCAATTAGCCCTCATCCAGCCCCCATCCCATTCCCTCCCCCTCCCTAGATCCCATGCTTGTTTGGTGATTAACTTTGATACATTTGTTTATGTACCTCCTGAGTTTTAAAGAGGTTCCATCCTCCTCTATCCCATACCCTCTGATTGGTCACCTTAATTGCTTCGCTATAGGGCCCTTTCTATAACTTGACCTCTTCCTGTTACCCCTTTCCTCTTAGTTATTGCTGATTAGGGGAAGCATCAGGTTTTTATTTTCTGTGCTATTTTTATGTGCTTGCCGCATTGCAAGTACCGATCCCACTCTTGACGGCCCCAGTAGTAGCCTGGCTACCCGGTGGACTGGTCCAGACCTCGCTGGCTCCAGCAGCGGCCTTGCCTCATGGGAGGCCCCAATTCTGGCCTCGCTGGTCCCCGCACTGGCCTAACCCCTCGGCTGGCTCCAATCCTGGCCTCGGTGGCTCCAGCACTGGCCTTGCCTCACGGCAGGCTCTGATCCCAACCTTGCTGACCCCGGCACTGGCCTAACCCTTCGGCAGGCTCCAATCCTTGCCTTGGAGGCCCCAGCACTGGCCTTGCCTCATGGCAGGCTCCAATCCCGGCCTCAGAGGCCTTAGTAAGTGGCCGTGCCTCGCAGCAGGCTCCAATCCTGGCCTCACTGGCCCTGGCACTGGCCTTACCCCTCGGCAGGCTGCAATCCCGGCCTCAGAGGCCCCAGCACCGGCCTTGCCTCATGGTAGGCTCCAATCCTGGCCTCGTTGACCCCAGCACTGGCCTATACCCTCTCAGCAGGCTCCTATCCGGCCTCGGAGGCCTTACTAGCAGCCGTGCCTCACGGTAGGCTCTGATCCTGGCCTCACTGGCCCTGGCACCAGCATTACCCCTCAGCAGGCTTCAATCCCGGCCTCGAGGGCCCCAGCACTGTCCTTGCCTCACAGTAGACTCCGATCCTGGCCTCGCTGGTCCCAGAACCAGCCTAACCCCTCGGCAGGCTCCGATCCCAGCCTCGGACGCCAGTGAGACCGTTTTAAAATAAAGAATAAAGAGCCGGGCGTGGTGGCGCACGCTTGTAATCCCCGCACTTGGGAGGCGGAGACAGGAGGATCACGCAGGTTCGAAGCCAGCCGCGCTGGCGTAAGAGACCCTGTTTCAAAAATATAAAATAGGTCTGGGAGTGTAGCCCAGAGGTAGAAGGGCTTCCAGGAACCCCAGTACCACCAAAAAACCCCCAAATAAATAAATAAATAAATAAATAAAATAAAGAATAAAAATAGGGATAGGGGTGTAGCTTACAGGTAGAATGCCCCTGGGTTCCATCCCCAGTATCTCAAAAATTAAATAATAAATATAAAAATAAAAGGGCTAAGGTAGCTTGGAAGTAGAACCCCCTGGTTTCAATCCCCAATAACCCTCCCCCAAAAAACCTACTTAGCAAATAACTTCCTTGTGTAATGTGAACACTGTATAAGGGTCCTGCTATTTTTATTGTTGCTTAATGTAGCAGTCATGCAGACGGCGGGCTGTCCTGTTAATGCCATTGATGGACAGCTGGGAGCTGCTATTTTGAACTGGTCCAGGCCTCCAGTGGCTGGTCCCCTTCCCTCTGGCTTCCTCGGGAGCTGGAGAATCTGGAGGCCTGGGGCTGGTGTGCGGGCACCCAGGCTTCACCTGCATGTGGCCCTGCCTGCACGGACAGGGATCCTGCCCTCTCTGGCCGTGCTTTTCTGTACTTGAACCTTCTGTTTTTGAATTGCTTTCTCTAGCCCAGAACGTGCCCACCCTGTGACTTTCGTTGGCTTTCTGGGTATGGGTGGACGGATTCCTTGTCATTCATATTTCAGCCCAGAAGCCATCTTCATTGTTAACATCATGATCCATAAATGGGGACTTTGAAAGACCAGTAGCTGGTACTGGGCAAGCACTGGGAATGTGGAATCACACATTTGTGAGCTCTTGAGAGTTTTAGCTCCAGTTACAACATTTTATCTTTTTCTTTACTAGTTGGTAGCAGAAATCACTCCCCCCAAAACATGCACAGATCCTGTATTTTTGCAGGATGTATGGTGCATGCTTGTTATCCCAGTATATAGGAAGTTGAGACAGGAGGATTGTAGGTTTGGTGGCGCACACTTGTAATCCAAGTACTTGGGAGGCTGAGACAGGAAGATCGCAGGTTCGCGGCCAGCCTCAGCTACTTAGGCCCTCTGTGACTTAGTGAGACTCTGTTTCAAAATAAAGAATAAAAAATAGGCCTGGGGGTACAGCTCAGAGGTAGAATGCCCCTGGATTCCATCCCCAGTACCAAAAAAAAAAAAAAAAAAAGGACTGGGGTGTAACCTGAAGGTGATGCCCCTGGGCTCAGCTCCCAGCCCCCATCTGTACTTACTGTCTCCACTGTATGGTGAGACTTGCACAGACTTCTCGGCCCCCTTTCTAGATTGGTGAAGCCACCATTGAGTTTCACACAGCGGCTCAGGACTGTGAGTGTTCCTAGCTGCTGAAACCGCTTTCATTGTGGGACTGAGTATTTTCACGCACACATACATTAATTCTCTATTTGTACTCCGTTGTGAGGTAAGAGGAGGAGTCTGAGCCCCTCCTGCACAAGCCCCTCAGAGAACAAGTTCCAGCCTAAGCCGCAGCACCCCGTCGTAGATGAGGCTTGCCGTTTTGCTGCTCCCGTGGGCATTTGTGGCAACGGGAGACAGCCTGGCGGCAGGAAAAGTGTCCTGAAATAGCCACGGCAACTGGGCACAGCATTCCCAGCACTGCAGGGCGTTTATTTAAAGCCCACGCTGAAGGCCAGCGGTTCCTAAGGGGGAGAGGATTCTAGAGGGGTGCGGGTGCGGTGGACTCACAGAGCTAGCTCACACTCGGGGCCTGGGTGGATTCCTGGCTTCCCTTGGGGGAAGCCGTCCATGGCAGACACTCACTGCCCACTGGGCATCATCCTGCACCCAGCCTCAGAAGCCTGCTCCCCTGGGTGGACCGAGGAGAACTGGCCTTTGTGAGAGTGGTTGGTGTGGCCAGGAGTGGTGGTCCCCGCCTGGGAGCCCCTGGGAGGCTGAGACAGGAGAATTGTGGGTTGGGGTCCAGCCTCCACAACTCAGCGAGACCTGTTTTATTTTATTTTGTTTTATTTTATTTATTTATTTTTTGGGTGGTACTGGGGTTCCTGGATACCCTTCTACCTCCAGGTTACACTCCCAGACCTATTTTTATACTTTCTAAAATTTGGAAACAGGGTCTCTTAAGCCGGCGCGGCTGGCTCCGAACCTGCGCTATCCTCCTGTCTCCGCCTCCCAAGCGCGGGGTTTACAAGCGTGCGCCACCACGCCCGGCGCGAGACCTGTTTTAAAGTGAAAAAGAAAGCAGGCTGGGGCGTAGCTCGGAGGCAGAACACCCTTGGGCTCCATCCTCCTCACTGACCAAAGACAAGTAGTGGTTGCAAGGTCCACCTTGCCGCCCTCGCCTCGTGAGCAAAGCCGGCTGGGCCCTGCCGCTCACCGAGCGCGGCAGAGTCAGGAAGGAGGAGGGCGGAAAGTCGAGGCTGTGGGGAGGGCGTTCTGGGCTGGCCTGGTGGGACCCTGCACACCAGAACTGCAGGCGCTCATTTCATGAGCTGCTGAGATACAAACAAGGATGGCGCTTGCAGAACGCCCACGGAGTCCCACCTGAGAGTGCCTGGGCGCCACCTCTCCTGGTCACGGGCACCGCCCTCCCTCTTGCTCCCCACCTCTCTCTCTGGGATGGGGATTTTTTTGGTGTTCTTCTTATGCCCTGTTTCAGCCATCATTGCTGCAGCTATAACCTAAAGACCTGACCACATTTTGCGCGGGAGGAGGAGAAAGTATATAATTCCACGGCTGCGCCCACAGGGAGCCCCATTCTCCAGCTGCCCCTACTGACAACACTCACCTGGGCTCTTGGGGACATCTATATCTGACTATGATGTATCCCCATCACAGCTGTCGGGGAGGGAGACCTCTGCCCAGCCTCCCCTGCCCGCCCCATGTCCCTCTGCGCCTCCTCTTCCTGCCACCTCTCATGCGGGGAACTGAGCTGGCCAGGGCCTCCCGGGGTCCAGAGCAGCGCGGGGCTACTGTTATGGCTGCCCTTGCCATCTGGCTAGAGCGCAGGTCTGTGGCACCTCTGTTATGGGCCTCCAAGACCCCGGCCCTCTGTGAGTTAACCTGAACTCTGGCACAGGCAGGGGCCTCCAGCTGCCGCACCCGGCCTGTGGCCCCCTCCCGTGCCTCACCTGGCCCAGGGGTGATGAAGCCCCCTCCCCGCCGGGGCGCTCCCACTGCGTATTGGTCTCTTAGTCTCTTGTGTGTTTTATGGTACTGGGGGTGGAACCTGGGGGCATCCTACCTCTGAGCTGCACCCCCAGCCCTTTTGATTTATTTTACACAGGGTCTTGCTAAGATGCGGAGGCTGGCCTTGAACCTGCGATCCTGTCTCTGCCTCCTAGATACTGGAGTCGTTGTCAGAAGTCTTTAATGTCTCGCCAAAGTCCTCACCCATTCGGGTCTGTGTCTCTCCTTAAGCTTGCCCTTCCCCTCCTCTTCTCCCTCCCACAGCGCCCCCTCTTGTCTGAGCACCCCTCCTTATTATCACGAAGTTCTCATTTCCTCTTCAGCTCCACATGAGAGAAGACACATGGCCCTGGCTCTCTAGACGGGCTGCCTCACTCAGCAGGATGTTCTCTGGCCCCATCCATGTTCCTGCAAATGTCATTCTGTTCTTCCTAATGGCTGGGTGAGACTCCGCTGCGTGTATAGACCAGGTTTTCTTTCCCCATTCATCTGTCGACGGGCACCGGGGTTGGTCCCATAACTTGGCTATTGTGGATTCTGCTGCTATGAACATGCTACCCAGCCAGGTATGGGCACACGCCTGTCATCCCAGGCTCAGACAGGGGGATGGAGGTTTGAAGCCGGCCTCAGAGACTTAGTCAGACCCGGTTTCAGAATACAAAATAAAATAAAATAGGGCTGAGAGTGTAGCTCAGAGGCAGAACAGCCTTATGTGCAATCCCAGTACCAGAGCAAAACAAGAACCCCGTGGGGACGCATGTGTCACTCAGTATTCTCACCTTAATTCTTTTGGAAAGACGCCCCCATGTGAAGGCATAGCTGACGACCACATGTGGCGCTGGGCGGGCAGTGAGGTGGAGTTAGGAGGGGTCCCACTCGTCATGATGTGTGCACATGTGCAAATACCATGTTGACTTCCGCTCTGGTGTGTAATCATATCATACCAATAAAATCCCAGCAAGAACAAGAGGAGTGGAACCATACCTCTCTGCTTACGAGAAGGGCCCTGTGCCCTTGGAACAAGTCCCAGGAGGGGCTACAGATGCCGCTCTGGGGGCAGGGCCCTGGGAGGGCAGTGGAGCTGGCCTGGAGGGGCGCTGTGGGGCCTGAGCACAGAGGGTGCGTTGAAGGCGGGGTCTCCCTGTCCCAGTTGCTATTTTTAATTTTTTTTTTTAGTGGTACTGAGGATTGAGCCCAGGTGCATTCTAACTCTGAGCTACACCCCCAGACCTTTATCTTTTCTGCTCTGAATCAGGGTCTAAGTTGCTGGGGTTCTAGCTAAATTGCCGATGACCTGTGATCCTCCTGCCTCAGCCTCCCAAGTGCTGGCACCGCGGGCCGCTCAGTCTTCTGTGCGTGGCTGGCCCGGGACACAGGACTCGGGAAGGAATCGGCTGTCTGCGTGGTCAGATCTACAGATGCTGATGCGTGCCACGGTGGGCGTGACTGCGGCTGCCGCCGGACATCTGTGTCCTCTCTTTAAATCCGGGGCACAAGGAAAACAGTCATTTCTGAATCTCAGTAATCAAGCTATTCCTTCAACGCACGCACGCACGCATGCACGCACGCAGCAGACAAAGCAAATGCAAGCCTTCGGGAAGCAGAGCTCCATGTCCTCTGGCCATTTGTCACCTTGAGCATAGAAGGAAAGTACTCTGCCCGCCGGCTTCCTTCTGCAAGGCCCAGTGCGGCGGCCTGTCCCCGCAGGAGAGGTCACCGCGGCTGTCACAGACCCTCCCTAGGGGATGGGAAGGAAGACCCAGATGTTGGGAGGCACGTCTGGACACAGCTGTGGTGCTCAGGGGCGGGCTCCTGTGCTCTGCACCCTCACCGTGGGTTTAAGTGACTGTGCAGTCAGCATCCTCCCCGAGACACACAGTCCAGGAGCCCTTGGGCCAGGCTGGCAGGCTCCAGGGCTGTGTCCTTACCCTGACGCCGCACAGAACACGTGCTGGCCCTTCCTTCCTCCCTCCCTTCCTTCCTTCCTTCATCCCTCCCTTCCTTCTTTCTTCCTTTTTTGCAGTCCCAGGCATTGAACCCCCAAGCATTTTACCTCTGAACTATACCCCAGCCCTATTTTATTATTTATTTTTATTTTAGAACAGGGGCTTGCTAGGTTGAAAAGGGTCTCAGTACTTGCTAAGGCTGCCCTTGAACCTGCCATTTTCCTGTGCCAGCCTCCCAAGTATTTTTGTTTATTTGGAAACAGGGTCCTGCTAAGCAGCGAGGCTGGCCGTGAGCCTGAGACCCTCCTGTCTCAGCCTCCCAAGTCTGGGGATGACAAGGATGTGGCCCACGCCCGGCTGAGAATGGCTTCTTAGGAGCACTCTGGTTGGCGTGTGGAGCGGTCCCAGGCGAGCCGTTCCCCACATGTGGCCGGACGGCGGTGAGACCGCCGCAGGTGGACGTGGCCTTAGCTCCGGCCTCCGCCTTCCTCTGGCTCATCCGAAGCCCCTCTCTTTCCTTTTTCCTGTCTAGTTTCTGCCTGTGAGGGAAAACCCAGGGCCTGGGCCGCCAGGGACGCTGGTCACTGCTGCCTCGCTCCAGTTCCAGCGAAGAACATGGCTCTCGAGTAGGGAAGCCTTCTTGTCTGGTGAACACACGCTCTTTCTGGGGCTGAGTAGTGGCGTCCATTGGATCTGGGGTGCCGGCTGTCCCGGCAGAGACATCTGAGCACAGCCGCAGGCCGGGAATAGCCTGGGAGGGTAAGAAGAGCCGCCGGCCAGCGTCCCCAGCTGTCGGAGCCTCGCCGGGGCGGCTCTTCCACCTCGGAGCCTGACTGCTGCGCGTCCCCAGCATTCACCAGGACTCCGCGCCTGTGTCTGTCATATTAAACGTGAGCCCAGACACCCCAGAGACATGGAGAACTGGGACGTGCTGGGGTTCCTCATTGTCACACTCAACTGCAACGTGACCCTCTTGGGTGAGTACGGAAGACCCAGCCTCAATGGCTGTTGCTGGGATTGAATTGAGCCCTTCTTCCTCCTCTTCCTCCTCCTCCCCTTCCTCTTCTTCTTTACTGGGGATTGAACCCAGGGACATCCTACCACTGGGCTACATCTCCAGCCCATTTTATTTATTTATTTTTAATTTGAAAACAGGGTCTCACCAAGGTGCTGAGGCTGGCTTCAAGCCTGCGATCCTCCGGTCTCAGCCTCCCAAGTACTGGGATTACAAGTGTGTACCACCATGCCCGGGGTCCTCCTCTTTCCCTCTCTCCCTTCCTTTCTTTCTCTCTCTCTTTTCTTTTCTGCACTGGGGATTAAACCCAGTTTAACTTGGAAGTACGCCCCCAGCTCTTTTTATTTTTCATTCTGAAACAGGGTCTCACGAAATTGCCGAGGCTGGCCTTGAACCTGCGACCCTCCTGTCCCCGCGGTGACCCGGCGCCCTGTCGCTCTTTTCCAGGGAAGGTCTGGCTCCTCTTCACCCTTCTGCTGCGGATCGGGGTGCTCGTCGGGGCCGGGTACCCCATCTTCCGGGACGAGCAGGAGCGGTTCGTGTGCAACACGCTGCAGCCGGGCTGCGCGGCCGTGTGCTTCGACCTGTTCTCCCCGGTGTCGCCGCCGCGGCTGTGGCTGGCGCAGAGCCTGGCGCTGCTGCTGCCGGGCGCCGCCTTCGGCGCGTACGCCGTGCACCGCGGGGCGCGGGCCGCCCGGGGCCGCGTGCCCGACCTCTCGGGCGCCTACGCCGTGCAGCTGGCGCTGCGCACGGCGCTCGAGGCGGCGGCGGCGGCCGCGCAGTACCTGCTGCTGGGGGCCGGCGCCGCGGTGCCCGCCGCCTTCCCGTGCGCGCGGCCGCCCTGCGCGGGCGCCGTGGCCTGCTACGTGGCGCGGCCCACCGAGCGGGCGCTGGCGGCGCGCTGCGCCTGGGCGGCCTGCGCGCTGTCGCTGCTGCTCAGCCTGGCCGACCTGGCCGGCAGCCTGCGGCGGAGGGCGCGCGGCGCGGGCCGGGGCAGCTCGGGGCGCGGGGCGGGGGCCCGGGATGCGGACCGCGCCGGTGCACATCTGGGGACGGGGGCCCGGGATGCGGACTGCGCCAGTGCACACCTGGGGACGGGGGCCCGGGATGCGGACCGCGCCGGTGCACATCTGGGGACGGGGGCCCGGGATGCGGACCGCGCCAGTGCACACCTGGGGACGGGAGCCCGGGATGCGGACTGCGCCAGTGCACACCTGGGGACGGGAGCCCGGGATGCGGACTGCGCCAGTGCACACCTGGGGATGGGGGCCCGGGATGCGGACCGCGCCGGTGCACACCTGGGGACGGGGGCCCGGGATGCGGACCGCGCCAGCGCCGAGCTTCCAGATGCCGCGGAGAGCGAGGCCGAGGCAGCATCCTCAGCCCGGGACAGGTCGGCCCGGGCCCCCGGGGAGCGCAGGGGCCCCGCGGCTCCTCGGAGCCACCTGGCCGCGCTGCGCCCCGGCCTGCGGGCCTCCTCGGGCAGCGCCCCCCACCTGAGGACCAACAAGTCGGAGTGGGTGTGAAGAGCCGGGCCCAGCGGGACTCGCCGGTTCTGCCCTGGAAGATTCAACTCGCAGCTGGGGGTGGCGCACACCGGTCATCCGGGACTCAGGAGGCTGAGAGCGGAGGGCGGCAGGTTAGAGGCCAGCCGAGACCCTGTTTCAAAATAGCACACTAATCAGAGGTGGGCTGTCCCTGGGTCACCGCAGGGCCCGCCTCCCACCATGCAGGGACTCCTTGGTTTCTGCAGGGTAATTGTGAGCTCTTTTCTTCTTGGAGGGAAGAGGCACTCGTTAGACATGCGATGAACGGACAGACCTGGGTGTATCCTTTAGTAAAGCGGGAGCCGGCCGCCTTGTGTCAGACTTCGTGTGTCACGGGCGGAGGGGTCCTCCTAAGCCGCAGGCTGGCCGTCTCTGGAGGACTCGGCTGGCCGAGGCTCCCCTCTGTGCACGGGAGGAATCCTGCGTACCTGTGCGCGTACGCGCTCCCAGCTGCACCCAGGGCTCCTTCCAGTCTTTGGTTTCTGAAACAGGGTCTTGCTGAGTTGTTGGATAAGTTGCTGAGGCTGGCCTTAAACCTGCCATCCTCCTGTCTCATCCTCCCAAGCATTAGGGTTACAGTTGTGCACCGCTGCACCTGACTTATTACAATCCTGTTAAATAAAAAAGGATCATAGTTGTGTGTGTGTGTGTGTGTGTGTGTGTGTGTGTGTGTTACTCCGACTCTTTGGCTTCCACACAGTACAGAGGGCTCACCCTTCCCAGGCTGTGGTGTAGGTGGAGTCTAAGTTGTTGGGACAAGGGGAGTCTGGGTGAGCGGCCAGCTGTGTGACACCCTCCCCCTGGCTGTGAAGCCACAGGTGCTGGTGGATGGCTGCAAAGGAGCCCTCCGGGACCGGAGGGGTCGAATCCAGAGCCTCGGAGAGGCCCAGCCTTCTGACCTCCCATCTCAGCCCCAGAGGCCTTCCTCCGGCTTCAGCCGAGGTGCATCTTTTATAAGCAGTGTGTCTTCTCTTTCCCAGCTTCTCTCTGCCCAGGAGAAAAAGGACTTATGAATTCTCAGAGCAGGATGTGGGGGCGCACAGTTGTAATCCAGCATTTGGGAGGCTGAGACTTGGAGGATCGTGGTTCGAGGACAGCCTCAGCTACTTAGTGAGGCCCTCTGCAACTCAGTGAGACTCTGTTTCAAAATAAAGAATAAAAAAGAGGGCTGGGGTTATAGCTCAGAGGTAGAATGTCCCTGGGTTCCATCCCCAGTATCACAAGGAAAAAAAAAAAAAGAAAAGAATTTTTAGTCGCAAGCTGGTTGTAGTTAGTGGCACAAGATCCCAGTACTTGGAGGTTGAGATAGGAGAATTGCAGGTTCAAGGCCAACCTCAGCCACTTAGTGAGGCCCTCAGCCATTTAGCAGGATCCTGTTTTTCATTTTTATTTTTTTGGTGGTACTGGGGTTCCTGGAAGCCCTTCTATCTCCGGGCTATACTCCCAGACCTATTTTATATTTTTTTTATTTGGAAACAGGTCTCTTAAGCCAGCACGGCTGGCTTCGAACCTGCGCGAGCCTCCTGTCTCTGCCTCCCAAGTGCGGGGATTGCAAGCGTGCGCCACCAAGCCCGGCACAGGATCCTGTTTTAAAACCAAAAATTAGCTGATCATGGTGGTGCATGCCTGTAATCCTAGCATTTGAGAGGCTGAGACAGGAGGATCATAGGTTCCAGGACGCCCTCAGTAAGTAGTGAGACTCTCATCAACCTAGTGAGACCTTGTTTTTTTTTTTTTTTTTTTTTTTTAAAGTAGGGCTGGAGATGCAGCTCAGAGGTAGAATGAATGCCCTTGGGGTTCCATCTACAGTACTGCCAAAAAACAAAACAAAACAAAACAAACAGTGCCAGCTTGGTATGGTGGTGCATGCCTGTAATCCCAGTACTTGAGAGGCTGAGACAGGAGGGTCACAGGTTCAAGGACAGCCTCCACAATTTAGAGAGAGAACTTCTTTCAAAATTAAAAAAATAAAAATAAAAAAAGGCTGAGGGTAGAACTCAGAGGTAGGATGTCTCTGGGTTAAATCCTAGTTCCAGAAAGAAGGTGAAGACAGAGGAGGAGGAGAAGAGGAGAGGAGGGAGCAAGGGAACCGGCCTCCATCTCCTCCTCGGGAGTGGCGGCGGCGGGCCTTGTTGTCCTCACCTGGCCGGCGTGACCCCCCCCCCCCATCGTGCCCCTGTAGCCAGGGCCCCGCGGTCTGACTGAGTGTCCCCAGCGCTGGTGTGCACCGCTTGATCCCGGGGGCGCTTGGGGTGCGGAGGGCCTTTACCAGGTGGAGGCTTAGAGGAGGTCCTTGGGTCGCAGGTGACAGCGTAAGGGCCCGGCTCTCGGTCGCCTCAGTTCCTGGCTCAGGATGCGAGTTCACTCTGACCCAGACTCCCACCTTTGCCATCCAAGGCCCCCGGCCGCCCCCGACGATGGGGCGCCAGGTCTCGGCCTGGAGCCCGCAGGTGCCCTCTCGACCTTAGGTCGGCCGTCCGGGGTTTGTTATGGTGCTGAGGCAGCCTCACACGTCTGACCCCTTTGCCGCCAGGACACCCGCATGGCCTTGGCGCCAGGGTCAGCGTGTGGGGTTGGCCGAGGCCCCGGGAACCCGCTCCAGCCCGTTCACTTCAGGCCACCGAGACCAAGGTCCAGCCGTTCACTTCAGGCCATAGAGACCAAGGTCCGGGAAGGCGACGTCACTCCTAAAATGACCTGGCCAATGGTGGCCAAGCTTGGACTTCCCAGCTGGCTTGGGCGCCTGGGGCTGCTCCAAAGGCCGTTTCTCCTTCCTCCTGCTCCTTCCTTCTCTTTGGTTTTCAGTACTGGGGGTCGAATCCAGGGCATGCCAGGCCAGCACTCTGCTTCTGAGCAACATCCTGGCCCTTTTAAATTAAAAAAAAAAAATGTTTTTTCGTGTGTGGTACTGGGGACAGAACCCAGGGGACAGACTCCAAGCTACACTCCCAGACCTGTTTTATACTTTATTTGGAAACAGGGTCTCACTAAGTTGCTGAGAGCCTCACTAAGTAGCTGAGGCTGGCTTCGAACCTGTGCGATCCTCCTGTCTCAGCCTCCCAAGCGCGGGGATTACAAGCGTGCACCACCACGCCTGGCTCTGCCAAGACATCCTGCTGCCTCGGCATCTATGTGTTGAGACCCCCACTCCACATAGTTATTCGGCAAAAACGCCCCGAGAAAGAGGTGTCGTCTCTGGCCAAAATATCCCCCACTTTTACCCTTCATGACTATTAATGATTCCTTTTAACTTTCTACACGAATTGCTCCGGTGATGTGAAATTAGGACTATGAAATTGAGTCCGTGGAAATAAACTCTCTAATAATTTGTCTAAACGTTCTTGGCTTTGCTCAATAGTAATGAAAAAACTGGCCAGAACTCAGATGCTGTGATAAGCATTCCAGCTGCAGCAATCACAAAGGGTCTCCGACCCTCACTCCTATCACTAGGTTAAGCTATTAACTCCGGTAACCGGTAACCGATAGCTCAGTTTAAGGAAACTTTGTTTACCCTTGAGATCCTGCCTAGAGACAGAGAAGATAAAAACCTTGTGTGTGACCTTAAAGCAATTTAGTTGATAAACAACTTAGTTGCCCAAATACAATAGACTCAAGGAGAAAGATTGGTGACTTTTACGCCCAGTGTAAATATTCCTGAAGACAGAGAGGCTGACCGCATGGTTAATGAATATGACAAAATATAGGACAGACGTTCTAAATATATATGTATGAAGGAAAGGAAATACCGTGTAAGAGTAAGAAAAGCATTTTTGCATGAAGAAGAGCTTATCATAAGAAAGTCCCAACTGGGAAAGAAAGGAATTAGAAAGTTAGAAGCAGGTTGCAGAGGGTTTGTGACAGAGAAATGGATTATTAAAGATGGTTAGACTTTTAATAGGCTTATTGTCTAAAGAAGAGTGCTCAGCAGTTAAGGAAATACATCTGACAATTAAAACCAAGAACTTTGTGGTGTTGTTTGTGGTATTTTGTCTGCAAAACTGTGTTGTGAGTTTGCTTAAGCTTTCAGATTTAGAAGGTAAAATGCCAACACCTGGAGAAACTCTATCACATCCACCTGAATCACCACATCTCCCCACACTTGCTATATGAACTGAGCCCAAAAGATGGAAAGTTCCAAGAAAGCCAAAGAAGATTCCCTGAGAAGCCCCCAAGCCTTGGGCATGCCTGTTTGGAACTGCTTATCTGCAAAACCTGAGAAAGAATCCGGAGGGAGTTAATCTCTCGAAGATCAACAGCCAGCTGAAGGACTAGTTTTATTACCTTTGTTTACATGTCATTCATTATTATTTCACAATGATCACACCCACCTCCCTTTTCTCTTATTATTAACTTTACTGGTGAAGGGTATAAATTTCTTGGAGTTTTTGTAATAAAGTGTCATTGGCTCAAGAAGCCTTTGTCCGCCTCAGATTCTTTCCAAAGCGCCGTACCTAAAAACTTAAGGAATTCATAGAGGGGAAAGAATCACTGCAGATAAGTTTCTGCAGAACTCCACCTGCCTTTTGCCCCATCTTTCTGAGGATTTGACCGGGAGCTGACAATAACGACCCAACTGAGATTAGTCGGCAACATGGCTCTTTTTAAATTTTTTAAAATTTGTATTGAGACATGGTCCTTTTGTAACTGGGTCTGGCCTGGAACTCATGATCCCCTGGCCTCAGCTGCCAGATTAGCTGGGATTATAGGTGTGCGCCCGTACACGGCTCTAAACCTAAACCCTCCTATCTCAGCCTCCCAAGTGCTGGGACCACAGGTGTGCACCACCATACTTGGCCCCTGGGTGTATTTCTAACACTAACATTTACTAACAGATTTTTATTCCTGAGGTATTGTTGGGTCAGATGACATTGTCTTTGTTGTTATTATTATTATTATTATTGATAACAATAAGAATAATTAATAGGGAGGTTCTACCTTTGAGGTACGCTCCCAACCTTATTTTATTTTACTTCTTATTTTGAAACAGGGGCTAAGTGGCTGAGGAACTCTTTTTTTTTTTTTTTTTGGTGGCACTGGGGTTCCTGGAAACTCTTCTACCTCTGGGCTACACTCCCAGACATCTACTTTTTATATTTTTATTTGGAAACAGGGTCTCTTAAGCCAGAGAGGCTGGCTTCAAACCTGCGCAATCCTCCTGTCTCTGCTTCCCAAGCACGGGGATTACAAGCGTGCGCCATCACACCAGATAGCCTAGAACTTAAAAATTTTTTTTTAAAAAGTTTTGGTGGTACTGGGGTTCCTGGAAACCCTCTACCTCCGGGCTATACTCCTAGACACCTATTTTTATATTTTTACTTGAAAACAGGGTCTCTTAAGCCAGAGAGGCTGGTTTCGAACTTGCACGATCCTCCTGTCTCCGCCTCCCAAGCTCGGGGATTACAAGCGTGCCCACCGCGCCCGGCAGCCTGGAACTTTTGATCCTCCTGTCTCAGTCTCCCACGTCCTGGATAAGATACGTGGCACCATGCCCGCTTCTCCTCAATAACTTTCATATCTCACAGAAATCCTGGTTTGGCCAGGGCGTGCACGCTGTACTGCTTACAGTCTCGAGGGGCTTGGCTAGCAGAGAGACTAATAACAAATTTCCCTGTAATATTTACAGGGAAATATTATGCCGGATGGCGCTTGGTGCATGAGTAAGAAATGTAAGCCAGCTGAGAGGGCGCAGAAAGCTCAGCAGGGCCGCAGACCCTCCCACCCTATGGAGTGGAGGCCAGAGCCAGCCGGGCTTGGCCTCAGGGCAGGAAGGAGGAGGCTGTGAGGAGAGAGACTCACCTGCCAGTCGGAGGTGTGAAATGGAATGGCTTCTGGGTCCTTCGCGGGAAGTCTCCACCATGCGGAGGAAATAACCTTGCCCACACTCCACATGGAAATAGCGCTCTTTGTTGTAAACTTGACACTCGTTACAGTAGGCCTGCATCGGTGGCTGAGGGCTCCCCGCCGCCCTCTGCGCCGCCCTTAGGTACTGAGTTTGGAGATTCCTGCCGAAGCCTCCTCTGTTCACCGTGACTGGCTTGCGGAGTCTCTCGGAATCCACCACATTCATCCTTTACTTAGACTGAACTGGGACTGAGACGCTGCAGTGTGATTGGGCAAAACCTACTCTTAGGTCTCAGACTTGCTAAGTCCTTTGAGAAATTTGAAGGGCAAATATACAAACTAATAAAGAGAGTGTAAGGTTCTGTTAATCTTCAAAGAGTACTTGTGTCATTTTAAACCAAAAATATTTTTAACTTAGTCATTTCCTTCATTTGAAACCCAACTTTCCAGCATAAAAAAACGTAAAGTGTTCCAATGTACTGGCTGTCAGGCCTGCGATGCGGGAACCGCGTGTGGATGGGGCTGTGGCATTTGGTGGCAGCGGTGATTTAAGTTTGGTTTCAATTTTCCAGACATGATGCCACAGGCCTCTCATCCCAGCACTTGAGAGGCTGAGACAGGAAGAGCACAGCTCAGAGGTAGAAAGCCCCTGGGTTCCATCCACAAAAGAGATAAACAAATAATTAAAATAAATAAAATAAAATAGGGCTGCGAAGGGGAGTCTCAGAGATAGAATGTCCTCCATGTTCAATCCTCAGTATCAAAAAAAAAAAAAAAAAAGCTGGCCGAAAGGTACTCTGTCTTAATAATGTACTTTTGCTTGTAATTGACACATGGGACTTGCGCACATTTTGGGGAGGGCAGGGCACTGACCCCTGCACGCGGTGTGTGCTGAGGAGGCCGGGGCGGTAGGCTGTCCAGCCGACTTGCTGCAACTCAGGGGAAGGAAAGGTTTCTTTTGGCTCTAGCTGAGGTTTCAGTCCAGAATCGACTGGCTCATCGCTCCCGGCCGTCCGAGAGGCAGCTCATCCCGGAGGCCACGCACCCCTGCAGGACGCGGCTGGGTCCCTGTCCCTCCAAGGCGCACCCCAGGGACCCGAGGCCCTCCCAGCAGCGCCGCTCCCAGGCTGCACCGTCCACGCGCTTGGGAACATCTAAAGTCCTCTGCACCAGCTATTTTGAAATACACGGTTGTTTGCCGCGAACCACAGTTACGGAACGGTGCTGTAAGACACTGGAACTTAGTGACATCAGCAGGCGTGGGGGTCCAGGCCTGTCATCCTCGCACTCGGGAGGCTGAGACAGGAAGATCACAGGTTGGAGACCAGCTCCAGCAACTTAGCAAGGCCCTCAGTCGGCTACTTAGCAAAGCCTCCTTTCAAAATAAGAAGAGCTGGAAGCCGGGCATGGTGGCGCATGCTTGTAATCCCAGGACTTGGGAGGCTGAGGTAGGAGGTTCGCGCGCGGTTCACAGACAGCCTCAGCTACTTAGTGAGGCACTGGCAACTCAGTGAGACCCTGTTTCAAAATAAGAACAAAAAAATAGAGCTCTGTAAATAAACATTTACTGAATAAAGAGGAGGTTTTGTCTTTTCTAGTTAGCACATAACACTGCTGGCTCCTCCTTGGTTTATGGGTTGGGTTTCATAGTAATCTAAATTGTATCTCTTGTGCGTGCGTGCGTGTGCGTGTGTGTGTGTACGTGGGTATGTGTGTATTACTGGGGATTGAACCCAGGGGGATTCTACCTCTAACCCATACCTCCAGCCTTATTTTATTTTGAAACAGGGTCTTGCTTAGTTGCTGACGTTCTCACTAAGTTTCCAGGGCTGGCCTCAAATCTGTGATCCTCCTGTCTCAGCCTCTCAAGTACTGGAATTACGGGTGACACTGTGGCCAGCCTTCCCTCCATCCTTCCTTCTTTTTTCTGTTTTGGTCCTGGGGATTACATACAGGAGTTCTAACTCTGAGCTACACCTCCGGTTCTTTTTACTTTTTATTTTGAAACAGAGTCTTTCTGAGTTGTTGAAGGTCTGAGTTGTAGAGGCTGCCCTCGAGCCTGTTTCTTTACAAGTGAAAAGCAGGACCACCCCGGAACTGTCCTGTGGAGAGAGAATCTTTGGTTAAAAGCAATGAAGCATGAAGTTCTCCCTGTTGACCACTTGGGGGCGTTCCTGTCTTCTCGCCAATATTTACTTTTTTTTTTTTTTTTTGGTAGTACTGGGGATTGAACCCAGGGGCATTCTACCTCCAACCTACAGTGCCAGCCCTATTTTTTTATTCTTTTTTTTTTTTTTGAGGGTCTGGGGATGGAACCTAGAGGCATTCTAACCTCCGACCTACACCCCCTGCCCAAATTTTTATTCTTTTATTTTGAAACAGGGTCTCGCTGAGTTGCAGAGGGCCTCACTAAGTAGCTGAGGCTGTCCGCGAACCGCGATCCTCCGGTCTCAGCCTCCCGAGTGCTGGGGTGACAAGCGTGCCCACCGCGCCCCGTTCAATATTTACTTCTTAAAGAGACAAAACAACAAAAAAGAACCCAACAAATCCCAGCAGTCGCTTCCGTGGGGAGTCACATTGGCCAAGGAGAGCTACTTCCCTGGGCCAGTTTCTCTTTGTACGTCTTCATTTTAGATTATAATATTACAGACACGTGCTCTGCCCTTCAGCTCTCAGTAGCATACTGAGAATCGCCAAGAAAGCCGGGCGCGGTGGCGCACGCTTGCGATCCCCGCGCTTGGGGGGCGGAGACGGGAGGATCGCGGGGGTTCGAAGCCAGCCTCAGCTACTGAGTGAGGCTCTCGGCAACTTAGGGAGACCCTGTTTCCAAATAAAATATAAAATAGGTCTGGGAGTGCAGCCCGGAGGTAGAAAAGCTCCTGGGTTCCACCTCCAGTACCACAAAAAAAAAAAAAAAAAAAAAAAGAATTTTCCAGAAAGTTTGGAAATGTTGACATCTCTGAGGGCACTCCAGGAATCTCGACTGTCCTTCCTGTTTCTTTTTTGTAGTTCGGGGGACTGTACCCAGGTGTGCTCTCCCTCGGAGCCACACTCCCAGCCCATATATTTGGTGGTACTGGGGTTCCTGGAAACCCTTCTGCCTCTGGGCTACACTCCCAGACCTATTTTTTTTATACTTTAAAAAAAAAAATTGGAAACAGGGTCTTTTAAGCCAGTGCGGCTGGCTTCGAACCTACGCGATCCTCCTGTCTCCGCCTCCCAAGCGCGGGGATTACAAGCGTGTGCCACCACGCCCGGCTTTTTTGTATTTTTGACACAGGCCTCTAAGTGCCTGTGCTTTGGCCCCTGTCCCAGCAGCCCCAGCACTGGGATAGGTGTGTACCCCTGCGCCCAGCCCAGACACCAGTATTTTTTAAAGATACTTTTATTGGCACGTTGCAATGGTCCATCATGGTGGTTGTCTTCCACGCACGCAGAACCTGGCGACTTCCCACTGCTCCATTGATATTCTTTTTAAACAACATGCCGAGTGCCTCTAAGATGTCACCAAGGGCGGGAAGGACCGTAGTGTCACATCAGCAGAAGCAGGTTCTGTGGGGAAAGTCGCTGGACTCCAGTTTTCTACTTTATTCTGGTGAATGGTTTTCTGTGTCATGTAAGATGATACAAATAGGCCCTTGGTCCGCTCTGAGTAACTGCTGTCCCCAGGTCTGGAAAGCTGATCAAACTTGTTTGTTTGTTTGGCAGGCATCCCAGCTTGGTCTCCGCCTGGCCGGTTCTGACTTTCATCTCTCTGTTCATCTGGTCTCTGTGTGTGTGTGTGTGTGTGTGTGTGTGTGTGTATTTGGGTCATTCTATCCTTGAACTACTGTACCTCCAGCACTTGTTAAAAAAGTTATTTTTTTTTCTGGTACTGGAGATGGAACTCAGGAACATTCTACCTCTGAGCTCCATCCCCATCCCAATTTTTTATTCTTTATTTTGAATCAAGGTCTCACTAAGTTGCAAAGAGCCTCCCTAAGTAGTTGAGGCTATCTGCGAACTGCAATCCTCCTGTCTCAGCCTCCCAAGTACTGGGATTACAAGCGTGTGCCACCACGGCTGGCTTCAAAGTTTTGTTTTTTTAAAAAACTAGCCAGGTGTGGTGGCACACGCTTGTAATCCCAGTACTTGGGAGGCTGAGACAGGAGGACCGCAGGTTAGTGGCCAGCCTCAAATATTTAGTGAGGCCCTCTACAACTTAGACCCTGTTTCAAAATAAAGAATAGAATATTGGGCTGGGGGTGTAGCTCGGAGGTAGAATGCCCCTGGGTTCAATCTCCAGCATCACACACTCAAAAATTTGGCCAGGCATGGTGGCGCATGCTTATAATCCCAAAACTTGGGAGGCTGAGACAGGAGGATCACAGGTTCATGGCCAGCCTCAGCTACATAGTGAGGCCTTCTGCAACTCAGTGAGACCTTGTTTCAAAATAAAAAATAAAATAGGTCTGGGGATGTACCTCAGAGGTAGAACACCCCTGGGTTCAATCCTCAGTACTGAAAAAAAAAAAAATCTAAATAGGGCCTTGCTAAGTTCTGAGGCTGGCCTCAAACATGTGATCGTCCCGACTCTGCCTCCCAAGTACGGGAGAGGGGGCATAGGTGTGTGCAGCCACACCCAGCGTGTCTTGCTCCTGTGACTACCACGTCCCTGGGTCCTCCTGGGTGGAGGCCTGTGCTCCTCCACTGCCCTGGGATGCTCGTGGCCAGCCAGTCTCTGCCTGGTGTCTCCTTCCAGCCCCTCCCTCCGCTGCAGCTTGGGAGTGACGGGCTTGCCCGACCCCCACGGTTCCCTGAGGCTCCTCGCTGAGCCAGAGTGTGGTCTTGCCATCCGCAGTTCTCCTGCACTGGCAAGAGAAGCCAGCGTCCACGTGGGGATGCCAAGGTGTCGTGAGTGTGGACCGCACAGAGGGGGAGGGCCATGTGTCTGCCATGCCTTCCCAGAGCCATCCTGGTGGCTCCTAGGTCCCTGTGTGAGGCGCCACCTGGCCAGGCAGGAACCCTGTTAGGGTTTTGTAAGGCACTGTGTCCCGCTGCTCATCCTTCTTCAAAAGCTTGGTCTCAGCTTGGCATGTGGCACACACCTGTAATCCCAGTACTTGGAATGTGGAAACAGGAGGATCTCAGGTTTAAGGCCAGACTCAGTAACTTATCGAGACCCTCGGCAACTTAAGGAGACTTTGTTTCAAAAAAAAAAAAAAAAAAAAAAGAAAGAAAAGAAAAGAAAAAAAAAAAGAAGAAAAAGAAATGAAACAAGACGGGACTCCAGCCCGGTCTCCCACTATCCCTCCTTGGGGAGGCTCCGGGAGTCCGGCAGGGGACCTGGCCTTTCTTCCTGTGGGCTGACTCACGTCTCCAGGGTAGTTTCTGTTCCTTGGTGTGTTTTCTTGACACTTGAGTACTTGCAGGGAGCCTGTGCTCACCCACCCAGTGGCGTCCTGGGGCTTGGGTATAAGAGTCTCGTCCATAGGTCTGCGTGGGAAACTGCAAAGCCGTGCCTTTCAGGACACAGAGAGCAGCTGGGGGCTCACTCAAGAGTCTCTATCCTGCACGTGGCACGATCTCCGGCCAGCATCCCGTTCCTTAAAGTAGCTCAGAATACAATTTTAAACGGATACAGCTTTCGGCTTCAACACAGTTTAATCATATGCTTAATGTTGGGGATTGAATTCAATTGAGGTTAATAAGAGTAACCTTCCTGTGTAGCAGGGATGTCTTGTGGGACCTTAAGTTGATTTGCCATTGGGGAAATACAAAATGCTTGCAGGCCTCCGGGTGTGGTTGCGCTGGCCACAGGACCAGCACTCTCTGGGAATGTCCTTTATTTATCAATTATTTATTTTGGTACTGGGGAGTGAACCCAAAGGCATTCTACCTCTGAGGTAATCCCCCAGCCATCATCATTTTGAAATGTTGCTGAGGCTGGCCTTGAACCTACGCTCCTCCTGTCTCGGCCTCCCAAGTGTATACTCAGTATTTTTGAAGGTGAATTGAATGAACAGCCATATCTGCCGGGCTGTGGAACTTCGAGGCACCACGAGATGGCAGTCTAGCACCAAGCTGGAAGGTGGAAAGGTCCCAAGCTTCTGTGGGGAGCCTCCCCAGAAGGTTGGCACCCAAGCTGTAAATTTCGCCCTGGGTTCCGCCGTTGAATGCCTTCCTGTGATTTTCTTTCAGTAATTGGACCTGACTTCCTCCCCCCAGGCCTTGAAGTGCTGCAGACACTTGCGACAGGGCCAGGGCAGGTGGACCGCTGCTCCTCCCGCCCTTCTGCTCCCTGGCATGTTCAGACTGCAATCATCATAAGCCAAAAAGAGGCCTCGGCATCACTCCTCCCAGGAGCTTTGTCTTAGTGATGGTTAGAACCATAGCGGATTTTATGTTGCTAGTGACTTAGCAACATAGCTAACCCAGCCTCCCCACCCTCAAATATTTGACAAGACTTTGGAGCACTAGTATACAGTAAGTACTTGAGTGTTTCATAGAGCATTGCGCAGAGGGGCGCTCTGGCAAGAAGCCCAGCCGTTCACAAAATGCAACCGGACCTTTCCCACCCCTAAAACCAATCGGCCGGCAGATCCCTTGAGGGCACTGGTATTTCTTGGTCCACGTCTTAGCTGTAAGGGCAAAGACCGGTCCTCGTGTTTGGATACCAGTCTCTAGTGGTTACAGGCGTAGGTCTTTTCTAATGAAAGTTACCTTCAAAACGTAAGCAGGATTTTTGATGAGGTTGATCTTGTAAAAGTTATCATCTAGTGCATTTGACAAGGATATATTGAATAAGGTCCAAAACTTCAAAATTGAACATTTCCCAATGTACCATATAGTTGAAGACGTCATTAAGGAGAACATTAGAAAACTGATGTGCTGACTAGTGACTTTTAACTCTCTTCCAGGGCATAGAAGGGTAAACACCTGCCCTCCAGATCGTACTTTGTAAGCAGATACGTAGTTTGTAGCTAGTCTATGCACACCACCGCAGGAGAATGGCCACATGGGCTAGATCCAGCTCACAGGCACCCAAATTCCAAAATAGTGATTCCTTAGTGACCGACTCTTTCTGGTAAGGAGATTTTTATTTTATGATGCCTGACTTTCAAATATAAAATTGGCATGAGAGCTAAAGTAGGTATTCTTACTGCATACATAATTAAAAAATCCAATTAACACCAAGAGCTCCTGGAAAAGGATCTGCAGAATGTTACTGCCACAACACTCTTCTTCAGGAATTTTGCATGAGAAAAGTCAGTAAAGAAATGAGTTTTCTTCCTGCTAATTAAAAAAATTTTCTTAATCACTAAAGATTCCTGTTAGAAAAGTAAAGAGGACAACATCTAGGAGGACGTGCAGGACAAGCCTCCTCCTGCCCCACAATAACTGATGCCCGTCATTAGCCGCTAGCTGCCTGTTTCTTATCTTGATTGACAGGTTAATAAGGGGCCCGGGGCTATCTTTTCAGTAGGAACACACAACCTTACCAATTACTTTTAAATTATTGCTAATCTGCCAGAAAATAACAAGCATAAGAAATAAAAAATATCTGAAAAAAAGAAATGGCTGCTGAAGAAGCTTTTACTTCCGGTGCTTTTAAAGGTTCAGTTCAGAAAACTTGCCAGAATTTAGTCAATAGAATTTAGGCACTGAGGATTTTTTTTTTTTTTTTAGAAGAAAAACTTGTAGTTTATAATAGTTCATTGGTTCAATTAGGAGCGAAAAAGAAGGGAGTTTTGTAATGCAATTGTCCAGCAAAGGAAAACGCTTTAAATTGGGGGATTATGTGCTCAGACCACCTGTAGGGCATTCAGAGTCCTTTTCTATAATGCAGCAACCCATGCTTAGCTGCCTGCCGGCGGGCTAACAATACCAGGAAAAGCTGTTTAAAAGGCTGCGTGCTCCTGAGCCTCTGGTCTTCACTAACTGTTACAAGTCTTCCTCTCCCTGGCTCCCTCTCCTTTTTAAAGTAAAAGTCCCACATCCCTTTAATGGAAGAACTTTAAGGCTCCGCGGTGGCCAATTGGTCTGCGCCAAGAGGAGCCCGGCCGCAGGGAAAGAAACTTCAGACTATACAGCACATTCGGAGAGGAGAAAAGATCAAAGTTTTTCAAACTCAAAAGACCAAGTTCCCTACAGATTAACCCTATTCATTTAGCTCCTCTTAAAGGAGCGATGTGCTGAGCCACTGGGCAGACAGGTAAAAAGTTCAACAATTGCCAAAGCATTCTTCTGCTAATTCAACAGCGTTCTGCTCAAATAAATTAGCTTAGTCTTGACAGAGGAACAATAGCTTCTGCTCTAGGAAAAGAAGCACATTTGGTCTACACAAGCACGGAAGGTTATTAAGATGTTAACCCGTTAGTTTAATCCATTCAAGAGCGCCTGCCCCACCACCAGACTGTCCAGTGACTTAGACTGGACAGAAGGATCTGGGCTTTAGAAGAGTAACCGTCACACGCCAGCAGTGCGCTTGCCCCTGGAAAAGCAGGTGCCCTCAAAATCACGGACAACAGATAAGAAGGTGGGGTTTGGAATCCTTTAGTGATATCATACAAGATAAATAACAAGGCCCAGGTGGGGTGGCTGCCTTTGCCAAGGTCCCATCTACACACACAGGGCTCCCGGGGAGCACCAACCTTTAGGGGAGGTGCAAGCCTCAGCTGTGACTTTGGCTTGACAACAATATTCACTCGGCTAACAGTTTACCAGCTCGTGGTTAACAGGTAAGTTTCTCCAGGCCTAAAGTCGGAGCACAGAACGGCAAGGCAGAAAACGTCCATTTTCCCAGCGTCCTCAAGCACTCTGAGGACAGGGTGCAAGAGGTGGGGGGGGGGAGGGTAGTGTTTCAGTCAGTTATCAAAAGCCATTTTATTGACAAAATAGAATACTTATATTTGTTCTTACAAGGGGTAAGCCTCTAAACTTTTTACAAAAAATGTACACATTGTATATCTTTGGATATATACATATCTTACACGTTTTTACAATTTAACAAATAATTATATAAATACATCCTCTAATGTAAGAAACCCGTATGTACTTGGGGTGCATAATTAAGACATCTCTTGTTCGTTTAAGGCATGTGCCTGGTCATTAAGAATACCCAAACCGTGCAATCCCTATAGGTCGCGGCCCTCCCCCTCTGGGATGTGCTAGGATTAAGTTTACGCAGGTGGGGCAGGTGGGACTGGAGTCGGCCCTGGAGCTCCGGGAGGACTGGGCCTAGAAGGCCGCGGAGTCCAGCCCGCTCCACCGGGAAGCCGGGACCTGGCAGGAGGGGCCGGGGCTGGGAGGTATCTATGCCAGGTACTTTGTTCTAAGCGAGTCATTGAAGTCCCAGCTAATGGATACCATTAAGAGTTCATTATCATGCTAATAGCAATCAACAGGGCGGAGGGGTGGGGTCCCTGCCGCCGCCGCCCCGGCCTCCCGCGCCCCTCCCCTCCCCCCGCTCAGACCTGGGACAGGGGCATCTGCTTGGGGTAGGACGCCGAGCTGGCCGTGCCCGAGCGCCAGGTCAGCCCGGTGCTGACGTCGCTGTAGAGCGAGCCGCCGCCGCCCGCGCCGCCGCCCGCGCCCGCGCCCCCCGCCGCGCCCGGCGCGCCCTTGCTGGCCCAGCAGCAGCGCGTGCAGAGCGCGCGCCAGGACTCCAGCGTCTTGCCGGACCAGACCCACACGCCCGACGTGATGCCCACCACCAGGCACATAAAGTACTTGAGCATGAAGACGGCGTAGTCCGGCCGGCGCGCCTGGTCCGGCTGCAGGTCGCGCAGGCACGGGCAGTTGTGCGTGGCCTCCCAGCGCGGCCGGTTGTGCTGCTCGTAGAAGAGGCAGGCCACCACGGCGGCGGCCGGCACCGTGTAGAGCACGGTGAACAGGCCCAGGCGGATCATGAGCTTCTCCAGCTTGTAGGCCTTGGTGGGGCCGCCCTGCTGCTTGATGACCGAGCGGATGCGGAAGAGCGACACGAAGCCGGCCAGCAGGAACATGGTCCCGATGCACAGGTAGATGACCAGCGGCGCCAGCACGAAGCCGCGCAGGTTGTCCAGGCTCTGGTTGCCCACGTAGCAGATGCCGGCCACCGGGTCGCCGTCCACCGAGCTGAGCGCCAGCACGGCGATGGACTTGACGCTGGGCACCAGCCAGGCGGCCAGGTGGAAGTACGGCGAGTAGCCGGCGATGGCCTCGTGGCCCCACTTCATGCCGGCCGCCAGGAACCAGGTGAGCGACAGGATGACCCACCAGATGGAGCTGGCCATGCCGAAGAAGTAGACGAGCAGGAAGACCACGGTGCAGAGCGCCGGCCCGGTGGTCTCGTAGCGCACGTGCTGCCCCACGCCGCCCAGCTCCTCGTACTCGCCGCGCGCGCCCGCGCCGCCCGCGCCCGCGCCCGCGCCGCCCGCGGCCCCCGGGCCCGGGCCCGGCGCGCCGCCGCTGCAGGCCACCTTCTCGTGGCCGGCCACCAGGCGCACCAGGTAGCCCACCGACACGAAGAGGTAGCAGGCCGACAGGAAGATGATGGGCCGCTCGGGGTACTTGAAGCGCTCCATGTCGATGAGGAAGGTGGACACGGTGGCGAAGGTGGACACGAAGCACAGCACGGACCACAGGCCGATCCAGAAGACGGTGAAGGCGCGCTCGTCCGGGCTGAAGAACGGGTTGTGGCAGGGCAGCGCGCAGTTGGCGATCTGGCCCGTGCGCACGCGGTTGTAGAGCGGGTGCCGCTCGCTGGACACGCTGACCATGGGCGCGCGGCACTGGCAGCCCGGCTCGCAGGGCGCCTTCCCGCCGCCAGGGGGCCGCGCCTTCCCGCCGCCGCGCTCGGGGGGCCCGGCCGCGTCCCCGCCGCGCCCGCCCGCCCGCGCCGGGGGCCTGGCGCCGGGGGTCCGGCCGGGGCCGCTGCCCGCGGCGGGCGGCTGGGCGGGCGGCGGGCGCGCGGGCGCGGCCGTGGCGAGGTCCGTGCGGTTGTAGTCCATGCACAGCGTGTCGGGGCTGCCCTGCTCGGGCAGCCGGTCGCAGCGCATGCGGTCGGGCCAGGCGAAGCCGTACTGGCGCATGAGCGGCGCGCAGCCGGCCTTGGCGCGCTCGCACACGGCGCGGCAGGGCGGCAGCGGCTTCTTGTAGTCCTCCAGGCAGATGGGCGTGTACATGGAGCACAGGAAGAACTTGAGGTCGGGCGAGCAGCGGATCTCCACCAGCGGCCAGAACTGGTGCACCTCCAGGCCCGCCTCGTCCTGCGTGTCGTGGTTGAACTGGTTGGGCATGTAGGTGTGGTTGTAGCCGATGCCCCGGCACAGCGGCACGGTGATCTCCTGGCACGCCAGCTCCTTGGCCGAGGCGGCCGCCGCGCCGCTCGAGCGCTGCAGCAGCGCCAGCGCGGCCAGCAGCGCGGTCACTTCCAACAGGTAGCCCCACTCCATGCTGCGCCGCGGGGGGCGGGGCGCGTGTGCCGCCTCCCGAGGCCCGGGCCGGGCCGCCCCGCGGGCTCCGGGGCGCTCAGCTCCTGCGGGGCCGGCCGGCGGGCCCGCGGCCCATCGCCCGCCCTCCAGCCGGCCGGCGCTGCCCCGCGCGGTGGCCGCCGGGCGCAGGGCGGCGGCGCCCAAGTTTCCTCCGGGCCGCGGCGCGCAGTCAAGATGGCTGGGCCGGCTGCTGGCGGGCCGCCTCAGCCCTCGCGGCCGCTGGCCGGCTCCCGGGGGCTCATGCCCGTCCCGAGGCCGCGCCGTCGGAATCCGGGGGCCCCTCCGCGAGGCCGCGGCCCCCCTGCCCCCCGGCCCGGCGAGAGTCCGCGGGCCCGCCCGCCTGCAGAAGTCCGCGCGGCTCGGGCCGCAGTCGGCGAGGCGCCCGCGGTCCCTCCCGCCCGACGCGCCGCGGCGGAGCCGGACCGAAGGCGGAGCGGACACCTGAGCCGCCGCCCGGGGGCCCCGCAGGAGCTGCGCCCGCGCCCCACTTCCCGGCTGCGGCCCCGCCGGCGGCCGCCGGCTCATGAATATTTATACAGCCCGCGCCCGGCCCCGCCCCTCTCCCGCCGCACCAATCGCCGGGCGCGGGGCGGGGCCTAGCGCTCCCCAGGCTCGGGCTCTCTTAAGGGCGTCCGCCGGGTCCCCGCGGCCGGCGCGCTCCGCGCAGGGAGCGCGTCGGGAAGCTCGGGATTGGCCGAGCGGGCCCCCGCGTCCCCGCGCCGCCCCACCGCCCCGAGCCCGTGCCCGGGACGGCGTTTCCTGCAGCGCCTCCCCGGGCCTGTTTCAGATCGGTCAAGCCCCGGCCTCCCGCCCTCGCGCACTGGCTGCCCGGCTGGCGAGGGGCGGGGCAGCCGCGCAGCAGGCGGGCGCGCGGGGTCTGCCCAGGCCCGCGAAAGGTGGGGTTGGGGGGTCCTCAGAACGATGGGGTGTGAGCCTTGGCGATGGGGGGGCGGAGAGACCCCAGTTCCTTCTAGAGGGGGGGGCTGCAGCAGGGACCCGGAACGTGTCCGGAGCGGCCCGGGGCGCACGGGGAGTCCCCTCGGGCTCCGCGCTGGCCTCTGACGCGCGACTCGGGAGCCTCAGTTTCCCCACCCAGAGAGTGGGCCGACCTCCGCGCCGGCCCCACCGCGGGCTTTGGTAACGGGGTGACATAAAGGCCTCGGGACGCAGCGCGCCCTTAGAAAGCCATGCCGCGTCTCTTGCAAAGCAAAGCAGAAACTTCAACGCAGGACGGGCTGAGAACCGCCTCCGGAGCCCAGGCCCCGCTGGCGGAGCCGCCGCCGGCCTTTCGCCCGCACCCCGGTTCTCCGCCCCGGGGGAGGCGCGGACGCGTCCCCCTTCGGGAGGGGGCGGTCTGGCAGGTTCGCTCGCGCTCGTTAGGACGTCCCGGGGGGTTGTCTTTCTCCGCGACGGAGTGTTTATTTTTTAATTGATGTGCAGTTCCATTTAGCGCTTGTATGGAGCTCACGCTGGGGCTGTGATTACTGTAATCTCGGGGACCAGCGCTGCAGCGGCCCGGGAGGGGGGCTGCCCGCGCCCCTCCCCCCCGGCTCCCCCTTCCTGCCCACGTCCTTCTCGAGGTCCCATCTCCCCCCCTCCCTCTCTACTTGCCCTGCGCTCGGTTTCAAGATCTCTGCTCTGGGTCAGGTTTGCATACCAGGGGCCAGCAGACCTGGAGCACAGAAGTTGGCCAGGGTGTGGGGCCCGAGAAAGAATGAACGGTCCCTGGGAGGCCAGTTCAGGTGGTTTTTCTTTTTTTTTTTTTGGGGGGGGTTTATCAGTTTAAAAACAACATTTAGCGTGAAACCAAACCCGCCAGCAGCTCTGTGTACCGCTGGGGCGGGGGAGCGCCGTGGTCTCCACTTTGCCTTGGGTGCCTCGGCCCGCCGGGCAGCGCCCTCCGTCCCCGGGAGGAGGCTCCTCCCCGCGGGTGGGGGCCAGCCTGGCCTCGGCCCGCAGCGCCACACCCCGCCCGCCCCGCTCTCTACCTAGGATCGCGCTACTGAAATGACCACTTCCTTCCCACTTTTGTTTTGGAAAAACTGGACTTGAGAGAAATCCGAAATTGAAAGCCTCACAAATATTAGCTGATTCAGCAGAAAAGGGGCTATTTATTAGAACACGCGGATCCAACCTTTCCTTAAAAACAAAAACCAACCCAGCTACCCCCCTCGCCCCCTGGAATCCCCATTTGGGGCATGTTAAATGTAGAACTTCCTCCGCCTCTGTCCGCGCTGGGGGCCTGTTTCCAGGGCACTGGACGGGCTCCCGGCGCCCTGGAGATTCCTGCCCGCGTCCACCCACCTGCGCCGGCTGCGGGGCGGAGGGGCGGACCCGGGGCGCAGATGGGCGGAGCCAGTTTCCCAGAGCAACGCAAATGGAGAAGTTTCTACTGCTTTTCTTCAGCAGGGAAATGTCAGATGGTGAAGTTTAGAGTTACACCATATAAATTTACTAGAATTGGGTAAAAAAAAAAAGCTGACATTTGCAAGCCGCCGAAAATAGTTGATTTTGGCTCTTAATTGGAATTAAATTTTTTTTTCTTTTGAGACGAGCTGAAAAAGTTTGATGATGTGGAGTGTGGAAATTTTTGGTAAGTATATTAAGCTTGGATGGAGAATAAAAAGACAAAAGTTCAGAATTTTAAAAGTTAGGCTATTTGGAGGCTAGTACCGATTTGTGATATTTAAACTACTTAAAACAACAAAGATAAAATCATTATTTTAATGGATTAAATATAACAATAACTTTTTTGAGGGGGTAATGGAGGTTGGACCCAGGGCATTCTTATTTTGAACCACCTCGCACAGTTGCTAAGGTCTTGCAGACCTCCTCCTGTCTCAGCCTCCCAAGTACTGGGGTTACAAACCACGTCTATCACCAGCGATGTGTGTGTGCGCGCGCGTGGTACTGAGGACTGAACCCAGAGGTGTTCTACCGCTGAGCTTCACCCCCAGCTTTATTTCATTGTTAAAATTTGAAACAGGGCCCTGCTAGGTTGATGAGTCTCACTACTTGTTAAGGGTGTCCTTGAACTAGCGGTCCTCCTGCCTCAGCCTCCCAGGTACTAGGTACTAGTATTATGGGGTGTTCCCCCATGCCTAGCTCACTAGCAACATTGTAAATTTATTTTTTGTGGTACTGGGGATTGAACCCAAGGACATTCTAGCCCTGAGCTATACCCCAAGCAAAATTTTGTTTTTATTTTGAAACAAGGTCTCACTAAGTTGCCTTGAACCTGCAGTCCTCCTGTCTCAGCCTCCAGGTGTGCTCCACCACACTTGGCTTACATTTACTATTAAATCGCTGCTTGGTAGTCTTTCAGAGCAGAAGACAGAGAGACTTATTAAACCAAAGGCTATGGTAGGCCAACTGAAAGAAACCAGGACCATTTGTGTTGCCGGCTAAATAATATTTTCTTTGTATATTAACCAGATTTATTTCAGGGGAGGGGAAGTAATTTTGCTAGTGACATAAGTAATGTAGTTAATGGGATTTCCAAACAGATGTCTTGTTATTGAATGGCTTACCAGCATAATAATAGTGTGTCTTAGTCAGTCTCCGTTACTATAACAAATACCTGGGAGAATCAGCTTATAAAGACGAAAGGCTTGTTTTGGCTCACAGCTTTGGAGGTATCAGCTCAGCGTCACTTGGACCTATGCTGAGGAAGTACATTGTGGTGGGAAATGCTCAGTGGAAAAAAGTTTACCTTGTTGAATGCAAAAATAGGAGAAGAGACAAAAGACCTGGGGTCCAGGATCCTCTTTGAGTTGTTCTCCAATGACCTGAAGACCTCCCAGTAGGCTCCTCCCCTTAGAGGCCCCCACCACCTCCCAGCAGTAGACAGGCAGGGGACCAGTCTTCCACACACAGGCCTTTGATGGTGTTCTAGACCAAACATGGCACAGTTGAAGGCAGGAATCTACGCAGAGGAGGAAGGTTTTACAAAGCAGCAAATGCCAAGTCATACAGAAGACGAGTTGCCTTTCCATCTGACAGTAATTTCAGTGTCTGTCTGAAATTTAAGAAACTTGGGAGGAAATTATGTTTTAGTGGGTTGTGTTTAAAAACCCAACATAAAAAGTCTTGATATGAAGCTGGGCGTGATGGTCCACGCTTGTAATCCCAGCACTGGGAGGCTGGGACAGAAGGATCACAGGTTCACAGACAGCCTCAGCTACTTAGTGAGGCCATCCGCAACTTAGTGAATTTATTTCAAAATAAAGACTAAAAAATGGGGGGATGGGGGTGTAGCTCAGAGGTAGAATGCCCCTGGGTTCAATCCTCAGTACTGCAAAAAAAAAAAAAAAAAAAAAAAATCTTGATAGGAGAGAGGGCTCAGGACATACTAATCAAAGATATACAAAGAATACAGGGAAAACTATTTTGTAACAAATAAATTTTGTAGGAGTCATATCAAAACATTTCTTTTAAAGGCATATTTTCTTTCAGTGAAATAAGTATTGTACTATAGGAGAATATAAAAATCTGTTAGGTAATATTGGGGTATCTTGGTATATTGTAAAAACCTATCCTCCAAAGAATTATGTCTTCAGTCTCCCACCCACCATTGGAAAGAGCGTTGGCTGAATGACCTCGCTTCATTCACCCCATAACACGGGTCCTATAGTTTGGATTAATTTTTTTTTGTTCCAAGGATTGAACCCAGGGATGGCATTCATTCTTCCTTTCTGCTATACCCCCAACTCTATTTTATATTTTACTTTGAAACAGAGACTCATTAAGTTGCTGAGGCTGGCCCGGATCTTGCGTTCCTCCTTCTCTCTCTCTGCTTGACAGGTACTGGGGTGTAGGCGTCCCTGTGCCTGGCTGCAGTGTGCGTCTTGGATGTCTTAGAGGCAAGGCTCGATTGTAATGTGTGAGGTTATCCGCAGGTGGTGGTGCTTTGTGGGAGCCAGGTGGAGGGACGGCCCTGCTGGCACCCTCTCTCTGCTTCTTGCCTACCCTGCCCTGAGCAGCGGTATCCCTTCCTGCTGCCACCGACACCCCGGGACAGGGCCACCGAGGGTGGAACCGCGGCTGCGAACCAGAGTGAACTTCCCTGGTGCAGTTACTGAGCTCTGGAATCTGTTACAGTCACAGAAAACTGGCCACTACAAAGGGCCGGCGGCTGTTTTCATATTCTTTTATGTTGACATGAATTCTGTTAATCATGGTCCTCCTCTGCTCTCTCTGAGGTGACCCGGCTGACAGCTCGGAGCCAGCGGCGAGCTTTAAGTGCTGCTGGCATTTTGGAAAATGGAGACGGAAGCCACCATGTCGTGATTATTCTAACATGCGTTTCACAACCCTCCTCTAAGCCGGATGTGGTGGCGCACGCTTGCAATCCCAGCATTTGGGAGGCTGAGACCGGAGGATCGTGGTTCGCGGACAGCCTCAGCTACTTAGTGAGGCCCTCTGCAACTCAGTGAGACCAGGTTTCAAAATAAAGAATAAAAAATAGGGCAGAAGGTGTAGCTTGGAGGTCGAATCCCTTTGGGTCCCACCCCCAGACCTGCAAAGACAAAAAAACAAAAAAACAGAAAAACAACCCTCCTCAATTTCTTTCTTCAATGTTCTATATTTTTCATTATAGAGGTCTTTTATCTTTTAGCTTAGATTAATTCCTAAGTATTTCACTTTATTCTTTTGTACTAGGAATTGAACCTAGGGGCATTCTACGTCTAAGCTCCACTCCCTAGCCCTTTTAAAATCTTTCTTTCTTTCTTTCTTTTTTTAATTTGAAAGAGTTTTGGTAAGTTACTGTGTGCTGGTCTCAAATGTGCAATCCTCCTGTCTCCGCCAGGCCAGTTTGACCTGGAGTTCTTTACTGCACCCAATTGCCCCCAAACAGGTACACAAAACATCTCAGAAGGTGTTTCAATATGTGGACAATATTCAAGTTTGAGTGAGAAAAAATCAATATTGGTGTGTGTGCGTGTGTGTGTGTGTGTGTGTGTGTGTGTGTGTTTGTACTAGAGATGGAATGCAGAGGCATTCTATCTCTAAGCTACACCCCCAGACCAGTTTTATTTATTGGGAAACAGGGTTTCGCTAGGTTGCTGAGAGCCTCACTAAATTGCTGAGGCTGGCTTTGAACCTGTGACCTCCCTGTCTCAGCCCCCCAAGTGCTGGGATTTTAGTGTGCACCATCGTGCCCGACATCAATATTGGTTTTAATAAAATGCTAACAAATTGTATTCAAACCCAGGTCCAGAAGATTATGCACCACAACCAAGTTGGTTCCATTCCAGAGATATATCACAGGTCAATACATGTCATTCATTCGTCACATAAAACCACAAGGACAAAATTCAGCACATAAACAAAAACAAGGACAGAAATCACGTGATCATCTCAAGAGATGCAGCAGAGCGTCCCGTCCCATTGCTGGGACCCAAGCACCTCGTCAGACAACTTAGGGAAGAAAGCTTTATTTTGGCCCATGATTTCAGAGGATTTCGTCCAGGGCGGGAGGGAAGTTGAGCATCATGGGGGCAGGTGTGGCCGAGAGAGCCGCTCTGCTCTCGGCAAGCAGAGAGAGCGTGAGGAGGGGCAGGGGAGAAGATGAAGATGAACCAGTCCTAGGGCACAGCCTGGAAGGGCAACCTGCCTCCTGGGGCACGGCCCACCTCCCTGCACAGTCCATTCAGCCATCGGGGGCAGCCACTGATGAGGGCAGACCCCTGCGGTCCCACCGCCGCCAAGGCCACCTCCGAGCCTGGCCGCAGAGACTGCGCCTCCACACCTGAGCTCTCTCTCGGAGACGCCTCAGGTCAGCTGCACCGCTCTCTGGGCTTCCCGTCCACATCCTTAGGGTGCGGATGACTGGGGAAGGGTCTCTGCAAGGCCGTGGGCATTAGTGAGGCTAAAAGGCACAGCAGGGCCTCGTCTGTGATAGAGCACTGAGCCTTCTGACAGTTTACTTCTTTTTTGTGGTACTGGGGATTATACTCAGGTGTATTTTTACCTCTGTTCTACATGCCCAGTCCTATTTCAGTTTTTGTTTTGACACAGGGTCTTGCCAGGTTGCTGAGACTATCCTTGAACCTGTGATCCTCCTGTCCCAGCCTACCAAGTACTGGGATTACAGGTGTGTGCCACCACACCTGGCTACATTTTTTTTTTAATGGTAATGGGGGCCGGGCGTGGTGGCGCACGCTTGTCATCCCAGCATTCGGGAGGCTGAGACTGGAGGATCGAGGTTCGCAGACAGCCTCAGCTACTTAGTGAGGCCCTCTGCAACTCAGTGAGATCTGGTTTCAAAATAAAGAATAAAAAAATAGGGCAGAGGGTGTAGCTCTGAGGTAGAATGCCCCTGGGTTCCATCTCCAGACCCACCCACCCCCCAAAAAAATGGTACTGGGGGATTGAACTCAGGGGCATTCTACCTTTGAGCTATACCTCCAGCCTTTTTTTTTTTTTTTTTTGGTACTGGTGATGGAACCGAGGGTCTTTCTACCTCCGGGATATATTCCCAGACCTATTTTATATTTTATTTGGAAGCAGGGTCTCACTAAGTTGCCGAGAGCCTCATTAAGTAGCTGAGGCTGGCTATGAACCTGTGTGATCCTCCTGTCTCAGCCTCCCAAGCGCTGGGATTACAAGCGTGCGCCACCACGCCTGGCTCACCTCCAACCACATTTAGTTTTTATTTTGAAACAGGGTCTTGCTGAGTTGCGGAGGGTCTGGCTAAATTGCCAAGGCTGGGCTCTGACCTGTGATCCTCCTGTCTCAGCCTCCCAAATACTGGGACAATTGGCACGAGCCACTGCACCCAGCTCTACAACAGTGATTTCTTGATGTACAGACTCACAGGGAATGTATCTGTAAATACTAAAATGATCTCTGGTCATGGCAAGAGGCCAGACTCTCTTGGGTATGACTTTTGTCGAGGGTTGGAAACTTCATGGCCTGGCAATGTTTGAAGACTCGTAATCTCTTGGTATGTTAATTATCAGCAAATCTGAAATCTTCCCGCATCCCATACCCTTTGGGACTGGGGATTGGACCCTGGGGCATTCTACCTCAGTCCTATTTTTATTTTAAAATAGAGTCTCACTGAGCTGCTGAGCGGCTCACTGAGCTGCTGAGGCTGGCTTTGAACTGAGGATCAACTCCCCTGGCTCAGCTTTCCAAGCACGAGGATCACACAGGTGTGCAAGGCCGTGCCTGGCTTCTTCTCTTTGCCCGGAGCCACACGCAGGTGGGATCTATTAATAAAGCTCCAGCTGCTTACTTCGTTAGAGCAAGGTGTTTTGCTTGAGAGCCTGTTTCTGCTTTAGGAATCCATTGGCCCGAGGGCCCTGGGCCAGGCCAGCTTAGAGGAAGGCTGGGGCAGAGTGCGCTGTGTGGTCTGCAGGGTTCCTGTCTCCTCGCAGCTCCCGGTGGGGTCCTGGTTGGCAGGGACGCCTTAGTGAGCAGCCTGGAACACAGATTCCCACCTTACCTTTGTGCCTGCCCGGACCTGGGGGGCTGAAGAGCACGGAGCTCCCAGCCGCCTGTGAGACATGGGTCCCAGCAAGCACGTGGTGTTTGGGTCTAACACGTCATCTAAGTTCCTGCAGCCAGTGTCTCCCCAACAAGCTGGTTTCTAGACTGTGCCCTGCGGGAGCGTGCACTTCCCCGCACTCCCGAGAGGCCGAGGTGGGCGCGATTTCTCCTCACTCCACTTTCTGGACCTGCTTCCTGTTTTTGTAGCTGCCTCTGTTTCCAGAAGGTATTTGTGGCACAACGCTTGCATGTTCTGTCTGGGTAGGTGCTAATTTTGGAGCCTTGCCTGCGAGCTTGTAGTAGAACGCGGCTGGGCTTGTGGGCACAGGACCTTCCGCCAGGAGAACCCCTTCCCCTACCCCAGGTAAAACAGCTGAGGCTCCCCACGGTGGCTCCCAGTCTCCTTCGAGAGTCGGCCTGGGTGAGCACCTCTGCTCGGGTTTGGGGAGAGGGTGTGTTGGGGACGTCCAGCTACTCTGCAGAAGGTGTTCAAGTGTTTAACTCTGCTGGGTCACCCTGTTGACTATTAATCCTTTGTTTTCTATTGGGATGCACGTGGTCTCTGGATTCCCGCTTCAAGAAAAGTGTGTATCTCTATATCTGTCTTGACGTATCCCTTCTCTTTGCAGTCTCTTTGGCCACATCTTAAATAGAACAGAAGGCTCTTCTATGTTTTATCAGACAGTCAAAATTCTAAAGAGATCCATTTTCTATTAGGATTCTGTGTGACAGTCCAGTTGCTTTGTAGTAATAAAATACCAAGGTCTCTGCTGGAAGGTGATCTATTGAAATTAGCTATCCTGACTTTTTTTTTATTAGAGTAAGAAATGTAGGTATAAATAAACAGAGCGAATCCCGACATATAATTCATAATTGCAGAATGATAAATGTGAGCGTTGTTCCTAAATCCCCCAAGTGGCCAATAAAATCTGCTTAGAAAAGTGTTCTAAGTTTGGATTCTGTGCTAATAGTCATTACGGGGGAATAGACACGTTGCTTAAGAAGGATGGGGGGAGTTTGATCTGTGTTACATTGTTAATGTACAGTGTGAGGGCGGGAGACAGCGGGCAAGGTCAAAGCGGAATGCCGGCGATAGCTGCAGCGTAGCACCCCTTTGTCGAAAACCACTTAGGATGTTTCAACAACTAGCACCAGCAAACCCAGCTCCAACTGGCTCATGCAAGATGGGAATTATTATCTACATAACAGGAAGTACAGACGTAGGGCAGCTTCCCAGTTTAGTGGATACAGATTTTTAACAATGTCATAAAAAAAATCAGATTCTGTTTCTCTGTCCTGTCCAGTCTCCTAGGGTGTGGCTGGTAGTGACCTCAGGATCACAAAGTGGCTGCGGCGTCCTGGGCATCTTCTCAGAAGTCTCCTGGCAGATTTCATTTGTGGAACTGGGCTGAATCTCCATTCCTGTGGGAATTATTGGGAAGGGGGTGGGACTGGATTGCTAAGACCAGCTACACCATCCAGGAGGCGAAGTCAGCTTAGTCTCTGATGTAGTGCAGACGGCGAAACGGATGCTTGCATGTGGAACTCACTGTCGAGAGCCCAGTGGTGCTGTCTTGACAGCCACAAACACTGGAGCGTACCCTGTGGTCTCTACTGCTCTGACCAGGGTTCTGAGCATCTTGACGGATGCACAGTACAAGGGGCTGCTGTATTCAGAAGGGGCCACATACATGCTGACCTCATGGCGGAGCTTGCTGTGCGCACAGTTGCAGCGTCCTGGGGCTCGTTTCTAATGGTCCAGGATGGCCCTCGTCGCCATTTCTGTTGGGAGTTTTTGTGATCAACGCTGTTTGGGTCTACCCACGCCTCAGTGGCACCCTAACCCTTTCCTCCCTTCCTTTCTTTGGGGCAGGATGGTGGATACTAGGAATTGGACCTGGTGTGTTCTACTTCCGAGTTTCATCTCCAGCCTTTTTTTTTTTTTTAATTTAAAAGCAGGATCTCACCACGTTGCTGAGGCTGACCTGGAGCCTGTGAGCCTCCTGTCTCAGCCTCCCTAGCATTGGAGCCATTCCACCTGGCTGTACTCTAACTTTTAAACAATAGCTTAAATAAAGGTTTCTTGCCTGAGGGGTGAGGGTGGAGGGAAGGTGCTTCCCAAAGCCAGTTGCCCTTTGAGGCTCGTGGGCGGGCTTGGAGCCTTCCTGTGGTCCCTGCTTAATCCCATGCCAGCCCCGCATCATGTGGAGGGGGCCGCTTCCTTGCCCCCCCTTATTGCTGGAAATGACTCCATTTCTGGGTTCAGTCCCACTAAGGTTTCTGAGCTCCATTTTCAGGTCTTTGGTGAGTCCAGGATTGCTTTTGCATGGGCTCCGTCTGCCTCTCTGTGGACCTTCCCAGAATACGGCTTTGTTCTTTCACAATGCATTTTATAAATATTTAATATTTAAAATACTTGAGTCTATATTAATATTTAACATAGCTGAGATGATGTTAAGAAGTGAATTCTAGTGCCCCCCACTTCTTGTTACACACAACCTTGGGTATCTGTAAGATGCATTTGGAACCCGGATTCCGCAGGCCGCTGGCTGTGCGGCGTGAGCTCCCGGGCCCGGTGGAGCGGCCGGGACGGCAGAGGTGCCTCTGAGGTGTCCTGTCTGGGAGGCAGGCTTTGGCTGTCACCTCCAGGTGCGCCCCCTCCCCACTAATTCATAACTTCAGAGAGGCAGGGGAAGCGGTGGTGGGGTATGCTTCCGTACCTCCTCAACGCCTGACTCTCCCAGAAGAAGGGAACATCTTCCCGTGTCTGCTGGGTCGCTGTGTTTTCCATCTTTTTTTTACTTTTTATGTGTTTACTGAGCCTTGCTATGCTGTAAGTACAGGCATTTCTTTTTCTTGCATGTGAAAAGGATGCCCTGATGGTTTTCCCCTGATATGAAGGCCTGGGGGTGGGCACTCAGGCCTGGGGGCGCCATGCCGGTGGGGGTGGCCAGCATGGCTCCAGTAACCACTCAGCAGAGCAGCAGACGGCGCCGAAGCCCAGTGTTCAGGAGCAATGACCTCTCGGTCTTTCTCCCTGAGTTGGTCGGGCGGCCCTGGCTGGGTGCAGGCGGTTGGTTTGGGTGGGTCTTGGTGGGGGCGTCTGGCCTCGGGACCCCTGAGCTCTCGTCCCCCCAGGGGAGCCCCGGCCTCACATCTCAGCTTGTGAGGTTGGCCAGAGGCCCGGCTCCATGTGCGGCCCGTTTGGCCAAAGGGAACCCAGAATTCTTCGTTCTTTCTGAGAGGAGATGGAAGTCAGGTTGCTCGACCGCGTCTGTGCTAGCGGGCGGCTTGCACGGCGGACCCTGCGTACTGGACATGCGTACAAGGACGTTTGTGTGGATGTCACATTTTACGGGGGAGAATGCTGGAGACTACTGTGGTGGTGAACAGGGGTCACAGCCTCGAGTCCCACAAAGTGGTTACGGAGGAGGTATGGGCTCAGGTGTGTGGCCCTAAAAAGACAGCTTTAAATGAGAAAGCCAGCCAGCGAGCTGCACACAGCTCCTACCTGCCCCACGCACTCCCTACAAGTAGGCATTCTGTGTACCATGCACACGAGTAAGGCGGCTTCAGGAGCTTGCACACAGTGTGGGTGCACACACTCGCATCCCTACAGGTAGGCACACGTTGCATGATGTTAGCAGTGGTGACGGGTGGGAAGGGGCGGATCGAGTGATGGTCAGTAGGAAATCTTGTTTCATTTCGGGGGTATCATTTGTATTTTGTTCAAAATGAAAGCATTTATGTGTTTTTATTTATTTATTTTTTTGTGGTACCGGGGTTTCTGGAAGCCTTTCTACCTCTGGGCTACACTCCCAGACCTATTTTACATTTTTATGTGGAAACAGGGTCTCCTAAGCCAGCGCGGCTGGCTTCGAACCTGCGCGCTCCTCCTGTCTCTGCCTCCCAAGCGCGGGGATGACAAGCGTGCGCCACCACGCCCGGCCCCACGTGTTATTTAAAAATGAATAAAATTTGCGTTTGGATAGACTTAAAGGATGAAGCCTGTAGCGTGACTGTTGTGCGCTGCGGTCGGTCCTGCCTTTGGCATCTGTGCCAGGCCTCTCTGTCCTGTCGTCCCCCCTCGTCACACATTCCCCTTGCTTGGGGTTTCAAGGGTAGTCAACTAGATCCAAAAAAAGGGCCAATTCTGGAATCTGTCCTCTGAAGAGCACAGCATGGCGGGCGTGGTGGTGCACACCTGTATCCCAGTACTTGGGAGGCTGAGACAGGAGGATCACAGATTCGAGGACAGCCTTAGCAACTTAGCAAGACCGTGTTTCAAAATAAAGGACTGGGGGTGTGGCAGGGTTCCATGGTTCAATCCCCAGTAGCAAACAAGCAAATAAAAAATACCCCCAAACAAAGACAAGCAGGCAGACGCACATCCACTAAAGCAGCCAGCTTCCCAGCTCTTGGTTCAGCTCTTTGGTGCCTAAAGGGCCAGGAGCGGCTGCTGCCTACAAACACCGCGCCGAGCGCTCCGGTATTCCTTCCTAAATAGCTTCCTCGTCGTCTGGAGCTACTTGGTAATCATTCTCTGCTGAAACATTGGGCTTCTACTGCGGTGTAATCTCGAGGTGGCACAACGCGGATTAAACTGTTGCCGCTGGCTGTTCTTTTTTAATTTTTTAATTTTTAGTTTTTTAAATTTTTTATTGGTGCCTTATAGTCATACATCATATCGGGGTAAAAACTTGTGTGTACACACATGTCGCTGACTGTTCTTTATCTCACAGTCTTCTGACGTTTCCTCGCCGTGGCATATTAAGTTAGCCCGTCTGTAAGCAGAGACCGACTGCTGCGTGACCGCCCGTCTACACGGGCATTTGGCGGCCGAGTGGGAAGGGTGGCGGGCGCCGCCTCGTGTCCGGACCGGCTCGGGAGAGCAGACACGGAGACGAAAACTCCCGACAGCCAGACCTGCGCGTCCGGCCAAGCACGGGATGTTAGTGGTCATTATATGCTATTTTTTTCTCTCAGGGATTCTTGTGATTTGTCCCCAATACTCTGTTTATATAAGGTATTGATTTGTTATTTCAAAGGGAAAATTGAAAACAGCTTTAACACGTTACAGAGGTTTTCATAAGCCCTTTGAATTACGGATGGATTTTGTCAGTTTGCAAGCGCTAACAATGGCATCTCCTGCTCTTGTTGGTTTTTTTTTTGGTTATATTTTGTTGATTTTTCATCGGTGCATTATAGTTACACATGGAGAGGACCGGTGGTGTGGCTGGGTCTCGGTGGGGCGTCTGGCCTGGGGGCCCTGAGCTCTGGCCCCCCAGGGCCTGGCCCGGCTCCACCTCACCTGGCCTCAGCCTTCGGAGGCAGCCAGAGAGGGTGGGGTGCAGCGCTCCCCAGCGCACACTCGTACACGCACGTCGGCGTTGAATGTGCTGATAGATATGGTTGAACACACGTACCATCCTTAGGTCTCCAAGGAGGACGATTCCCACCAGGAAGGAACCGCGAGCCTGGGCCCTTTGCCCGGGGCCCTCCCCCTCCTTTGGAGGCTCGCGCCGCTCTGTGGATGCTGGCCTCTCGGCTGCAGAAGTGCTGCTGGTAGATAGATTCGGATGCGCCTCCGTCCTGAGACCCCCAGGACCCTCGAAGGGTTCCGTGGTGATGTCTACAGCTTCTGTGTTTAAGGGCGCGGGCGCTGTTCCTGTGTCCGTGCTGACTTTCCAAGCGCTGCCAGCTCCTCGTGGGAAATTGCAACCAATGCAGGTGTAAAATATTTTGCTATTAACGAGGGGTGCGGGAGAATCAATGGGGAGACACTTCCACAGACTTTATGTACGTTTGTGAAGCTACCAATGCTGATCTCAATATCAAGGACGTGGAAGGGGAGCTCACGGAATGTGGTGTACACGTACGTCTTCATCAGCATGGGCTGCATGCCAACGTGGGCCCTCCATGCACCAGGGAGAGTAAAGAAAACAGCCAGGCAGGCGCTCATCATCCCAGCAGTCAGGAGGCTGAGACAGGAGGATTGCGGTTCGTGGACAGCCTCCATTACTACTTGGTGAGGCCCTTTGCAACTCAGTGAGACCTTGTTTCAAAATAAAGAATAAAAAATAGGGCTGGGGATTTAGCTTGGAGGTAGAATGCCCCTGGGTTCCACCCCTGGTACCGCAAAAACGAAAACAAAAACACAACAACCCACCCCAAAAAACCATTTTAACTTTTCTTTGAATTTAGTGAATGATATAGTACACTAGAGAAAATTATTGGTTAGAAGTCAGAAAACTATTCAATCTTTATACAGATCAATTATAAGGTGGCTCTCACTTTATTGAAAAGAACATTCTATTTTTTTTTAATTTTTTGTGGTACTGGGGTTTCTGGAAGCCCTTCTATTTCTGGGCTACACCCCTATTTTATATTATTTTTATTTGGAAACAGGGTCTCTTAAGCCGGCGCGGCTGGCTCCGAACCTGCGCTCCTCCTGTCTCGGCCACCACGCCGGCGGAAGAACATTCTGGATGAGTGAGGTCAAGATAGGATTTGTCAAAATGTTCGCCATGCGTCAGTGAAATACTAATCTTGATGTAATACTTTCCTTATTAACAGAGTCACTTATTGGTAAATATTTGGATGCGATAGTGAGCCTTATATAAACATTTAGTTCACTGGGGCTTCTTAAAAGTGAATGAGGTTTATTCTGTAGCCGTATTGTTAGTTAAAATACATGGATATAGCTTGATGATTCAGCCTACTTTATCACTGAAAGATTCAGCTAATAGTGACACATTAGTCTCTGAGATTTTGTATAATATAAAGGGGTGCACATTTTCTTTTTTCTTTTATGGTACTAGAGATTGGACTTGGGCATTCTACCTCCAAGCTACACCCCCAGCCCTATTTTTTATTCTTTATTTTGAAACAGGATCTCACTAAGTTGTGGAGGACTTCACTAAGTAGCTGAGGCTGGCCTCCAACCTGCGATCCTCCTGTCTCAGCCTCCCACGTCCTGGTATTACAGATGTACACCATCACGCCTGCCTGTATTCTGACTTTAATTCTTTTGGGAAGCTACTGAGGAGTGGGGAGGGGGTCCCGTGGTGGCTCCGTGCCTAGGCTCTTGAGGAGCCCGCACGCTGACTTCCGTCATGGCCCATCCTACTTCCCGACCCCACTGACGGTGTTTAAGTCTTCCTTTCTCCCACACCCTCTCCAGTATTTATTTCTGGATGGAGAGAAGGGAAGAGGCCATATGAGATCACACACACGCGTGACCGTATCACCACGAATCTCACTGTCGTACAGTTACAGCACACCCCCAAAAGTGACTGAGCCAAGCCCACTCTGCTGCCCCTCCTGATGGACTTGAATAGTTTATCAAAACCATGTTCCTGTGGTGACGTCGTCACGGAAATGTTTCTAAACAGACTGTGGAGGAGGGTATTGATAACGTGAAACACAGCAAGGAGAAATGGCTGAGAACTCATCAGAGACAAGGCACGTCGCTTGTTCAGCCTCGGGAGTGTCGAGCCGGTCATCTGACCGGAGCCAGGAAGGCCACGCGCTCCGACTGGGCCCTGTTTGCAGGCATTTCCGGAAGGCCGCCGTGTCCCCCTCGCCACGCCCTTGGGCCTCTGCTGGTGGAGGGAGCGCCTGTAGTTGTACCTTGGGGACCTTTCTACTTGGTTCTTCCCAGCAGGGGCCAGGGCGAGGTGTCCGGATGTCGGGGTGGGTGCGATTCTGTGTCCCCAGGGTTCCCTGGACAGGGTGGCGGCCCTTGTTCTTGGGGCAGGAAACACAGCCATGTTTCACGGAAGTGAAGGCTTCCAGTCCCACTTGGATGAACAATATGCCGTCTGAATTCAGTTAATTGTAAGGTACTTAGTATTGAAAGACAAAGATATGCTAATCTTATTAAAATATGCCTGGTTAAATTTAGCTATAAATTCCAGCCAAGGACTCCTGCTTTCTGCATTGTTTCACGCCAGAATGTCTGGAGAGAAAGCCACCCAGCGCGCAGGATGCGGGCTGAGTAATCTGGAAAGGTGAAACGTTTAATTATGACTCTATCTTCTGGGAACAAGTCAAGCCAAGCTGAATGCTTAATTTTTCTGTTTGTTTAGATTAAGCCAACTGATGGGCTTTTCCACATTGGTTACCTTTGTATTTCTCTGACAGTAAGGAAGCTTTTAAATGTCTCTGTTTTGTTTGAATTGAAATTGTTGTTAGTATACACAGGTCAGGGAGAAAGCCCTAACCAAAGGTAGAGGTCCCTGCTGCGTAGACGGAACAACCGACTTTTAATTTCCCAGATAATTGGGGAGGCAGCATTCTGCACTTGTGCCCCAGGCCTGGCTGGGGTTGAAACGCTCTGCCTCTCGCCCACCTTACTGTGTGGTGTCGTATTCACGACGGATCCTCTCTGTGCTCGGCTTCTTTCAGTGTAACTGGGATAAAACAATGGGGTATTTTAAAGAGCGCTTTTCTGTTTCTTCTACAAGAAGAAACAGAATGTAGAATTCTTGTTCCTCACAGGATATTTGTAAACCTTCATACCTAAGCTTAATAAAGTTTAGATGAAATACAAATGTGTATTTGCTTACATACACACATACGGTTATACACACAGCATTATCCAGATTCTAGCACCCAGAGATAAACTCTCTTCCACTCTGGTTAGATTCTGGAAGTTGTGCAGCCATTCACCTGTACGCACCAGCATCACGAGAGCATCTTCCCATGAAGACATCAGTGCCATCACTGTAAGCAGGTCTGTGTCCCTGTCACTACCATTGTGACAACCACCCCCCATCGCTACCATCATCACCATTATGACAGCAATCACCATCATCATGGCAACTATCACCACGATCATGACAACCATCACCACCATTGCTACCATCATCACCATCATGACAACAATCACCATGATCATGAAAACCATCACCCTCATCACTACAGCCATCATCCCATCATTACTGTCACCATTATGGCAACAATCACCACCATCATGACAACCATCATCACCATTGCTACCATCTGCAACAACCAGCACCACCCTCTGACAGCCATCATGACAACCCATCACGACAAGCATCACCACCATCATGACAACCATCACCACCATTGCTACCATCACAACAACCAGCACAACAACCAGCACCACCCTCTGACAGCCATCATGACAACCCATCACGACAAGCATCACCATGATCATGACAACCATCAGCACCATTGCTACCATCACAACAACCAGCACAACAACCAGCACCACCCTCTGACAGCCATCACCGCCCCTCCCGCTATTACCAGCTCACACCCCACTGGAGTTTTCGGAGCAGACCCCTCAGTCTCCTGTCCCACGCCCTCAATTGATCTCTACCTCCTGCCTGTACATCTAGTCCATTCCCTCTTCTCTCCAGTCTGGCTAACTTAAACGTGTTCTCCAGCTGGAGCTCGCACATCACCCCCTTTTCTGATTGGACTCTGATTTCCGTTTCTCCCCCACACATGTTGCTAGTGAGGCTCTGTGGGGTGCACGGTGCTCCCAGACCCATGACATGGCAGAGTGTCCCGCCCTGGACGGTGCGGACGACTGTTCCTCGTTGGTGTCTGTGTTTCTAACAGTAGCTCACCGAGAGGCATGTAATTTGATATGAATGAACCAAGGAATGAGCAGCCCGCTGACTTTCTTGTGAGTTATAAAGGAGAGGATTGTATTTGGGAAAGAAAGTCTGCTAAATAACAAAACCCAGTATTATTACCCATTATCCAACACCTGGTAAAAACCCATGACAGAGCCGGGCGTAGTGGTGCACACTTTTGATCCCAGTATCTGGGAGGCTGAAACAGGAGGATCGCGGTTCGCGGACAACCTCAGCTACTTAGTGAGGCCCTCTGCAACTCAGTGAGACCCTGTTTCAAAATAAAGAATAAAAAATAGAGCAAGGGGTGTAGCTTGGGGGTCGAGTGCTCCTGGGTTCAATCCCCAGACCCGCAAAACAAACAACCAATCAACCCAGGATGGGTTGGAGGGGCCCCGAGTCCTGGGTGTAGCCTGCCGCATCAGCTCAGCCCTCGCTGCTGCCGCCTTTGTGCTCCGTGGAACCTCCTCAGACCTGGCAAGTCTGTCCTACCTGTCTTGGAGATCTTTAGGTGACACACCAAGCCAGGGCACTGACTCTCAGGCAGTGCGTGTGTGCGTGTGCACGTGTGTGTCGGGGAGGCTGATGTGGGAGTCACTGCTTGAGGGGTCAAGAGCCAGCGACTCCATGTTCTCCCCCTGCCCCCAGGTGTGTAGTTCTGCGGTGCAGCTCGAGGGCAGACCTAACGGGGGTCGCTGCGGCAGTGGGCGATTGACTTGCAGCCCACAGTAGCTGTCCCTCCGGCCTGGTTCATCCTCCCTAGCCCTCCCCCTGCTCCCTGGGATCGCTTCTCAATTACAGGCCTGCGCGCCAGCCTCTGTCTGGGGCTCTGCTTTCAGGGATGTCCATCCACCCAGGAGACAGAGTCTGAAGCCGTCCGGTGTTCTCACACACACACATTCTGGGAAAGGAGAGTTTTCAGTAAGTAGGAGATTAGGGAAGATCGTTGTGTCATGACGCGTTTGCTTCTCCCCTTTTCTAAAATTTATGGATCTTTAACTAATACTCACGGAAAACAAGGTTTATTTTTCCAGCCTCTGAGAACACACGTAAATGCGTGCTAGCTCTGGGTACCAACAGGGACCCTGTGGTTGGTGTCTCGCTGGGGTTCCCTACATGACCGTGTGTGGATGCTGTGTTATTCTTGTGGCAGTAACCTTTGGCAGTTGTTTACTTGAGGACAGTCTAATGTTGGCTCTGTTGACTCTAATGTAAATATTTTGGTTAAAGAGGGAATACTAATTAGCTTATTCAAAAATTTCAAATCGGCGGCACGTCCTGAGAGCTCACCCTGGGGTCCTGAGAGCTCATCCAGGCCCGGCACGGTGGAGTCCCACAGCGCAGGTCCTCTCCCCGCTGGCCAGGTCACAGCGCACCAGGGCTCGGCTCTGGCCTGGACACAGCTACATCTTGGAGAGGCCTCCACAGGTACACAGGGGTGATGGTGCCCTGCCATGCCACGGGGGCAGGAGGGCGGTCCACAGGAGGAGAGGCTGAATTTACTGCACAGGGGGTATGAGGCGAGGGATTCCGAACGGGTCCAGGAGAAGGTGGCAGCCAGGTAAGCCTGACAGACCAGTAGGTGTTGCAAGAGTGGGCAGGGGAAAGACAGCCATGTCAGCCCATGGAGAGAGGGCATTGCAAGGAAAGCTGGTCTCTGGGGGCTCTAGTTGGGAGCAAGAGTCTGTCCGTCTGGTTTTGGAGTCTTAGGAAAAGCTACTGGGGTGATGATGCCCCAGTGGGCATCCACCCCTGGGGACAGGCACCACCCCTGGGGACAGGCGATGTGAGGCCCCAGCCTCGTCTACAAAACCTCTCACCGATCTTTGTATCAATGATGTCCCTGTTCATGCTTGACTACCTGTTCCCAGGTTAGTACCCTCCCATCTGTGATGGTTAACCTGGATCGTCAGCTTGACTGGGTTAAGAGACACCTAGGATTAGTGACTGAGATGATTGGCACTTGGGACAGCCATTTGAGGGAAGTCCCGCCCTTGCACTGGGTGACACTGTCCAATAGGCTGGGCTCAGGTGGAGTGGAGGAACCCCAAGTGCTGCTCTGGCCTGGGAGGTGGGACTTGGCCCCTTAGCTCACCTATGATTCTCCATGGAGCACCTCGGCCTTTCTATCTTGGACCGGGACCGCATCACTGTTGCTCTTGTTCTGAGACTCTAGCTGTCGGACCATCTGACTGGCTGCTGGTCCCTTGGGCTCTAGGGCAGGTGGCCACTGGGTCTCCACCGCTTCTGAGCAGGAGTTGATCTGCCAAGTCCCTTTTATAACATGCATAGCCTGCGAGTTCTGTTATTGTAGAGAGCTTTGACTCTCTTGCCCCCATCCCTCAGCAACTGGTGGGCCGGGCATAAGGAGAAGAGGTGACGCTGGCATCCATTTCAGAGGTGTGCCCTTCTATCTTTTCTGTAGCCATAGCACAGACAATTTGGCCATGGGCACAGAGAAACTCTATCACAATGAGTCCAGCATCACGTCCTGAGGGTTTTGTCTTGAGTTTTCCTTACTGTCTCATGGTGTGACAACAAACTCCCATAAACCGTGATATCCAATAGAGATTGATAGGGCAGATCATTCACAGCGGAAGGGAGAAAGAAGTAGCAGGCATATTTCCACATGTCACAGTGCAATTTCGGAAAAGCCATGCTGATTTTTCTTTCTGAAAACAGTATACATATCTGAACACATTCTGAATTCTTTTCAGAGAAATGAAATATCATACATTCATTGAAAGTGGTCTAGCAAGGCGTGGTGGCACATTCCTGTAATCCCAGCACTTGGGAGACTGAGACAGGAGGATCGCACAGGTTTGAAGCCAGCCTCAGCTACTGAGTGAGGCTCTCAGCTACTTAGACCCTGTTTCCAAATAAAGTATAAAATAGGTCTGGGAGTATAGTCCAGAGGTAGAAAAGCCCCTGGGTTCCACCCCCAGTACCACCAAGAAAAAAAAAAGAAAGAAAGTGGTCTTAAAGTGATTATATAGGGGATATGTTTAAGTAAATACGATATACCAGCATCCAGTAATAAATCATAAGTTTTCAGTATGCGTCAATATTCTACTAGTCCTGTGAAAAAGCAAGTCTATGAAGTTCCTCTGTACTTGTGTTCACGGCATGTGGGCCATATAAACAGCAATACACAAACTTCTGCATGTTTACACATGTATGTATGTGCGCATGTGTTTAGCAAACAACATAACAAAACAAAGTTAGTAGTAACAACATTCCAGGAACATCTGTAAACATAAAGCAAGCCACGGCATGAAATCAGCTTGAACACTGACAAGCCAGGCGCAGAGACGACTCCAGTTTTCCCCTCTCCTGTCTCCATGTCCTTGGCAAAATGAGCTCGCAGCCGTGACTCTCAGCAAGAGGTGACTTGGAATTCCCATCCCGGAGCCTGGTCAGGCTTGTGACTGGCTCTGGAACCCAGACCCGAGTGACGCGGCGGGATTGGGCAAGCCTGGCAGAGTCACCAGCAACTGGTGGAACCACGAACAGAAGACACGTCCTGCCGCGGGGCCCTGCTGTTTGTGGTTGTTTGTGACACAGCATCATTGTGGCAAGACAGAACTGCAAAACCACATCTATACGGCAGGTAGATACACAAGTAACCTGTCCTAAAACTAGGGACAAAACACCGCAAATTGGATTGAATATCTTTATAGGTAGCCACAGGACTCAGGTGCCGATATTTTAATATCAGTACAAATGAATGCCGCTGACAGCCGGGCGTGGTGGGCACGCTTGTCATGCCCGCGCTTGGGAGGCGGAGACAGGAGGATCGCGCAGGTTCGAAGCCAGCCGCGCTGGCTTAAGAGACCCTGTTTCCAAATATAAAAAAGTATAAAATAGGTCTGGGAGTGTAGCCTGGAGGTAGAAGGGCTTCCAGGAACCTCAGTACCCCAAGGGGGGAAAAAAATGCCGCTGACAGCAAGATTTGAAGAAATTCCACAGCCATTCTTATGTCCACCCTAAAACATAATTAACTGAACTGTATCTCGCTGTCAAGCAGAGGAAAGGCTGTTTAATTTAAATAGAAATAGAATTTTTGTGTGAATATAGCTACTAAAAGAGCAAAGGAATAAAAGTAGACAATGAAGTTTGTTTTTTTTCTCCTCAAAATCAAGGGAATCATCATTTTCAAGGTGAGTGAATTCATTATCCAATGACAATTACTGGATCACATCGGAGTCGCAGTGTAGCTGGACCAGGCATTCCTGCTTTCTACATAGAAAGTAGTTACTATTTTTAAACACTCATTCATAGAAAAAGGACGAATTTTACCAATACTGTTAAAGTCTTAGAATTGTAGTGCAGGCCTGCGCTTGGGAGGTGGAGACAGGAGGATCACGCAGGTTCAAAGCCAGCCGCGCTGGCTTAAGAGACCCTGTTACCAAATAAAAAAATATAAAAATAGGTCTGGGAGTGTAGCCCAGCGGTAGAAGGGTTTCCAGGAACCTCAGTACCAACAAACAAACAAACAAACAAACAAACAAACAAGAATTGTAGTGCAGGTAACTACACAGAAGCAGTTAGTTCTGCAAACTTAAGACAGGAAAAAAAAAAAAAAGATAATAGCAGGGTGTGGTGGTGAATGCTTGTAATCCCAGTACTTGGGAGGCTGAGACAAGAGGATCGCAGTTTTGTGGACAGCCTCTTTAGTGAGGCTTTCCACAACTTCCTGAGACCCTGTTTCAAAATAAAGAAATAAATTAGGCTGGAGGAAAAGCTCGAAGGTAGAATGCCCCTGGGTGGTTCAATCCCTAGTGCTTAAAAAAAAAATAAAGGAAAGTACAGATTTATAAAGGAAACTGAAAGTGAGCAAGTGAGTGGCTACAGATGGAGGAGGAGAGGCAGAAGAGACAGTCGGGGAGGCGGGAATCCCGAGAAGGGTGGTCAGCAGGGCAGATGCCATTGGAAGTTTAGGCTGATACTGGAGATTGGTCAGGATGCCACTGGGGTCTGTGCCAGAGTAGTTTTAGTGGCCTGTGCTGGGAGAGGTCACATTGCCGGAGATAAGCAGTACATGTAGGTTATCTAAAGAGTTTGTAAAAAAAAGTAACATATGATCACATCTAGAAGGAGATACAGGACCAATTAGACTTTGAAACATTTTTTAAGATTAAAATATTTTGAGAGCATTAAAACTGATGGTGAAGAAATCAGAGAAAAAGACAAGTGTACTGAAAATAAGAGAATCAGCATCCCACCTCAACCCCCAAAAAGGTAGCTGTAAGCCGGTCATGCTGGTACACGCTTGTAATCCCAATACTTGGGAGGCTGAGACAGGAGGGTCAAAGGTTCAGCAATTTAGTGAGGCTCTCAGTAACTTAATGAGACCCTGTTTCCAAATAAAAAATAAATTCTGTCTGGAGGTGTAGCCCAGAGGTAGAACACCCCTGCATTCAATCTCCAGTAACACACACACACACACACACATGTGCGTGTGTGCGGCAGGTGTGGGAAGAGTGCTTGATGGGCATATGAAGCCTCAGATGACTTCGTTATGGGAGTCTGAAGTCAGAGCCTCACCGTGCCAGGGGTTGCTGACAGAGGCTTGTAGAACCCAGGCTTGCGTGTTGCCTGGGTTCTACACATAGATAGGGAAGGATAGCTTTGCTGGGTATAGAACTGTAAGTTGGAAATATTTTTCTTTAGGAACATTAATGATGCCATTCTATTGCCTGGTGATATATTTTTCCCCTTGGAATCCAGCAGTGTGACACAGATGCCTAAGTGCTTTTCAGAGTGTTTTAAGTTTTTCCTGGGATCTCCTAAGCTCCTTGCGTCTGTGTGGCTATTCATGAGTTCTGAAGAAATTTGGTTCGGCTTTCTTCTGTCTGTTCCTGTTTGTCCTCTTCTTCGGGGCTCTGATGTTACAGGACTATCCTGGAGCTGCCCTATATCGGTTCTGCTTTTCACTCTTTTTATCTGCATTTCAATTTGGGGATTTTCTGTTGATCTATATATGAGTTCATGCATCCTTTCTTTCACTGTGTCAATCTGCCATTAGCTGGTCCACTGCATTTTTTATTTCAGATATTACAATTTTTTCAGTAGAGAATTTTATTTTTAAGGGCTTTACAATCCTGTGATGGGATTCCTTACCACACCTCTTTACCTGTAATTTCCTGTTAATCCTTTAAACCATTTATAATAATTATATTCTAAATTTCTTGTCTGCTAATTCTAACCTCAGGGCCAATTGTGGGTCTTTATTATCTGATTTTCCTTCTCTCTTGTTTATTGGTTACCTTTCTTCTTTTACCCACAACTCTTATGTTTCCTGGTCATTTTTTAAAAATAAAACAATAGTGAAGGCTGAACTAGATAATACTTTTGTTTTAATTTACTTCTCCTACAGAGGGCATTCTGTTCCCGCTGGAAGGCAGCTGGGGTGCAGAGAAATTTGGGTTAAACTGGGCAGAAGACCCCCTACAGCTTAAAGCAGGTGTATTAGCCTGTGGTTTTACCTGAGAGTCCAAGGATCTCTCTGCCCTTTGCCTTAACTTGGACTTCTCTGCCGCGGAAGAGAACCGTATCCTGTGGCTATTATAAGGACTTGACAGGTGGGAAGTTGTATTTCAGCTTTAGTTAGTTTCAGTTTTCCTCTATATCCAGCAAGGACCCAGACCTTAATTGCTGAACAAGGTGATGAACTCTCAGTCTGTTTCCGCCCACCTCTTCAGGTCACAGAGCGATGCATTTTATTTATTTGTTTATTTTTGGTTTGGGGGATTGAACTCAGGGGCATTCTACCTCTGAGCTTCACTCCCAGATCTTATTTATTTATTTATTTATGTTTTAAATCATGGTCTCATTAAGTTGCTGAGGATGGCCTCGAACCTGTGATCCTACTGCCCCAGCCTCCTAACTACTGGGATTACAGGAACGTACCACCATGCTTGGCTAGTGCAGTGCATTACTCTTGAGTTTGTGGTGATGCTGATATAAACAAACACTTGTAGTATTTTAAAAATACAGCACACACAATCACATGCTGCACATAATACTTGATAATGGTATTCAAAGACTATATTACTGGTTAAAAAGATTTGACTGTAAGTGGTGCGCTGTGCTACACCCGCACAGCCTTGTGTATCTCGGTGTTTACTGTTCTTTGATTGAATTATCTGGTTGTATCAAGTGTTGACCGACACCATCTGGATTTGTGTAAGTACGCTCCAGGTGTTCACACAATGACAAAACACACCTAAAGGTGTGTTTGCCAGAATATACCCTATCGGTCAGCAACAAATGACTATGTTTTGTTTTGGGTACTTGTGATTGTTAATCTTACATGTCAACTTGATGGGGCCACGGGGTGCCCAGATATGCGGTTATATATTATTTCTGGGTGTGTCTTGGATGGTGTTTCCAGAGGACATTAACATTTGGAGCTCCAGTGTGGGTGGGTCTCTTCCAACCCACTGAAGGTCTGAGTAGAACAAACAGGCTAAGAAAGAAGTTTTCTCTGCCTGACTCTTTGAGCAAAGATATTGATCTTCTGCCTCTGGACTCACACTCAAATGGGACCTTACATCATTGGTCTGTGATTGGAACTTGTACTGTTGACTCTCCTGGACCTCTAGCTGGTCCACTTGGCTTCTCTCCATCTGTAAAATTGCATGGGCCAACTCCTTATAACAATTACCTATCTATCATGTATCCATCCATCCATCCATCCATCCATCCATCCATCCATCCTCAATTATCTGTCTCCTCTCTGTCTCTCTGTCTCTGTCTCTCTGTCTGTCTGTCTGTCTCTCTCTCTCTGTTGTATTTACCCTGTTCCTCTGGAGAACATTGTCTAGTAAGTGACTTTTCCAGCATTGGGTCTGTCATGGCAGCTCCAGGTCAATGTGTGACTTGCTTCCCCACGTCTTCGTATTTTTTCTACTTACGGCAGGTCTTAAACTCTGTCCACACATATCCAGAATACACAGTCAGTTCCAAATATGAAAGTAGCTACAGCCTTAGCTTATATATGACGAGCTTACTCCTCTTGAAATTTAGTTTATTTAGACTACTTTGGAGCCACTGATCATTAGGAACATGTGTTTGGTTTATCTTCTGTCTTTCCCTATGACGGGAGTGATGGAGTGATGGTCTTCCGTGACCTTCTACATTTTACCTGAGAGTGGACCTCCTCCCCATGGAAATTCATGTTAGGCAACAATGCTGGTAGAAGTTGGGATGGGAATAAAACCTTAGACCACCACGAAGTCCTTGGCAGCTGAGTGGGAGTTTGCTGTGCGTGTGTTTGGGTGGTGCACGTTGTCTTCAATGGTTCTTATCCTTAGATTAGCAGATGATTGTAAAGAAAAGCAATCGTGTGGTGTGGCCATTATTTGTATACTCCAAGCAGGAAGGGATCAAGATGTGAAAGGTTGGGAATTATTATGGTCTGGGATTGGAACAGCCCCCAAGGGCTCATGTGTTGAAAGCAGGTCCTTTAGCTTAACTTTATTCCAGGTGAAGTAACTGAAGTAGACCTCTAAACTCATCCATGGATAAATCCACCGAAGGATTAACTATTAGAATGGAACTTACTGGTGGTAACTTAGGAGGTAGGACACAGCTGGGGGAGGCAGGTCAAGGGGACTAGGTAGGCGCAGGAACTGTAGTGTCCCTAGTCATCTCTCTCTCCCTCTCATACACACTTTATCTCCCCCTCTCTCCTGCCACTGCTGAGTTGAGCTCGGCTTTCCTGGCCACCTAGCGCTGCCATGATGTCTGCCTTGGAGTCGCCGACTCTGGACTGAACCTCTGAACCGTGAGCCAAGTAAACCTTTCCTTCTCTCTGTTGTCCCTGCCAGGCATTTTGGTGACAGCAATGAGAAAGGCTGAGTAGAACAAGAAGGTAAGATAGATCATTTGAAAGGAACGGAGAGCCCCGAACCCCGTGGAGACAGTGGGAAGGAGCTTGGCAGCACCGGGGAGGCGGAGGCAGGTGGGAGGAAACAAGTTTGGGGTGACTGCATGAGAAGGTGCTTGACTGGGTGGGGTCCCTTGTTCTGTGGTGCGGGGTGAGCTGGAGATAAGACTGGTAGAGTGATGGGCCTGGGCGGCGAGGCCACCCAGAGGAGCTTGCAGCTGGCTAGAGACTGGGAGGCGGGGAGCCGGAGTCTCTGCTTAGCTTTTCAGTAGCAGTGTGGAGAGCCTCTGCTGCGGACTTTCAAAGAGGACTCTGCACAAAATCCTGGGACCTGGCCCACTCATTCCCCTCTCTGCCGTGTTCCTGAGAGGGATGGGTGCGGAAGAGGCCACGATTTGCTTGGAGAAGGTATCTGACAGAGAGCTAAGATTGTTTTATGCTATCTTTTTAAATTAAGTTTAAGGTTATCAACATTTATGGGGTTTGTGCTAGGGCTAGATATACAAAGACACCTTTTGACCTCATTATATGTATTACTATTGTTTGTGGTATTGGGGATTGAACCTAGTTCTATCACTGAGATACACCCTCAGCCTATTATTATTATTATTATTATTATTATTATCATTACTATTATTTGTGGTACTGGGAATTGAAACCAGAGCCATTCTATCTCTGATCTGTACCTTCTTTTTTTTTTTTTTAATTTGTTTTTGAAACAGGGTCTTTTTTTTTTTTTTTTTGGTGGTACTGGGGGTGGAACCCAGAGGCTTTCTACCTCTGGGCTATACTCCCAGACCTTTTTTTTATATTTTATTTGGAAACAGGATCTCACTAAGTTGCTGAGAGCCTCACTAAGTAGTTGAGGCTGGCTTCGAACCCATGCGATCCTCCTGTCTCAGCCTCCCAAGCGCAGGGATTACAAGCGTGTGTCACCATGCCCGGCAAAACAGGGTCTTGATAGGTTCTTGAGAGTCTTAATAAATTGCTTAGGCTGGCCTTGAACCTCAGCTTTCCATGTACTGGGATTATAGGCATGTGCCACCATGCCTAGCTTAAATATTATATTATTATTATTATTGTTGTTGTTGTTGTTGTTGTTATTATTATTATTATTATTATTATTATTTGCCATACTGGGAATGGAACACAGGGACATTCTATCTCTGAGCTTCACCCCCAACCCTATTTTTTATTCTTTATTTTAAAACAGGGTCTCACTTACTTGCAGAGGGCCTCACTAAGTAGCTGAGGCTGCCCACGAACTGTGATCCTCCTGTCTCAGCTTCCCAAGTACTGGGATTATAGACGTGTGTCACCATGCCTGGCTTAAATATATTGTTTTAATATAGTCTCTTGATCTTATTTTGTGGAATTTTGGGCTATTTGACCAGGGCACAGTATGCAATTTCTAGACTGTAGACTGGCTTCAGTTTCATTCTGGATTGCTGGATTATGTGGTCAGAGTTGTGGAAGAAACTGCTAAGCTGTTTTGCAAAGCAGTTTTACTGTGTTGCACTCGCAGCAGCAGCGGCGACCAAGAATCCCGCGGCTCCAGCTGTCCTCGGTACCGGGTCTGCTGGGCGCTTTGTTCTGGGCCGTGAACGCGTGTGGTGGTGTGCCCTTGCCCCAGCCTGCAATTCCCGAGGACGTCTGAGTGTGGGTTATCTCCTCCCTCGTTTCCTCTCAGATGTGTGTTTTCCTTGGTGAACTGTCTGCTCGGCTAATTGGGCTTTGGCCTCACTGTGGAGTTCTGAGTTCTTTCTGGCCTCGACAGCAGCACTTTCTCAGAGCTGCTTTTGCCTTTTGCAAACGTTTTTCCCAATCTAGGATTCATCTTCCCGTTCTCTTCCGATTGATCGATTATTGTGCACAGCAAGAGTTTTTATTTTATTGAAGTAGTTTATCAGTTAATTCTTTTCTTTCATGGGTGTGCCATTGTTATCATAGCTAAAAAAAAAAACCCTTTGTAACGAACAATTCTAAAGTTACATTCCTCTTTCTGGGGCATGGCCATGAGTCTTGTGGAACATTTTTGAATATAAAGTAGGATGGAATTGATTAATGAGCGCTGTGGAAATCAACCCATTAAACGGGGTGAGCTCAAGGCCAGTTTCCTGGGTGTGTTTGAAGGTGCTCGGTATGTTGTTCAGGAAGGAAAAAAATTTGTATATTCCCTAGTAGTGAAACTGCAGGTCTTGCCTGTGTAGGAAAGTCAAAGGAATTAAAGTACATTTGTTAACGTTTCTTTATTTAAAATTTTTCCTGGTCTCACAAATGATGCACTCTTGTTATTAAAAACTCAAAAAGCACACGTGTTTCTAGGTCCTGAAAATCTTTTCTCTGCTGCCCCTCCTCCGGGCCGGTGGCTGCCAGGTTCCCGTGTTCCTTCAGAGTTTTCCACACCAGCGCCACTGGTATTAGCTCTACCCATAACCGTCACTGATATCAACACGAGCCTTTTGCTGAGGAGGCCTTTACATTCTTTGGTTGGTCTCTGTAAAGAATAAGTTTATTAAAATATGTTTCACAATATTTTTTTGTTTAGTTACCAATTAAACAATTGGCAATAACTAAACAGAGTCTCTTACGGTTTATTTGATTAGTTATTTCGAGTATGTGTGTCATTTCTAATTTTTTACTCTTTGAAAAAATGCTGAAGAGAATATTTTTGTGCACTCAAAGGATTTCCTTAGGAGAAACTCTGTAAGTAGAACTGCTGGTTTAAAGAACACTTATGTTTTTTGTTGTAATAGCTACTGACTAATCTAAGAGGCCTGTAGTGACAAAAACTTCTGCTTACCATTTCTTGGTTAACTCCAATTACTATCTATCTTTTAAAATCAACCTGACAGGTTAAAAATGTCATTTTTAAGCACCCTATATTAATATCACAATAGTATATTATACAAATAAAATATAATCTTTCTGATATGCTTGTTTTAATTAAAACTCAATATTTTAATACATATAATTTCTATTTTAGCACTTTACTATGTTGGTAGTTCAAACATGATTTTATGGTTACCCTTTTTTCTTTAATAATTTTTTTTGGTGGTAATGGGGATGGAACCCAGGGGCATTCTATCTCTGAGCTATACCCCCAGCCCATATTTTTATTCTTTATTTTTGAAACAGGGCCTCACTAAGTAGCTGAGGCTGTTTGTGAACTGTGCTTCTCCTGTCTCAGCCTCCTGAATGCTGGGATTACAGGCATGCGCCACCACGTACGGCTTCCTTAATAAATTTTGAAGAAGTGAAGCTGATGAACTTTTTGAGATAGCTAGATCAAGGGAGGTCTTTGGTTTGCCCTGGGTTTTAGCTGGTGCTGACCTGCCAGTGCCTGTAGCTCAAACCGTACCCTGATGAGGGTAGAAACCTGGCGAGGTACGTGACTGTGTCCCCAAAGTATGAAACTGAGGATTCTGATAGTGTTGACAATATGCTAAGCATCTGGATGAAGAGTGAATATTTGTTGTGACAATCTGCAGGACGCAGCTGCCGCCCGCTCCCCGGCCCTGTAGAGCTCCTTGGGGCTTCTCCGTCCTGTGTGCCCCAACACTACACCCCCTCTGAGCTGCAGAGGGAAGAATAGCAACGTTCGGTTCTCTTTGTTGAGGCCCCTCTACATTTCAGGTTTACTTAAGGTTATTATTTTCTACTCAAATTTAATCATTACATATTATTATTATTATTTTTTTTACCAGTTATTGAATACAGGGGCATCGTGCCTCTGAGCTACACCCCCTAGCCTGATTGTTTTATTTTGAAACAGGGTCTCCTTTAGCTGCTGAGGCTGGCCTCAGACCTGTGATCCTCTGTCTCCAAAGTACTGCTAGTGCAGGTGTGCGCCACCATGTTTGGTTCATACTAATGTGTTAAGAGAAAATTAGAGAAGGCTGTCCTCTTAGCCATCTTGTACATTAGCCAGCCTTCCTTCCTTTTTTCTTTCCTTCCTTTTTCCTTTCCTTTCTTTTTCCTTCTTTCTTCCTTCCTTTTTCTTTTTTCCATTTTTCCATTTTTCTTTCCTTCCTTTTTCATTTCTTCCTTCCTTCCTTCCTGTTTTATTTCCTTTCTTCCTTTTTTCCATCCTCCTTCCTTCCTTCTTCCTTCCTTTTTCTTCCTTCCTTCCTTCTCCTTCCTTTTTTCCTTCCTTCCTTCCCTGTGGAGGTCCTGGTAACTGAATCCAGAAGTATTCTACCTTTGAGCTACAACCCAGACCCTTTTTATTTTTAACTTTGAAATGGTCTCACTAAGTGCTGAAGGGCTTTCTAAATTGCTGAGGCTAGCCTCGAACCTGTGATTTTCCCGTTTCAGCCTCCCAAGTACTGGGATTGCAGGTGTGCCAATCATGCCCAGCTTACTTTCTTAATATCGTTCTGGTATTGATAACCATTAGGTCCAGCTGTTTGAAAACTCAGTTGACTGGTAGAGGCCCCAGCCTGCCTTTGGCTCTCCCTGCCAGCGCGGGGAGGGAGCTGTCCCGCCTCTCGTGGGTCCTCTCCTTTCTTGTCTGGAGTCCCAGTGTCGTCTTCCTCGGGGCCTTGCAGGTTTTAGGATGGAGGAAATTGCTGCTGTCCACTGGTCAGTAGAGGAGATGGGTTCCAGGACCTCAGCAGATACCATGGCGCGCCCCTACATAGCATAGCGCAGCACGTGGGTATAACCTACGCTCATGGTCCATGTGCTTTAACCATCGCTAGGTCACTCGTAGTACTTACTATGTAATTCTTAACATGCTCCATAAATACTGGCTCTACCGTATTGCTTAGGCACTGAGCACAAGGCTTATAGTCCACACACGTTCCGTGCAGGCCTGGTGTTTTCCTGAGTGTTCCCATCCACCCCTGGCTGGGTCAGCAGATGAGGAGCCCACAGATGGAGGGCTGAGCGCAACAGCTTGAGCCCACCTTCCTCTCCCACTGTGTCTCCACATCTTAACTTAGGTACTGAGATAATGTTGTCCTGGGGAGTTTTTATTGGTGGTCTCCAGCATCTCAGTCCCCAAACGGTGACTCTAAACCAGCTCTTTCTGGCTGTCTCCTCTTTGGACTGCTCAGCTAATGCTTAAACTCTTAACTCTTAAACTTCTTCCCTTAAACTTAACTTCCCTTAAACTCTTTCAAGGGCCCCTCCACCCCGAAAGACATCCGAAGAAAGGGGATGCAAGGAAGCGGTGGGCCCTGTTTTAGGCCTCTACCTGGACCCTGGGCCAAACCACGTGGCGTGTTAGAGCACGCCCGGTCTTACCGCTTTCGTCTCCAGTGGCCTTTTCCTGTACTGACTCATGTATTCACGGCTTTATTTATCCCTGGGATATTTAACCTCCCACAAGGCACACAGACCCTGTGAGTGCCCCGGGGAGGGAGAGCCGGGGTGGAGGGAGGGAGGGAAAGTTATCTAGTTTTCCTCAAGGAATTTCCAGTCTAGACAGAAACCCAAGCATTTCTTCCTAGGAGAGTTGATACGGCATAGGGTTAAGAGACACATGTTTGGTACAAGTTGGTACAAGAAATATGTGCCTTGGGATGTCAGGGGAAAGAAAAATCCCCTTTGGTGGGGGGAGGGTTGGGAGGTAGTGTGTGCAGGAGTTGGCCTTGAAGTGGGGATAAGATTGGCGAGGCCGGAGGGCGAGGAATTCTAGCAGGGAGGAGGCCTCCCAGAGCCCTGGCCATTTGTTTATGCAGCACCTGAGCACCACACCTGCAGCTCCTTTTTCTTTCTATGGCAAGATTTCATTTTCTCATGCTGGGGATGGAGCCCTGGGCCACGTGCCTGCTGGCCAGAGCTGTGCCACCGAGATCTAGTCACTGATGGAATGCTCATTAATGAAAGCACAGAGATAGAGGCTTTTTCTCCTGTTTTCTGATAAATTTTAAGCAATTTATCCCCCCACAACACACACACACACGTGTGTGTGTGTGTGTGTGTGTGTGTGTGTGTGTGTGTGTGTGTGATGTGTAGCCAGGTGTCATGGCTGTAATCCCAGTACTTGGGAGGCTAAGATGGGAGGATTGCAGGTTTGAGGCCAGCCTTAGCAACTTAGTGAGACCTTCAGCAACTTAGACCCTGTTTCAAAATAAGAAATAAAAGAGCTCAGAGGCAGAATGCCCTTGGGCTCCATCCCCAGTTCACAGACATATATAGTTGTGCTTTGCTGTGGCTCTAACGAGCATTTTGTTCTAGTGTTTCTACAAGGACGTGGCTTTCTTGAAAAGTACCTCAACTACTCTTTCACAACTGGAAGCCTGACATTTATGTTTGTTTGTTTGTTTATTTATTTATTACTTTTGTGGCACTAGGGATTCACTAGGGACTGAACCCCGGATCATTCTTACTCTGAGCTTCTGAGCTTTTTTTTTTTTTTTTTTTTTTTTGTGTGTGTGTGTGTGTGTGTGTGGTACTGGGGATGGAACCCAGGGGCATTCTTCCTCTGAGCTATAACCCCAGCCTGATATTTTATTCTTTATTTTGAAACAGCGTCTCACTAAATAGCTGAGGCTGTCCTCAAACCACGATCCTCCTGTCTCAGCCTCCCGAATGCTGATATTAAAAGTGTGCGCCACTAGGCCTGGCTCACTATTTTATTTTAATTTTGAAACCAGGTCTCACTAAGTTGCTGAGGCTGCCCTCGAACCCGTGACCCTCTGTTTCAGCCTCCCAGGTTCTGGGATGAAAGGCTTGCACCTTAGCTCGCAGCCCCAAAGCCTTTTATTTGTATGTGATGTTTTCAGACTTGGATGGAAAGGATGGCTTTCTTCTCACCCTTCCCTCCAGGCCAGGTTCACACCCAGGATGCTCCTGCAGCTGGGCTGGCTCTGCGTCCGAGCCTCCGTGTGCCCGTGTGGTCAGCCTTTGTCTCTCCAGCCCTCCTCTCTCTCTAGCTGCCGCCTCTTTCCCGGTCCCTCAGCCATTTCTGTCACCTTTCTCTCCTCTCTCTATGCAGATCGATGCATGTGCGTATATAAGATACACCCTTATGTTTTTAAGGAATATTGAATCAATTAATTAATTTAATTCAATTCGTTTTAATTGAATTAAAACTTTTTATCAGACTGTAAAGAAATCTCAACAAAAAGACCAAGTCCTGAAGTACTTTCCATGCTCAAAATCTTAAAAAGTTTGTTTTTTAATTTATTATTTTGTTTTGTGGTACTAAGGATTAAATTCAGGGGCATTCTTTTTTTTTTTTGTGGTACTGGGGTTCCTGGAAACCCTTCTATCTCTGGGTTACACCCCAAGACCTATTTTATATTTTATTTGGAAACAGGGTCTGTTAAGCCAGGGAGGCTGGCTTCGAACCAGCGCGATCCCTCTGTCTCTGCCTCCCAAGTACAGGGATTACAAGTGTGCACCACCATGCCCAGCCCAGCTCAGGGGCATTCTGAGCTACACCCCCAGCCCTATTTTTTTTTTTTTTTGCGGGTCTGAGGATAGAACCAAGGGGCATTTGACCTCCAAGCTACACCCCCTGCCCAATTTTTTATTTTGAAACAGGGTCTCACTAAGTTGCGAAAGGCCTCACTAAGTAGCCGAGGCTGTCTGCGAACCACGATCCTCTGATCTCAGCCTCCAAAATGCTGGGATTACAAGCGTGCGCCACCACACCCGGCTCCTCAGCCCTATTTTTATGTTTTATTTTGAAACAGAGTCTCACTAAGCTGCAGAGGGCTTAAGTACTGAGGCTGGCTATAAACCTGCAATCCTCTTGTCTCAGCCTCCCAAGTACTGGGATTATAAGCATGCACCACCACACCTGGCTAAAAAATTTAATTTTTAAGTCTAATTGGAAAGTTTTGGTGCAGGGACGAGTAACTCCCTTTTCTTTGCTACTAGTCAAGAAGTTAGCCTCCCTTTTGTGGTGCTGGGGATTAAACCTGTGGCCTTCTACCTCTGAGCTACATCCCCATCCCTATTTTATTTTTTATTTTGAAACAGGGTCTCACTAAGTCGCGGAGGCCGTCCGCGAACCTGCGGTCCTCCTCTCCTAGCCTCCCAAGTCTCGGAATTTCAAGCGAGCGCCACCACGCCCGGCTAAGCCAGCCCTTCCTTACTGACTTACAATTCTTACTGTGAGTGTCAACTAACATCAACTTCCGTGAGCCAAGGACTATCAAGACAATTGGAATTTTGCTGAAATTGGCACAATGCCTCCTCCGTGGGAGGACGATGGGGCACGACGTTCTCACGTGGCTCTCTGGGTGCGGCATGTGCCCTGTGTGAGTCCCCACCAGTTACCGGTATCCTGTCCCGTGCGACGCTAAGTTGGGCTCCTCCAGCTACTCCATTTTGTACATCCACACGGGACAGTTGTCTTGCATCTGCGTGAGATGCAAGCGTTCCCCAGCTCTTTGTCCATTCTCCCTCTCTCCCCCCTTACCTTCATCTCCTACCCCTCCCCAGGCCTAATTATGAAACAACTTCAAATAAATACAAAAAAATTAAACAAAGAACATTCTGCTTCCCATGAACAATTGACTGGTTTTTTCCTCTCTTCTCTCCTCGAGAGTTTTAATTCACTTGGAGTGCTGAGCAGTTGGCTGGGCCCGAGATTTCTGGGAGCTGTAATTGTGTCTCATTAATTCCTACAGTAATGTAGGGTAAGTAGAAGGGACACGCAATTAGTGGTTTGGTCAATGAACAGAGCAGTTAATCAGCAGACAAAGGCCGGGGCTCAGGCCCATTAGGCTGCAGGGAAGTGTCAGGCCATGGCGGCCCAGGAATGCAGCCAGGCGTGCCAGCCTGCGGGACCCAGACTGCTTGTCTTTTTTGCAAAACCAGCTCTTTTTTTTTTTTTAAATTGGTGCGGTATGTGTTTATTCAAACACTTGAGAGATTCCTGAGTACCCTGAAATAGTACACCAGTGTGCTTTCTTCACCTCACACTCGCTGTGCAAATAAGCCCCCGCGCACACACAGTCAGAAAGCACAAACAAGCCAAAAACCAACCGGCCAGCCCTCAGTGGTAAAGCCTCGGCGGACTCTAGTGGGTTGTCGAAGCCAGCTGGAGATAAAGGTCCTTAGCTGACCCTCTGTCAGCAGAAAAGCAATGAATGTGAGGTAGCTAGCACTTCAATGGGCTGTGTGACCACTCAACCCTGCCCACATCCATCGCTCCAGAGCGGGCCTTTCTACTTCTGAATGGAGGCCCTTTAAGTACATGCAAATGTATGCAGGCGGCATATGAGTTTTAAAATGTTGCGGGCCTTCTAGCTACAAGTAACCTCAATTGTGTGGTTTCTGTGAGAAAGTTTTGTCAAGCGACCTTGGAACTCGGAATGCAAACCCCTCGGAACAGATTTGCTTTTTCTGGGTGGTGTGGGCTGCAGCACAAGGTCTGAGGAAGCCAAGGTCAGAGCCAGGACGAGGAGAGGATGCCTAACTCGAAGCGTGATTACACGGGAAAACGGGTTTGTCGATCAAGCATCGCCCGGGGTCATGCTCCGATCAAGACAGAAGTCCTTCATGGCAATGAGGTCTCCACTCCTGAGTAAAGCTTGTGTGTGGGTAAAGACGGATTGATTACATTTGCTTGCAAAAATGAAATAGGCTTAATCGTTAACCTTTCTCCTGAGTCAAGCGTAGATCGGGAAATAAAGGCAGGATTTCCTGTCTACCTCCACCTCTCTCTCTCCACCTTTCTCTCTGTCTCTCTATTCTGTCTCTTAATTCCTTCCTTCCTTCCTTTCTTCTTTCCTCAAACCTGTCTGTGGTCTTTTCTTCTTGAAGACTTCTGTTGGAAACAAAGAAATATTCAAAAAGTGAAAAAACGAATTTTCGTAGGCATTGTGTTAGAGGTTCGGCTCGTTTTGAATAATGTGCTTTATTTGGTAACTATCTGAGGCGTTTTCTGCCCAGTGTAAAAGGGCAGAGTGGTAGACAGGAGCTACAAAGGGTGTGTGTGTGTGTCTTGAGAAGGATCCCTCCTCCCCATTCAGAAGGAGCAGAAAGCCAACCCCCTCCAGTTCCACTTATTCTAAAGACTGGTTTCCTTTAATATTCAAAACATCAGACATGGGCAGCCGGAAGGTGGCTTGAACCCAGGCTGCAGGCTACCTAGTATTCATGACCAAGGGAGTTGACCTTTCACCTCAGCTTCCTCCTTTATAATACCAGGAATTTTATTCTAGGGGAATTTCAAGATTCTTTTTTTTTTTTTAAACATAATTCTAAAACCGGGCATGTGGTACCTGCTTGTAATCCCAGTAACTTGGAAGTCTGAGATAGGAGAATTACAGGTTGGAGGCTTATCAGTTGAGCAAGGCTCTCTGCAACTTAGTGGGACTCTGTTTCCTTTCTTTTCTTTTTTCTTTTCTTTTCCTTTCCTTTTTTTCTACACTGGAGATTGAACCCAGGGGCATTCTATCTTCTTGCTATATTCCCAGCCCTATCTTTAATTCTTTATTTTGAAACAGGGTCTCACTAGGTTGCAAGGGGCCTCACTAAGTAGCCGAGGCTGGCCATAAACCCGAGATCCTTGTCTCAGCCTCCCAAGCACTGGGATTTCAAGGGTATGCCACCACACCCGGGTCCCTGTTTCAAAATAAAAAAATAAAATAGGGCTGGAGGTAGAGTGTGAGGTCGAATGCCTCTGGGCTCAGTCCCCAGGAAAGCACACACACTTCACCACGCCTCACGTTGAGGTTTGGTGTGATAGAGGCGTACTTGCACGCAGCACGGGGCACACTTCTGTCTGGACCCCATCCCACACGGCCTGAACCTGGCACGGCGCTGTTAGCGTCTCCTTTACCGGCTCCCCTTTCTCCTCCCCCTCCCACGTTCTCCTCACCTGTGCTCTGCTCCCTTCTCATTGACCTAAAGTTTTGTTTCTCTCTAGCTTCCAATATGAGAGAAGCCTACTGCCCTTCTCTTCCCACATAGCCTAACCCCACTTAGCACAGTAAGAATATGCGCCCTGTTCCATCGATTTTTCTGCAAACGACATACTTTTGTTCTTTATGGCCTCGTGAATAGACCACACTTTCGGAACCCATTTGCTGTGAGGTCGTGCCTCACCTCAGGCCCAAGTGCTACCTGCCCTGGGCCAGCCATTCCTGGACGGTGCCTCCCAAACGGCAAGCCAGACCGACCTTTTCTTCTATGAAGTTCATTGTCTCAGTGACAGACAGCCGCTGTCTGTCACGCATCAGGAGTGTCAGCGACTGCCAGGCCCTCGGTGAAGCCGCGCGGGTTTAAGGTACGCATTGTTTATACAGAAGTGGCTTGTGGACTCTGCCTCAGAAGCCAACACCAGGAAAGGGGCTGTGCAGGAGGCCTTTGACCCTCCCGCTGGGGTCAGCCTTGTGATACCACGTCCATGAGGTCCGCTCAGTCCCCGCCTTGTGATACCACGTCCCTCCCTCCAAAACTTTACCTTTAACAAGTGCTCCGTTTCTAGAGATTCTTTCTTCTCATCAGATCACATTAAAAGCCTTTCTATTTTTCCTGCCAAGATTATCTTTAAAACCTTTAAAGAAGATAGAAAAATCAGCAAATGATAAATATATGTAGTACTCGTCGCAGTTTAGGCCAGAAACTCCCACGCTAAGGTGGGCCAAGCAGGTGATGTCGGGGTGGAGTGAACCAGGCAGTAAACTACAGAAAGTTCCGGGCAGCAGAGACCCAGGAGGACCGGCCCTGCTGGGGCAGTTAGCCCCATCGGGCAGTGCGGCTGGGTGTCAGAGCTTCTGCTTTCTAAAAAGAAGTTGGAAAGGTAGATTGTGTGAAGTCTCCCAGCGAAGGTCTAGTAGCTCATGAGAGTCTTCACACTGCCCTGGCCAAATCAGTTCTGTCCACGTCCAGATGGGTCACTGGTCTGTGTGCTGATTACTGCGGCACCGGGCAGTGCAGGAGCAGGACATTTCCTGACAGAAAGCATGGGCCGGAAAGTGAGTTATCTAGAAAGCCTCCTGTCCTTTCAGACTCCGTTGCTTAGCGTTCACTTGATTTACTGATTAGATGACTACTTTTTATAAATTCCTGGGAAGGCCTGTGACCATCCATTCTGGCGGGAACGAGCTCCACCATTTTCCTTCCTCAGAGTGGAGGGAGGCTGTCATGGCCACGCCAGGCAGATGAGGTGCTGGTGGGCTGATTGTAGAGAGGCCTCCTAATTGGGACCTAGCAACTGAGTTCTCCTGGAACTCACTGCTTGTCATAAGCACACCCTGTCTAGAATGTGGGAGACAGTCCCTGGACTCATAGCTGTGGCTTTCAAAGTGAAACCATGTGACTTTTTAAACAAAATTTCAGTAATTCTTTATCTTGATATAGGTACAATAATTCAAACCTTCTGTTGCACTGTAAGTCTGAAGAAAATAGTGCACGCTAATTTTATTATCAGCTGTTCTTTTTAGTAATAAAACCTAAAGGAACAGTAAATATATCATGACCTTCCTTCCTTCCTTCCTTCCTTCTTCTTTACATTCTTTCTTGTACTGGGGACTGAGCCCAGGGGCATTCTACCTCTTGAGCTATACCCCCAGCCCTTTTTGTATTTTTTATTTTGAGAAAGATTCTCACTAAGTTGTTGAGGCTGGCCTTGAACCTGTGATTCTCCTGTCTCAGCCTCTCAAGTACTGGAGACATTGGTGCGCACCACCATATCTAGCTATTTTGTTATCTTTCTCTTGTTACATTTTGGCCGGGGAGAGGAGACAGAAGTCTTGTTTTGACTATATTTCTCAGTAAGTCATTTATTCAGTGTAGTCTATTTGTGATGTTTTCAATTAGTTGACTTGCAAGTTATTAAATGGAAATTAGTTATATGTCTTAGAGAAGAAGCCTTTCAGACCAATGCAATGCGGAGTTGTCCAAGAGTGTGTGTGTGTGTGTGTGTGTGTGTGTGTGTGTGTGTGTGTGTGTGTGTGTTATGCTGGAGATAGCTGAGGAGGGGCAGAACTGCAGATCTGAGCACTCAATCTGGCCTGGTAATTCATCCCAAAGGTGAGCCAAATTCTCCCCGCTGCTGGAGTGAAGGCCAACACTTCAGTGGGCTTTCCTTATCCAAGACCCCTAGTGGATGTCTGAAACCAAGGCTTGTACTAAGCCTTATGTATACTGTTTTTTTTTTGTAATAACTGCATGCCTATAATAAAGATTAATTTATAAATTAGGCACAGCAAGAGATTAACACAAAAATAATGATATAACAATTATAATGATATACTTTCTGAACTCAAGCTACTTGCTTCAATCTCCAAACTATCTTATAAACAATTGCTAAGATCAGTGACGGTTATTCCACATGTATCATGAAGACAAGATCCGGGTTATATAACCATTAGAACATAATAGATAAAGGTGAAGGCTGGGAACATTTTAAAAGATAAGAATTCAAACCACCTATTGGACATATGCCCTTAGATAAACTCATAATTATTTCATATCTTTATAACTATGCTACTAGTATTTCATAATCAAAAGAAACATGTGCTTGCTAGATTATTTGTATTATGTCCCCTTAAGACATCAAAACTATAGAACTTTAATGTTATTTCCTGTGAAATATAACCATTAATCTCAAACATACTGAAACAAAATAAATAAAATGGCCAGCATCACTACTCTTGTGCTTGTGGCCCATTTTAAATAAAATATTACTTGAAGGCAATCACTGCAATACCCTGGTAGTCACCCTGAAAACTGCGACAACTGCTGAGTTACTTTAGGGAGAGTAGTGCATACAGTGTGGATACACTGTCCTGAATGCAACAGGACAGACAGCTCAAGATTGCTCATGCTACTCAGAATGGTGTACCATTTAAAACTTACAAATGAGTTGGACGTGGTGGTGAACACTTGTAATCCCAGCATTTGGGAGGCTGAGACAGGAAATTTGTGGTTCGCAGACAGCCTCAGCTTCTACTTAGTAAGGCTATTTGCGACTCAGTGAAACCCTGTTTCAAAATAAAGAAAAAAAAATAGGGCTGGGGGTGTTGCTCAAAGGTAGAATGTCTCTGGGTTCCATCCCAGTACCGCAAAAAACAAAACCTTACCAATTGCCAGGCGTCATGGCACACGCTTGTAATCCCAGCATTTGGGAGGCCGAGACAGGAGGACCGTGGTTTGTGGACAGCCTCAGCTACTTAGTGAGGCCCTTAGTGAGGTTCAAAAATAAAGAATAAAAAAATGGGGCTGGAAGTGTATCTCAGAGGTAAAAATGCCCTTTGGTTCCATCCCTGGTACCGCAAAAAAAAAAAAAAAAAAAAAAAAGCAAAAAACTTACCAATTAATTATTGTTGTGGATGGTGGTGTTGATGGATTGATGAGATTAGACGTTTCTCACATTAATAACATGGAGTCAGAATAATTTTTGGAGAAACAAGGCAGCTGGGGAGGGTGGAGAGCTCGTGTCTTTCTTTTATTGAGGGTTTTAACCAAAACACTGTACAAAATGACTAATCACAGGAAACAGCAAAACCGTCATGGGATGAGTCAGGGAGAAACAACAAGGCAGTCATGGTGCGTCAGGAGGAGCAGGGTAAACAGAAAGAGGCCAGGGCCCCTGCTCCTGATGAATGAGAGGGCTTCCAATAATTTATTTCTGAGATTTTTCATTTAATATTTTGGAGTCAGCTGGGCGTGGTGGCACATACTTGTGATCCCAGTACTTGGGAGGCTGAGACAGGAGGATCAGAGGTTTGCGGCCAGCCTCGGCTACTTAGTGAGGCTCTCAGCAACTTAGTGAGACCCTGTATCAAAAATAAAGCATAAAAGATAGGGCTGGGGGTGTAGCTCAGAGGTAGAACGCTCCTGGGTTCCATCCCCAGACCTGCAAACAAACAAAGAAAAAAGCATTTTGAAGTCAGAGTTTTTTTGGTAAGAAACTGAAACCACAGAAAATGAAACTGGAGGAGGAGACAGCTGACCTGCAGGAGCTGATGTAAAGCAGCATGCTGTTGAAGGGCACATTTGTGTGGCTGTTGATTTGTGTTTGAAGAAGACAAGTGGAGTCTCGCGGTCTGGCCTGGCCGCCATCGCTCCTGCCCACTCACCCTCGCATGGCCTGCGGCCGGCCCTCCTCTCTCTGCCCCCACGTCCCTTTCCCACTCCTTCCACGTGTCCTAAGGCCTGCAACACGATGGTATGATGAGTACCAGAGATTTACAATATTTCTTTTGGGTTCCTTGTGCAAGGCTTTTTTCTTTGGCTTTTTGTTCTGAAAGTGTAAGCTAAATAAGAAAAGAGACCTTTAATTTCACACGACTCGAGCTCATTTCCTTACGTCTTCACTCCCGAGGACTCAGGAATGTCGTGTAATGGACCCGATGCCGTGAGGACCACCGGCAGCTAGATGCCAGTGTGTTTTGCCCTTTAACCCCCACAGTGCTCTGTGATGTCCACCTTTCAATCGTGCAGATTTATCATGGAGCTGGCGGGTGGGAGAGCCCGAGCCAAGCGCAAGGGCCCCAAGGAATATGCCCTCAACCTTCCCCGAGATGAGAGGGGTCTCGTCCACGATCCTGAGCATTCTCCAGCCTGCCGCGCCAGCTTCCATGCTGGGTATCACCGTCACGACAACATAGGAGTTACTTTCTTTTTTTGAACGAACCACAATTTATAAAGTTGGATGTCAGACATTTGATTGCGTGATCTCAAAGGAAGGGGAGAGTCCCTTCACAGGATGCCCGAGGGCCACCTTTTCCCTGAAGGTCTTTAAGGATAGAAAGCACAGAACACGGGGCTCACTGTGTTAGTTGCCTGAGCGGTCACACGGTGGGCATGATTTAATGCGCTGCCACGGGGCTTCCTGCTGTTTCCAAAAGAAATTCCATCCATGGTGTTGGCCATCCCCACCATTAGAAATGCATTCCTTGTGTGAAAGGGATCCCTAGAAATCTCTGGATAATCCACAACCGGTAGGAAAGTGGCTGAACGGACCCATTAAAAACGAACAATTTGATATATTAACAAATCCTTGAGATGATAGGAAACGAGACAGATACATTATAATTATACAGGTGTGTGTAAGAGGACCCAGGGGAGAGTAAGCAAGAGAAACAAATAAGTGAAAACCAGGGATGGAGGAGGGTGTGGACATGTGGTGGCCAAGTGGGGGACAAGATGAGGAAAGGGGGAGGCGAGGCGGACCTGACCAGCCCGGCATCCTGGTGGGCCACCCTGGCCTTTTTAGCCTGGCAGGAACCGGGCACACAGAAGCTCATAGGTGCTTTTTGGTTCCACGGTCTCAGAACACACAGATTTTATCCAGCCACACATGCCCGTCAAGATGATTGCAAACTGAAGGAAACTAAAGAATGATTTACTAAAAACAAACAGATGTGAAACTCCTGCGTGAAACACAAAACCCACAAGCCCATAAACCCAACTCTGGGAAAACCAATGACGGTGATTTAGATGGTGTGAAATTTATGTGCGCCCTGCAGTGGGCTACATAGCTTCTTACAGTCCTTGTTTCCAAATATTGTTCTAAATTGAAGGTGGGAGCCGGGCGTGGCGGCGCACGCTTGTCTTCTCCGCGCTTGGGAGGCAGAGGCAGGTTCGAAGCCAGCCGCGCGTGCTGGTTTAGGAGATCCTGTTTCCAAAAGAAAATGTGAAAATGGGTCTGGGAGTGCAGCCCGGAGGTGGAAGGGCTCCTGGGAGCCCAGTGCCACCAAAAATAAAAAAAAATGAAGGTGGTAGAGGAGGTAACTGGAGGCCTTCCTCTGTCACTTACGACCAAGGACTGCCACGTGCATCTGAGCTGCAGAGAAAATGGTGCAAACGAAGCCGGGCGCGGGGCGCACGCCTGCAATCCCAGCATTCGGGAGGCTGAGACAAGAGGATGGAGGTTCGCAAATATCCTCAGCTACTTAGCAAGGCCCTCTGTAACTCAGTGAGACCCTGTTTCAAAATAGAGAGTGAAAAATAGGACTGAGAGTGTAGCTTGGAGGTAGAATGCCCCTGGGTTCCATCCCCAGCACCACACACACACACACACACACACACACAGACACACACACAGACACACACATAGACACACACAGACACACACACAGACACACACACACACACAAATGGTGTGAATGTTGACAGATTAAACGCAGGTGGGTCAGGAGAGGCCGAGGCAAAGTGCGCAGGGACCAAGAAGGAGCATGCAGGAGTCTGAGAGAATAGGGATGTGGACATGGGGCGGAGCCAACCGCTCCATGCAAGGCATGCCAAGTTAGTGCTGACGCATAGTACCTCAATGAGCAGAGTGATTAAAATAACGCTAGGTCCTCCTGCGCAGGATGCAATCTCCACTCCAGTCTGGACCAGCAGGGGTTGATGGAGATGCTGGCTTTCCAGGGAATTATGCACCTGGCTGGAATCGCTCACGGGTCCCTGGGGACCTGGACATGTTGGTGCCACCTCCTTCTCCCATCTCCTTTTCAGGAGTAGGCGTATCATCAGCAATGCTTTCTGCTTGAAGGCTGTCCAGGAAGTGAGTCTAAGTGGAGAGGAGAGGAACAAGAAGAGTCTGACCCTGACTTGCTATTTTTTTATGGGTGCATTATAATTTTACATCATTATTTTTGTGTGTATGGTACTGGGGATGGAACCCAGGGGGATTCTACATCTGAGCTACACCCCTGCTACGCCCCCAGTCCGATTTTTTCTTGCTTATTTTGAAACAGGGTCTCACTAAGTTGCAGAGGGCCTCACTAAGTAGCGAGGCTGTCTGCGAACCATGATCCTCCGGTCTCAGCCTCCTAGTACTAGGATGTCAAGTGTCCGGCATCATGCCCGGCTGTAATTACACATCATAAAGAGGTTCAGATGGGAGGTACGTCCTTGCACACAGTACTTGGCATGTCTGCTCACCTCGCAATCTCATTGCCCCCTCGCCCTCCCTGCCACAGTAGTGAAGTTGGTATTGATAACTTCATAGAAGAACATAACATTACCTGGATGGTTTTCTGGGTTAAGTGCTAATGAAGGTAACCCGGACTTACTGATTCATCGTCTACACAGAGCGGGTTGAATCCCGCAGCTCTACCTTTTCATTCCACAGGGCTTTCAGTCAGTTGCCACCTGGGGAGCAAATGGTAGATGGAGAGAGAGTGGAAGAGGAGGACCAGTCCCTCTCCATAAAAGAACAAACAGCCAGCGAGTAAGTCCAGGCGACACAGGGCCCGAGCAGGGAATTCTCTGTCTGGATCCACACTTAGAATAACTGTGTCTGCATCTAACTATCCATCTGTCTATTATTATCTCCATCCATCCATCCATCCATCCATCCATCCATCCATCCACACTCCATCCATACTGCCGGGCCTATCCCCAGGGCCACAGAAGTATGCTGACAATCAGGATTTGCTCTTGGAGCTGCTGATTGCCAACTGGGAGCCTAGTGGAGGCCTGAAGCCCGAATGTGGCCGGCTCCTGACTGTCAGGTCAGTGCCTTCCTCCCTGAGGCTCAGTGCGTGGCTCCTGGGCCGAGATGGGCAGGATCCTAGTGACACTCGGCTATGGGGTTCTACAGGCGTCCGGATTTGCAAGCCGTGTTGGAGCCGGGACTTTCTGGCAAGGAAGGCCAGGGCGGTTCTGCAGCCCCACTCCTCTCTCTAATGAGTAGCTCTGCGACGGGAGAGCTGCTAAACAATTTATTTTTCAGATAATACTAGGAACCGACTGGAAATACACTCAGAAGGAAAACACAGTAATTAATTTGTCACCAAAACCTGAGGGGTCCAGCTCCACTTATAGGTGATAATGAATGTTTTGCATGTAATTAGCAAGAATAATTAGCACATTCCTGGTAACAAATAGACTGACTGGTCCTCTGCAAGCAAAATTAATTGTCGTGCTAACAGAGGCAATTGTGTCTCTTTATTGTTTGACAATGTCCCTTGTTTGCACTAATGCCTACTTTAGACCTCTTTGGCTTTGTGCAGATAGGAAGGGGAGTCTATAAAATTGTACCTCTTCCTTCTGCTTCTCAGGAATCTCAAGACCACCAGGGGACCCGCTTGTCAAGACTCGTTAAACATTTTGTAATCTTTCACAGTGTCTTACTGTATTAGCGGATGAACAGTTCAAAAAAACCTCTTGGTCAAACTGGGAAGGCTAATCAATCGAGTTCTGACATTCTTAACTCTGGGAGGTTTTTTATTTTAACGTTCCCTGGAAAACGAGTAGATAAAAACATAAAACCAGAAGTGAGAAGGGAAGACATCCTGAGTTCTCGGGTGCATACAGAGTCTACCATCCGGGTCTCACAAAGGGAATGGGCCCAGAAGCCCTCATGGGTCCGCAGCGCGCTGTGACTGTGCTATTGTGATGGGCTGTCCTGCCATTCAGAACCGAGTCTTTATGCTGTTTTAAGCAGTGTGTAAAACTCATGCGCACGGTAGGCTGCTTTCTCCCCAGAGTTTAAACTCACACACACTCCCCTTTTTATTTTGAAACAGGGTCTTGCTGAGTTGGTGAGGTTGGCCTCAAACCTGTGATCTTCCTGTCTCTGCCTCTCAAGTAACCGTGTGTATGTGTGTGTGTGTGTGTGTGTGTGTGTGTGTGTGTGTGTGTATATATATATATATATATATATATATATATATATATATATATATATTGGTGGTACTGGGGTTCCTGGAAACCCTTCTACCTCCGGGCTACTCTCCCAGACCTATTTTTATACTTTTTTATTTGGAAACAGGGTCTCTTAAGCCAGCTGGCTGGCTTTGAACCTGCGCAATCCTCCTGTCTCCGCCTCCCAAGTGTGGGGATTACAAGCGTGCGCCACCACGCCCGGCTAAGTAACCGTATTTTTACAAGCCTGTTTACTTTTGCGATACAGAGGAGTTCAGCACAGCATGTTAGAACTGGATGGTAATGGATAATGGTCAGGTCAGTGTGGCTGGCATGTGGGTTACCTCGGATATGGGTCATTTCTTTGCATTGGGAACATTAAAATCTTTTCTGTTAAAACAGATTTTTCAACCTCTTAAGCATACAATATAGGAAAATAATTCCAGTAAACTCGACTGTTTGGGAAACATCTGTGCGGGGCTTGTGTGACCCCATTGCCTCTGGGCACTCCTCTCTTTCTTCCTTTAAAGCCCTTCTTGGTTTTCTGCTGCCCACACCTCCCCACCAGAGGGGTCTCCTGCATGTCAAGCCCCCCCCCTGAGATTATAGTTTTGGGGCTCAGAGGCAGGCTGGTATTAGGACATTCATGTCGGCTTCAGATTCCAACTCTCGACTTTACTTCAACCCAGATGTATCGCTCTTCTCTCAAATAGCCACGTTTACCTAAAACAAAGCTCACCTTCTGCCTCCTCGGGGAGACTTGTGTTCAGGAGCCCGCCGTCCTGTCAGCCATGGGGTCTGGAACCCCTCCGGTTGCCTTTGCTTCTCAGATCCCGGTGCATTTTAAGTCTCACCCAGACGACGCGTCTTGGCCGGTTCTCATGCCGCCCACCACCAGCACGCTCCCGCCTGGACGGCCCCACGAGCTGCCCCCGGGGCTTCCGCGGCCAGGTCCGGTGTTCACTCTGAACCATCCATGGGCTGGTCCCCTTTCATGGCCCGGGAGCGTCCAGAGCCCTGGCTCCATCTCTCTGCGGGATTCTCCACAATTTGAGCTGGTAGTTCCTGTGTGCAGAGAGATTTTGCACGTCCGACCTCCTGAAGCCCTGGCCTGCCATGCCCTGACTTCTTCCTTCTCTCTCTAAGTCTGTCCACCTCCCTTAGCTGCGGCCAGCTGCCTCCCTCTCAGAAGTTTCCTGACCACCGGAAGAGAAGCTCTCATCTGAAGCCGCATCCCCTTGGTCGACAGTATTGTCTACTTTTGTCAATTACCTGGCCTGTGTGTATAGCGTGTCTTCACAATTAAGTTTCTCTAGACCAGGGACTGGGTGCCTGCCTGCCTGCCGCCTGCCTGCCTGCCGCCTGCCTGCCTGCCTGCCTGCCTGCCGCCTGCTGCCTGCCTGCCTGCCTGCCTGCGAGTACTGGTGACTAAATCCAGGAGTGTTCTACCTGTGAGCTATGGCACCAGCGCATTTTATTTTTATTTTGAAATAGGGTCTCACTAAGCCTCTAAGGCTGGCTTCGAGCCTGCGATCCTTTTGTCTCAGCCTCCCAAGTACTGGAATTACAAGCGTGCGCCACCAAGCCCGGCCAGAGGACATTCTTCATGGCCAATGCTGGATGTCTTTAGTGTCAGTAAGAATGTTTTCAGCCACTCGTAGTTCCAAGTCCTCTAACGTGAGGGGAAACTTTCACACTTCCCGTCTGAGCTGAGTGTGTACCAGCTTCCCAGCGTGGCGTTCCTGGCCCAGGGAGGAGGGCCGGGCAGCCCCTGGTCTAGGTACCGTGTCATGGATGCCCCTGTACGCACCCCTGAGCTTCGCCTCTCCCCCGGCCTACAGAGTCTTGAACTTAACTTACGAGTCTGACTTCCCCTGAACCAGAGCAATGAACTCATAGAACAATTTGAAGGCTGAGTAATTACGTCTCCAGGTGTTTGACATTTAAACCTTGAGGGTGAAACGGGAGTCTGGTCTCTGTATCCACTGATGATAAATGTCCTTGAAATATTTCTCTTAAACGCTCGGCTCTAGTGGGCTTCAGCTGCAGACATCATTAGGAAACGGGAAGGGAGCCTTTCTTCATTAATAATTGGGAAGGCAGCCAGCCCTGGGAGGCAGAGGCGCGCTCCGTCAGAGGAGCGGCGTCGGATTTTTCCCTCCTTCCCGCTCTTCCGGGGAGAATCCTAGCAACTGTCCCTTCCTTTGTTTGGTTGTCCACAGTGCTGACAGATACTTGGCAGCCAACCGCTTTAAAACATTTATGTACTGTCACAATAAATAAGTTTCTCAGAGCGGGCCTGGGTGGGGCTTCTTAGTCTTTTGAAGGGCTACACTGTACCTCCTTGCACCTGGAATACTGCGTCCTCACACTAAACCACGGGCAACTTTGTCAGCCACGGTGAGTGGCCGCCATCATTTGTGAGCAAGATTGAAATAAACATCAGAATAGCAGCAAGGGCGTGGCTACAGGCAGCTCATCTTTGCTTTTTGTAAAATTTTATTTTGGGACAGAGTCTCACTAAGTTGCTGGGGTCTCACTGAGTTTCAGAGGCTGGCCTGCAATCCACGCTCTTACTGTCTCAGCCTCCCAAGTGCAGGTGTGCGCCACCACACCTGGCTCATTTTGCTTTTTTTTGCGATATTGGGGATGGAACCCGGGGGCATTGTACCCCCAGATACACCCCCAGCCCTATTTTTAGTCTTTTTAATTCTGAAACAGGGTCTCACTGAGTTGCAAAGGGCCTCGCTAAGTAGCTGAGCCTGTCCGCGAACCGTGATCCTCTATTCTCAGCCTCCGGCATGCTGGGATTACAAGTGTGTGTCACCACGCCTGGCTTATGCCTGGCTTCTTGATATCCCTCTTAAAATGTGGAGGCCAAAATTGGATGCAGTGACTTTGCTAGTTAATTGGTGGAAGCCAGTTAGCGCCCTGGGGCCTGCTTTCGGCCCTCACCAGCGATTCCTCCCTCCTCTCTCCTAACTTTGCTGTGGCCGCCTGGCGCAGGTCTGTGTTCATGGGGTCACTCCGGGGTCTCGCAGGTTGCAGGTCTGTGTTCATGGGGTCACTCCTGGGTCTCGCAGGTTGCAGGTCTGTGTTCATGGGGGGGGTCACTCCGGGGTCTCACAGGTTGCTTGGGGGGGGGCTGTCTTGGGAGATTTTTTGTTAATCACAAAACGGGATGACTTACATTAAACTATCAGACAGCGTTCTATTTTCGTTAGCCATTTCTCTTTCCAGATAGCGTTTGAATGTATCCATTTAGCATCAATCTTTCTTCTTTGAAAGACTTTTGACAAAAGATTCAATCTCTGATGCATACATTTTATCATTTAGTGTAGCAATCTAAGTAGAAGTTGCCAGGGCTGTGGAGTTTCTTGAGCTGGCTGACTCTTTGGACCAGCCTTTTCTCATCCTGCACACACACACACACACACACACACACACACACACACACACACACACTTTATTTGAAAGGCTTCCCTACAAAGTCCAGGGATTATGATAGCAAAACCTACACGTAGCTTTGTTCTCAAGCGTACCACATAGAAGATGGTGAAAAACTGAATTACTCTGGATTCGTAGCTGACCTGGGAGAGTAAGAGAAAGGCCCAGGGACTGCCGTCTCTCGGCACGGAGAGGAGCAGATGGCGGAGACTGTTGAGGTGTCTGCAAGCGCTGGCGCTCCTGAGCCGCGGGTTCCTGTTGAGGTTTAATAGTCTTCGGTGGCCTCACACCACTGTGTTTTTATTCTAGCTGTCCTTGGGCCAGGAACACAACGTAATAATGTAGTAGAACATTTTTACTGTCAGCTTCCAGAGGGAATTTTGCAGTTATTTACAGTCACTCTATTCTCAAGATACATACATGAATTTGTTACTCAGAACAGACCCAAGCAGGGAATACTATTTGAATAATGTAAGCCCTTAAGAGCATAGCTGATTATTCCTGAACCGAATTTAATGCTGATAGGGGTGTTGTCATGATTCAGAAATTGAGCCGAGAGCAAGGACTATAACTAGAGTTGAAACGAAGCCAGCTAGGGGACATTTAGTCGTTGTCGTTTTGCTAGGAGGTGTTTCTGTGTATGGTGGCGTGTGTGTCCGTGGAGTATGTGCGCGCGTGTGTGTGTGTGTGTGTGTGTGTGTGTGTGTGAGCTGTGAAGCAGCAACCTGGAGAGGCCATCCCTGTCCTCGCCTCTCTCTCTCTGAGGCGGAAGCCCGCCTGCCGGCCTGCGGGTACCGACTGCCCTTCCCACCCCGCGACCCCTCCCCGGGCTTCTCAGGACATTGCTGGTGACGCACGGCATTACTGACGAACTCTGAAAAATCGTTTTCTCACCTTTTATTGGCGCATTGTAATTCTACATCACAGCGAGGTTCGAGGTGCTAGAACGTCGTGCACACACGCCCCGTGTCTTTTCCACACCCGCAGGAGTTAGTGAGATTGCTGATAATACCTTCACACCTTGCTGTTGGATTATCTGAACGGGTTCCTTCCCCAGCCTCTGTTCCCCTCCCCAACTCTCCCCTCCAGCCCCTCAGCTGCTGTGTCTGCGTGCTATTTAAGGCCCCTTAGACTTCCCATTTTCTCTCCGGCCTCCACCTACGAGAAAAAACCCACCGCCCTCGACTGTCTGAGCCCGGCTGACCCCACTTAGCATGATGTCCTCTAGTCCCACCCATTTCCCTGCAAACGACACAATTTTGTTTTTCTTTATGGCTGAGTAAAATTCCACTGTGTGTATGGACCACATTTTCTTTGCCGACCCATCTGCTGACGGACGCCGAGCCTTTTGACGGAAGGTTTTCAGCTTTCAGAAAAGCTGCACCCACAGTGTGATTAACGAGCGTCTCGAGGAAGGAGACTGGGGTCTTGGGGTCTTGTGCACACATCACGTTTTATCTGTTCGTCTACCTGTTGATGGACACCGAGGTTGGTTCCAGGACTCGGCTATCGTGAATTGTGCTGATGTAAACACACCCCCAATTGTGTGCGTGCACGCGCCACCCGGGCACTCTGACTTAAGCTCTTCAGGAAAGCTACCCAGCAGTGCTAGGGCTGTGTCATAGGGTGAGTCCTCCCCCTCACCTCCATGATGGTTGTGCTAGTTTGCACTCCTGCCGGGTGGTGTACAGAGCTCCTTTGAAGGGCATTTCTAGTGGGGCGAGTGCACACGCAGCTGTCTTCAGATACAGATGTTCTCTCCAGTAACTGTTGACCTGCAGCCAGGCTCCTGAGGGTCCGCAGAGACCCAGAGGAAACGGGATGCTCGAAGCAGGAGGCGTCCCCGGCAGCGCCTGCCTCGCACCGCCGGGGCCTCTCGTCCTTCCAGTTCTGCCTCTGAGGCTTTGCACATCTCTCTTGTTTACCACGTTCCTTCCCTAGTGCTCCCTCCTACTCTCCACGGGCTTTTGCGGGCCAGTCCACAGGAACAGTGGTTGCCCTGTGTCTGCCCGAGCTCCAGGTACTGACTGTGGGTTTTCTCCTGCGAGTCTCTTAAAACGCCACTAAGTCGGTACTATTCTTATCCAGGTTTTATTGCTTTAGAAAATAATGTTCAGGAGAAAGAGAACTGTGTGCCCAGGCTCACTGGGAGTGAGCGGAAGATCTGGGCTCCGGCAGCTCGCGGTGTGTGCACCCCGCACCTCCCTACGCCCTGCTCGGCACGGCTCGGCCTCGGTTGCTGACGCCCAGTTTTTACCTGAGTCGTTCAGGCTGACTCCCTAGTCCAAACGTCTGGAAGTGGAAATGTTCCCAAACCTGAGGCCGTGCCCAGGTGGGAAATCCTCAGTGGGCTGTGAGCACAAAGCAGGTGCGTAAACACCTGTGTACACCTACATGCTGTGTGCATGAGGATTTATAAAACATGAACGAATTTTGTGCTGAGATTTGGGTTTTATCCCCAAGAACCTCACTGTGCATGCGCTTATGACTGAAAACCTGGGAACATTTGAGACCTGAACCCTTCCTGGTCCCGAGCATTCCAGGAGGAGACGCTCTTCCGCCCGCAGGCCACTTGCTCCTGGACCCTTGGTGTCCACGACTAGATCTCATCGATCTAGTGAGACTGAGATTATCCTGTGGTTACCCATATCCTTCTCACGGGTATGTTTTATCTACCTTTGGATTTTCTTAAAAAACATATCTTTTTAGTACTCGGCGTTGAACACAGGGGCATTTTACCAAGCTACATCCCCAGCCCTATTTGATTTTTTTAATTTTGAAATTGGGTCTTGCTAAGTCGCTGAGGGTTTCATTATGTGGCTGAGGCTGGCCTCAGTATGTGATCCTCCTGTCTCAGTCTCCCAAGTATTGGATTGCAGGTGTGTACCACCACGCCTGGCCTTATTATTTTTCTCGTCTATATTTCTTCTGTCGGTTTTGCCCACGTGTCCACCAATTTCTTTACCTACCATTTTCCCTATAACCTGGCCTTTGGGAGTAATTTTCTTTTTTCTTAAAGTTCTTCCATTGGAAGTTTTCTAGGTATTTAGAAATCTGAAAAAGTTTATTATTGTATTCTCCAAAGAGTTTTGCTCAAGACTCAGCTTTCCCATGACAGAAAACCTCTCTCTCTCTCCTTTTTTTAGTACTGGGGATTGACCTGAGGGGTATTCTACCTCTGATGTACACCCTCAGCCTGAATTTTTTTTTTTTTATTTTGCAACAGGGTCTCACCAAGCTGCTCCTGCCTCAGCATCCCAGGTAACGCCTTATCTTTAGGATGAGACCGGGCTCCTCTGTCCTCTACTTCTGCTGCTGAGAAGTCTGCCATCTGACCAACTGCGCTTCGGTTGGGGGCCCAAGTTTCCTTTCTGGATGCTTCTGAGCCCAATCTCTCCTAATTGTTCCTCAGTTTCCCCGCGTAAATTCCGTGTTCTCTCCGTTTACCTGCCAGCTGCGGTTTGTGTCTTTTGGTCCGTGGGTTCTTCGCTTTGACTCTGGACACATTTCAGCTCTCCTCTCCTCAGCACCTCTGGACTCTACATTATCCCTTCTTGCGGAGATCCCAGTTGGGCGCACGTCAGAGAGCGTCATTTTTTCCTCCATGCTCACGATTTTTCCCGGCCTTTTCTTCTTCTCAGTACGCTGAGAAATTTACTCCTATTTTCCTTCCAGATTCGCCGAGGCATGGACTCGATTTTCCAGGACTGTTTCCCCATTGTGTTCTTATTACCCTCCTGTGATTCCTGTCTTCCTGCGTAACCTCTGAGCTTCCCTGGCATGTACGTATGTCTGAGGCTGGGAATGTTGAAATGGACGCAGCTGTTCTGACTTCAATATCCAGGCATGTGCGCACTGGCCCGGAGCTTCATCCTATGTAAGCGCTCGGGAACTCTCCAGGGCGTGATTCAGAGGACTGACCTTAAACAACACCTCCCCGCTCATCCACGCAGCGCTCCAGGCCCATCTGTGTCTGAGGGGTTACTGCAATCGCCCCCAGTACCTCGTGTCTGCCTTCTCGGGGGAACGTGTTGCAATCCCCACCGGTGGGGATTTTCTTTAAGTAAATGTTAGGACAGAAAGCAAGGCTTTCATAATAACTGTGAGAGCGACTGCCGTGTGCAGACCTCCCCGGCAGCCGGCGGCAGCGCTAGGACGGCTGGGCCGCAGGCAGTGGACGGTGCTGCCCACCGGCGCCCTGGCCTGGCCGCGCCTTCCCTGACCTAACCTCCGTGCTGGGCTGGGGGTGTTGCAGGGTGCGTGCGTGCGTGTGCGTGTGCGTGTGCGTGCGTGCGTGCGTGTGTGTGCGTGTGTGTGTTAGGGGCACCAAAGGCTCACAAGGGGCCAGAATGAAAAAGATGCAACCTCTTCCTCCATTTACTGCCATAATTATGGCTTAGTCTCTCGTCTGTCTGTCCTTCCTTCCTTCCTCCTTTTTGCTAGGAATTGAACGCAGGGGCATTCCTGATTTAGACTCCCAATCCTTTAAAAGATATTTTTTTAAAAATTTTGAAACAGAGTCTCACTAAGGTGCTCAGGGTCCCCCTAAATTGCTGAGGCTGGCCTTGAATTTGTGATCCTCTTGTCTCACCCTCCCAAGGACTGTGATTACAGGCCTGCGCCACTGCGGCTGGTTGATGCCAGTTCTAATTAGAATTCTGCCTCAAAAATAAAAGAGATACAATCCTGGCCGCACACCATCAAGCCCCTTTAGGAACACAAGGAGCTACCAGATTTTATATATATGTGTGTGTATATATATATATATATATATATATATATATTCTGTATATATGTATATATATGTGTGTGTGTATGTGTGTGTGTGTATATATATATATATATATATATATGTAGTGGGGATTGAACTCAGGGCGACACCCCTAACACTTTTTATTTTTTATTCTGATACAGGGGCTCACTAAGTTGCAGAGGGCCTCACTAAGTTGCTGAGGCCAGCTGTGAACCTGTGATCTCCTGTCTAACCCTCCAGAGTACCGGGCTGACAGGTGTGCCCTGCCGCACCCTTAAGGTGTGGGTCCCTGACTCCCGAGCTGCGCAGTTTCCTGGGTTGGTTCCGAGAGCCTGGGGCAGGGCCTTTGCTGTCCGGTGGACCTGCCCACTTCTTGTCCTCCTTCATCCTGTTCTGCTTCCCGCGGACCTCCCCACGGCCCCTTTCTCTCCCCGCCCCGCTCCAGGCCTGAGCTCTTCATGAAGCCTTTCCACACCGGGCTCCTGGGCCCTCTTCCCGCCCCTCTCCCCCCGCACCTGGTCACACAGCCCGTGCCTCTAGGAGAGAATGCCTTAGGTCAAAGCATCGTCCACACTGTAAAGGGGTTAAGGCGCCCTTCCTGGGATTGTGCGCACAGTGTACATTTTACATCACCCAAATGGCCACCGTAGGTTATCTGCATTAAGAATCGCAGTGTAAAACCCCAAATGCAAATCATGACAGTATTTTTTTATTGTTGTTGCGGTTGTTTAGAAAATGGCAGCTCAGAACTTAAAAACTGCCAAGGAAATGAAGGGGTGAGGACTCCCAGTCCCCGTCGGCCATCACTCTTACCTGCAGCACCGTCCGGACCGCGCGTGTGGCAACCCAATTCCACAGCAGGAACCGAGACCCCGGCGCCCTCCCCTTCCCTCCTAACCGCTGTGATTAATTTTTGCACTTGTAACACAATACCTGGCTCTGTACTCTAACAAAGACCCACAGGTCTCAGAGCAGCTCCTTTCCGGAAGATTGGAGAAAGTCCCCGGGGGCCTGTAGGTGCCGAGTGGACTGTCTGAACAGCTGCTGCCCGCTGGGCAGACGGGAGACGTTTCTGGGCTCCTCACCGTACAGCTCGGCTGTGGGAATTCTTTTTGCGGTATAAGGGAAATAGTTAATGATGGCAAATTGCTTAATTTGGACCAGTTTCAAGCCTGGTTTTAACATCAGGGGGGAGAAAACCCCACATCACATCTGCTAGGGGAGAGGCTGATGACTTGTCACACTGCTGCCAGGGCCGAGGGATGCCCTCCTCCAGCTGGAACCTGGGGACACGGGGTGGGGGGTGAGCCTGAGGCACGTCCCCTGCCTCCTGATCAGCGCTGGGACTGGAGACTTAAGAATGAACAGGGACACTGGCATGGTGGCACAGGCCTGTAATCATAGTGCTTTGGAGGTGAGACAGAGCATGCAGGTTCAAGGCACTGGACCCTCAGCAACCTAGTGAGACCTTGTTTCAAATAAAAAAATAAAATAGGGCTGGGGGTGTAGCTTGGAGGCAGAATGCCTCTGGGTTCAACCCCTAGCATCTCCCCCCACACAAGGGGGAGGGCAGAGGGAGGAGAGCAGGGGGGCAGAAGGAGCAGCTGGAATCCCATTCAGCTGTAGCTGACCACTGGTGCACTGCAGTTTGGGGACACTTGAACATTTATGACCTAAGTCAGTACATTTGGGAAAGCCGGCCACCCCATCTGTAAATGTCTCTTTAAAAAAATAGCTGGGCGTGGTGGCACACGCTTGTAATTCCCGCGCTTGGGAGGCTGAGACAGGAGGATTGCACGGGTTCAAAAACCAGCCTCAGCTACTTAGTGAGGCTTTCAGCAACTTAGTGAGACCCTGTTTCCAAATAAAATATAAAAAAAAGTCTGGGAGTATAGCCTGGAGGTAGAAAGCTTCTGGGTTCCATCCCCAGTACCACCAAAAAAACAAAACACAAAAAACAAAAAAACCCTTTTCTTGCTGGGTGCAATGGTGCATGCCTGAAACCCTGTAACACTGTGGGGGCAGGAGGCGAAACCAGTCTTTGGGAGGCTGAGATAGGAGAATTACAGGTTTGAAGCCAGCCTCAGTAACTTACCCAGATCCTCAGCAACTTAGCAAAAAAAAAAAAAAAAAAAATGCGGGTGTAGCTCAGAGGTAGACTCTCCCTGGGTTCAATTCCCAATACCACAAAAAACATAAATGAAACAAAAACCAAAACCTTTCCTTTTGCTATGATTGGGAGAGAGCTGTTTGATGTTTCAGGACAACCCAAAGGTGCTGTTTATGGGGGGTAAGTCTGATATAATTGGTGGGGAGGGAGTGTCTTTGAATGTAACTAAAACACAAGCAAAGAAAACTCTGGGGAAGGGAAGCAGGCTGTGGTTCACAAGGCACCTCCTTAATAGAGCTGTCTGTGTCCCCGACCCTACCTCAGCTCTCTGTGGAATGCCTCCTACCAGGCTTCAGCCCCTGCTGGCTCATGCTGATGTCCCCGTGGATCCTCGTGGGAGTGTCTACGGCCATTTGTCACCCTGCCCACTCTGCCAGGCGTCTGTTCAGTTCATTCTTCTTCCTGAGACGCCATCTTTCCTCGGCTTCCAGAACACCACTGCCCTGGCTGTCCTCCTGCCCTGGGGTTCCTTTTGCAGCCTCCTTTGCTGGTCTCTCACCTCCTCAACCTCTGCCTGTTGGGGTGGCTCAGAGATCACTCCTCGAAACTCTTAGAAGAGTGCAAAAACTAAATATAGTTTATGTTCATCTTGTGGGAGAATGTGTTCAATCTCAACTTGGAATTCCATCTGTGTGCTGAGAAGGAAGAATGCGGTGACCTGCTCTGGATAGCTCGTGGGAAGTTCAGGCCGAGCTTTCCACCTCACCTGCCATCATGAAGGCTGGATGTGCAGCATGGTGCAGGTCAGGGGTCTCAACATTGGCTCTATCTAGAGACGCTAGACCTGTTAATCCTCTACTGTGGGGCTGCTTTGTACATGTAGGACTTCTGGCAACACCCCTGGTCAGCTTCTCATCCCTGTGATCAAATTACCTACAAGAACAACTGAGAGGAGAAAAGAATTGTGCTGGCTTCTGGTTTCAGAGGATTCGGTCCATGGTTGTCCGAGTCCATTTTTCTGGGTGGGACATCATGGCAAAGGGTATGGCAGAGAGAAGCCACTCAGCTCATGGCAGAGAGAGAGAGAGAGGAAGGGAGAGGTCAGGTACATCTTCAGTGACCTCCCTCCTTTGACTAGGTGCCACCTCCTAGTGGTCCTTCCAAACATCAGTGGATTAATCCAGGGTCCAGGGCCCGCATGATCCAGCCGTGGCCTTGCCCCTCCCCGGACACATGAGACCTTTGGGGTCACACCAGATCCAAACTGGAACCTCTGCTCTCTACCCACTAGATTTCAGCAGCTTCTCCCCCTACGCTGTGATCATCCAAAGTGTCTTCAGATGTTCATGTTATATGTACCCTGGGGTACAAAATCAACCCGGGTTATGAACCACTGACACAGATAATGAAAATGGAGGATTCAAAATAGTTTTTGCAGAGGAGGAAAAGGAGAAGGAGCAGGAAGAGAGGAAGAAGGAGGAAGAGGAGGGGAACGAGGAGGAGGGGGAGGGTGTGGGTACTCAGTAGAGATGGTCAACTTCAAAACCACACAAGAAGAGCATTCAATCTCGAGAAACCAGTGGGTCCTGATATAAATTGATTTGTCTTCTGACTACACAGCGGCCATGTGTATAGCTGGTCCCAGAGCTCCTTTCAAGAGGCAGCATTCAAGGGCCAGGCTGGCCGCATACCTTGTGTAAAATTTCTGTATTTATGAAGGGAGGCTATGAGTTCAGTGTTGATGAGAGATGTCAAATGTCTCTGTGTTCATTGGCTTGGTTGCTGATCTTTTTAATTATGTTGTCTTTCTACTCGATGTTGCCCAGTCAGACTGGACATTCCCAGGTTCACAGTGCAGGAGCCTGGACTCAGCTCAGCTGCTGTTACTTAGGCCCGATGTACGAGGCCCGGCGGGTCACCTGTTGACGTGTCCGTCACACGGCATCAGCGAGGGTTTGTGTGCTAAAATCTGAGCAGATATGACTGAAAGTGGAAGGGTGACTGCTGGGGTCCAGCCCTAGCAGAGTTGGGTTCGTGTGTTGATGAGGGGGAAACCGAGGCCGATGAGAGAAGAATGCCACATGAGATCAGTCTTCTCCATTTTATTCGGGATTTGTTACAGTTTTTATACCTTTTTTGTTGGCAGAAAAGCAAAGGCATAGTCATGCAGCAGGATTGCCAAGGACGGGAAAAAGTTATTATTTGTCATAAAGTTTCGGGCAAGGGTGCCAGACATTTAAACAATCATAGTGTGCTCTGTCTCACTTCACGAGGCTGCCTCAAACCTGATCTTATACAGTGGCTCAAACTCAGGTCAGTTTGAACTTACCGTCTAACTTTATCCTTGGGAAAAAATCTTTGCTGCCTGAGTCTCTCACAAGCCGCTGCCCATCAGTTTTAGTTATAATGTTTATACATAAAATTCCAATTATACATATTAATCCAAATAATCCTAAAATAATTTTAAGAAAGGAATGCTAGACGTTCTTCATGGGGATCTACGCCATTGCGGACCCCTGATCGAGCTTTCTCAAGGTCTGCATGAGAAGCCGTAGCAGGTCACCTCGGGGTTTCTCTCCTGTGTGTTCTCGTCTCCATCATCTTCAGTTTCCACTAATTCCTTCTTCTTGAACTTTATTTATGAAGACCATTCTTATGATGGTCGCAGAGAAAAATCGAGAAATGAGAAGAAAAAATGATGTGCTTTTGATGAAAGCTGGGAAGGAGCTTTAAACTAATAAAACCTCAAAGTCCCCACATAGTCATTGATCATTAATCCAGAATTTTTTCTGGGTTAGAAAAAGAGGAAAGATTCAGGCTTCTCAGCATTTATCTTTCATAATTTGGGGGAGATACTGGGAATTAAGCCCCAGGCATATTCTATCTTTGAGTTATACTTCCAGTCTCACTTTATTTTTTTTTTTTTTATGTTGAAACAGGTCTTGCTAAGTTGCTGAGGCTGGCCTCAAACCTGCAATCCTTCTGTCTCAGCCTCCCAAGCACTGAGATGACAAGTGTGCACCACCAGTTCTGGCTCTTCTGTAAATCTCATATTTGTCAGCCTGTGGTCTTATTGTAGATTTTTTTCATCTGTTTAGAGTAACCGCTAAAGAATTCAAATAATAGAGTAATTTGTTCAGAGTTTCTTTGCCTTGTTTTCTATGTCCATAATTGAAATCCAGGAAAAACTGGATGTTAAAAGTTTTTACTGAACTGGCGAATATTTTTGTTTTAACTCACAAACACAGAAATTCAACACTAGTAATCTGATTTTTTGTTCCTGTCCATTCAGATGCTTTTTAAATAAGAGGCGAAGTGGAAAAATGAACGTAATGTTAAACTCACTAAGACATCGGAAGGAGATGTAATAGGGGAAACAGGAAGTTTGCAAAGGTTTAATTATGTTTCTATAAATATTTGCTCAGAAGACGCAGCAAGTTCCAATATGCAAAAGCCATTAGAATAAGCCCTTTCCTCTTTTTCTTCCCCCAGAGCGTCACCGAATTTCTCAGCACACATTTCCCTCTCCATTTGCTATTGCAATCGTGCATGTTGTGAGGCTCCTTGTTTAATGAAAATGTAAGGCAGACTCCAGGCCACGGACGCAGGCCTTGTGCACGTAAAGCTGCCGATGGGTGAGCAGAACGAAGGCGTTAGAGGGCGAGTCCCGCTCACTGCGCCGCAGCCTCCGGGGCAGCAGGCCAGACTTAAATTCCTGTGAACGATGAGAATCTGTTTCAGTCCGTCGGGTAACAATGAACCTTGGTTCACATTTCCACCTGCTTCTTGAGGACATCTGAACTGTGCTTTCTTAGGTAGATTTGCTAACAAGTAGACCGATGGCGAGACTTACCCCGGAAGAGCAGACGTCTACCAAGCCCTGTGCCCAAACACTGTGACCTGGCTCCTTCTTTTCTTCCCTTAAAGTCCACTCGTTAAATAAACACTCTGGAAATGACACCTAGTGTTTCTCAGTTGCCCAAGGAACATCTCCCGCGGGTGCCAGGCCTTCCGCAGTGGGAAGAGCCTGAATTCCTCCGGCATTCCAAGTCCCCAGCGAATCTTAGAAAAGCCGCTGGCCGTCTCTGGACCATTGGTTACTTAGTGGACGGGATTGAACTGCAGGCTCTGCACGCCCTTTCGGGAGGCGCTCCATGCCGACATGCCCTGGAGTTCTTAAGAGGCGCGATTAGAATAAGACCACCCTTGGGCATCAGTTCTTACGGGGGGGGGGTGAGTTTTGCTCCTTTGGGGGGTGGATTTCGATTTATGCCACATATTTATTTATTTCTCCTCTGCCAGGGCTCTTCTCAGAATCAAAGCAGATCGACTCTGCTTTCCCATGAAATCTCCTTTGTCCTTGGAATTCTCAGAAAGTTATCACGAGTATGGTCGTTTCATTCAGGCTTAGGAGAGAGAGGAGCCGGGTGAATGATGAGGTTGTGGAGATCCGTGCCTTGTCGCCCGGTCTCGCTGCTGTATTTTGCTGCTAAAGAGATGAACGGTTTGTGGCAGGGTGCAGAGAGGGAGTTGGGATCTGGCGCAAGCCAGTTTTTGCAGACTCAGAAGGTGTTCTGGATCCAAGCTTCTGACTGAGTAGGTGAGAGGATGCTCTTGGCCTTCAGTTATTGGCGCTGTCTCGTCTCTGAGCTCGGCTGGGTCAGGGCATCTTACTCTTGACTTGCCGCCCCAACCCTGGTGGCCTCAAGTTCTCGGTTCTCTCCCACACCCCCCAAATGCCACGTGTTTCACAAACCTTTCTCTGCCAGCTGGGGAAGATCAGCGTGCTCTAATGCCCTCTTCCCTTCAGCCTGGCCCTGGTTCAGGAATAATGTGCTCAATTTGCTTTGAAGAATTTTTATGCAGCTGGGCGTGGTGGTGCACCCTTGAAATCACAGTACTCGGAGGCTGAGACAGGAGGATTGCAAGTTCGCAGCCAGCCTCAGCTACTTCGTGATGTCCTCTGCAACTTAGTGAGACCTTGTTTCAAAATAAAGAATTAACAATATAGGGCTGAGGGTGTAGCTTGGAGAAGAATGCCCCTGGGTTCCATCCCCAGTACTGCCAAAAAAAAAAAAAAAAAAAAAATTCATTCATCCCAGTGCTCTGAGAGGTCAAACCGTTCCTGGGCCCAGTCTTTTTCAGAATACATTCTCTCCAACACTGAGGAAGAGTCTTGATCATTTGCATTTGACTTTCACAAAGCATGCTCTCCAAAACAGATTACCCAAACCCCACATTTTAGCCTTAGTCAGTTTTAATCATCCTATCTTCTAGAGTATGAGGAAAAACTCATTTTTTCCCCATGTAACCATAGATGAGTCAATGCTGGGCAAGGTGTGGGTAAATAATAATCATCTCAAATGCCTGACTTGGAGATGTGTATCTGGCACAAAAATTATAGAACCAGTTTCTGGTTTCTATTTTAAGCAGAGGGCAAGTCTTCTGTATAAAATGGTGTTGGTCTGGGTGGCTTTCCCATTGCTGCACCTAAAAATACCTGCCATGGACCATGCAGAGGAGAGAAGGTCATGTGGGCTCATGGTCTCAGAGGTTCAGTCCATAGTTGGCCGGCTTCAAGGCAGATGTCACAGCACCACAGCATGGCAGAGGACAGCGGCTCATCTCCTGGCAGCTGGGAGGAGGTGACAAGGGCCAGAGATCGCCCCTGAGGCCACCCCCAGGGTCCACCTCCCTAGCCACAGCCCAGTAAATCCATTCAGATGTCTAATCCATCAGTCAATATATGCACCGAGGAGGGTGGAGCCCTGATTCAATGATTTCACCTCCAAACACTTTTTGCATTGCTAATACATGAGCTTTTCTGAGGACATTCCCATCTGCTGGTCTCCATCAGCTCTCTCCCCCTCTCTGTCCCCTGCCCACTACCATAGGTGGACTCTGATTCTAAGGGGAATAAACACATTAGAGTTCTGCCCTCCTGGTAGAGAGATGTCGGCTGCGGGCTCATGTTAGAATTCTACAAGGACAGACGGGGGACTTCTGGGTGCAACTTTCAGGGTTCTGGAACAAAAGGTAGATATTCCAGATTGCCCGTGGGGCCTGGAGTCAGCGTCTGACTGCACAACAGAGATTTCACAGGCCCTTTTCTTTTTCTTTTTTTTTTTTAAACAAATTTTTATTGAACATAAATGGTATATATTTAAACTATACTTGGTGCCCTCTCCCCCCACCCCCATTTTCCCTTCCCCCCTCCCACCAATGATTGTCCAGGGTAACCATGCCATATTCATAATTTTACACATATTCGGATATAGACCCTCATTAAACAAATTCAGCTTTCCTCCTCTCCTGTCCTTCCATTCAAGCTTTGCTGGCATTTCCCCTCCATTATCTGGAGTCCCACTGGTATCCTCTACGTTCCCTTGTTTGAGCATATTAGAGGAAACATATGTACCTTCTCCTTCGGTGCTTGGCTCATGGGCCCTTTACTGAGGAGAGTGGAGACATGTCAAGACCCACTATAAATTCTATAAAGTATGCTGGCTATAATAACTGGCATCGTGCACATTTAATGCTATCTACATTCTTGGATGGGAGTGCAGTTACACTCTACAAATTTGTGTTCTCTCAAAAATTCTCTACAAAACTGGGCATCAAGGCACATGCCTGTAATCCCAATACTTGGGAGGCTGAGACAGGGGACCACAGGTTTGAGGCCAGCCTTAGCAACTTAGACCATGCTTCAAAATAAAAAATGAAAAGAGCCGGGGTGTAGCTCAGAGGTAGAGTGCCCCTGGGTTCCACCCCCATACAAAACGTCCCTCATCATCACTGTGGCAGGGGCTGCGGCAAGATAACCACGGAGCGTCAGCGGTGTCACACACTACACACGCTGCTCCCTGGTCCGGTGCAGGTGTCCACGGCAGCAGGGACACTCGCATCGCCTGGTGTTGAGGGACCACTCCCGTCTGCGGCCCCGTCCTGCGCTGGGAGGCTGGCAGGGGCGGGCACGCTTCTCTGCAGGGGTCACCGTGGCCCACTCACCAAAGCCCTGGGAACCGAGACTCTGCCCTCGGGGCCCTTTTCTAGGACCTGGTCTGAGGAAGGCCTGCAGAGCAATAGAGAACACCCTCAAAGTCAGTGTGCCGAGGATGTCAGGAAAAGACTTATTTTCTGCTGCAGGAGAGCTTCAAGAGAGCTGCGGGAGAGGTGAAGGGGAGCTTTATGGGAGCCCCACGGGGGCTGTCCTTTCTTATTTCTTTCTCTGGACTTTTGTGCTTGGATATGGTACCAGGAACAACTACGGTTAAAAGCAAGAGTGAAGAGAGGCTGACGGAGGGATGTGTTTCTTGTGGCACTGGGATGGACCCGGGCATTCTTCCTCTGAGCTACACCCCCAGGATGCCCAAGTCTAGCACATTTCGACGAGCGATGTGGAAGGAAGCGTTGTGGAGAACACGGTTTCCAGCAGCCCCTGGCCACTGTCTCCCGAGAACAACTATTCTGTGACTTCTCATTTCTATATTCAGGCTTACACTTCTGGTATATTACTGAGACTTTTTTCTTTTCTGTTCTGAACAATCAGAAAATACTAGAAATGGAGCCGAAGCTCTCATTTATCAGGAAAAAATGATATTTATATGTTAGATGCAAAGATGACATGTTTGCTGTTGACCTGCCCGCGGGGCTGTGTGACTGCGGAGGCGTTCTCCTGTCTGTCGAAGCAGCTGCTTGACAGCAAACGGTTTGTTATTGGAGCTTTTTTTTCTGTGAAGAAATGCTTTTTGGGGGTAAGTCTGGCACAGATCCCTCTGCCCCTCCTCACCACGCTGAAGTTGATTCGTCAGGGGCGTGTGGACTGTCTTTGGAAGGTGAACACGGCCTGGAGGCGGACACCTGCCTCTGGCGAGTCCGTGCAGGTCGCGCCAGCCCTTGTTGGCACCATCTTCTCTGTCTCGTTGTTGTTGAACCAGGTAGGATGCCCAGCACTTCTGCTGTCTTTCTTAGGAAACAGCACAGGCTGAGAAGCGACTGTAATGACTCCCTTCCACCACAGAGAAGGTTGGCTTTCAGAATCAATCCGCACTGACTCGGTGCCCCTGAACCCGCACCGACAACCTAGTGACGACCTTATTAATAGCTTGGAAAATTTCCGGGATAAAAACTGGAGTGCGCATTATTAATCTAAGAAGTAACTACCTTGCCATTTAGAGATTGTACAGAGCATTACGACACAGCTTATTCCAGCTCAGAACACAGCTCCATTCCAGTCCCATCCTTCCGTAGGACAAGCTCCTACCCTCTGGCGCGCGGCGGCTGGCGAGGGCAACACTTGCCTGGAGCGCACGCTACAAAGCTCTCAGCAGCTGAGTGAGACCCTGCTTCCAAATAAGAAATAAAAGTGGGATGGGGGTGTAGCTCAGAGGCAGAATGTCTCTGGGTTCAATCCCTAGTACCCAAAACACCAACTACAAAACAAAAATAAAAAAAAACCCACTTCTATTTGTGCGTCGTATTTACACATCGCCGTGAGATTCCACGTGACACAAGTATAAAGTACACAGCACGCGGGTGCGCCCCTCGCCTCCCAGCCGCCCTCTCCTCAGTGAGGATGTAGGACACTTGTGTGGACCACCCTCCCTGCGCCATTTCCTCCCCCCGCCGCCCGCCCTGCCCACTGGGCTCGCTGGCTCTCATTTAACTGAGGTCCATTTTGCTTTCTGTTTTTGTTTTAGCTTCTACACATGAGAGAAAACAGAGGACCCCTGACATAAAAAAAATAAAAAATTACCTCAGGGTCCCAGTCCTATTTTTTATTCTTTTTATTTTTTATTTTTTGCAGTACTGGGGATGGAACCCAAGCACACTGTACCTCCAAGCTACACCCCCAGTCCTATTTTTTAGTCTTTTTATAGTTTTTTTTTTTCCCCCTTCGGTACTAAGGATGAAACCCAGGGACATTCTACCTCCTAGCTATATGCCAGCCCTATTTTTTTATTCTTTCTTTCTTTCTTTCTTTCTTTATTTTTTTATTGGTGCACTGTATTCATACATCATAGTAGGATACATACTTTTGTAGACATACTTGCACACTTTTCCCAGTCAGCCCCCACCCAATCCCCACCCCATTCTCGCCCTATCCCTCCCTCCTATGCTTGGCTTAGTAGTTGACATCTAGTATTATGGCAATTTATCTAAAATTAAAAATGGTAATCTCACATAACAGTTTCATTTGTCTGATACCAAGCTTTTGATGACTTAAAGATGACATTTCAATATTTCTTTTTGCTTTCTTTCTTACCAGAGAATATTTTTTTTCTATTTTTTAGGTGAAACTATCATATATTTGTATATTTATTTTTCAGAAAAAAATCTATCCTAAAATGGAATATGGACTCTAGGTACCCAAAACAATCTTGAAAAAGAACAAAGCTAGAAGATATATATTTTCTGATTTCAAACCATATAAAGCTACAATAATTGAAACAGTGTAGTACTATTCTAAAGGCAGATATATAAACCATTGGAGTTAAATACAAGCCTAGAGCTAAATTCTTCCCTATATTGTCAAGTTATTTTTGACAAGGTTTCCACGAACATTTGGTGGTGGAAATATTAATCTTTTAACTAAATATTGTTGAAACATAATAATTACATGGAAAAGAATAAAATTGGACCCTTACCTAATCCCATATACAAATATTAACTCAAAATAGATAAAAGACCTAAATATAAATCTTAAGACTATAAACTTTTAGGAGAAAATCTGGGTCATTAAACCTCACAACATTGAAATTGGCAGTGATTTCTTGGTTATGATTTCAATGGCACAGGCAACAGAAGCGTATACAAACTCCCTAAAAAATAAAAAAAAATATTGTATATCCAAAGACAATGTAAACAGAGTTAACAGTTACTACTAGAATGGGATAAAATATTTCCAATTGCTATATCTGAAGGTATATTAATATTCCAACTAGAAATCCTAAAAATTAACAACAATAAAGGCAAACAATACCCTTTAGAGATAGGTAAAAGACTAACATAAATAATGAATCTCCACAGATAATCAGTCTTAGTTTTCTGTTGGATGGAAAATCTTGTTTCTCTAGTTCTGGTGTGTGTTACCTATTTCTTCTTTGTAGTTAATCTCTTTGAGTATTTTCTCTAGCGCTGGTTTTGAAGACATAAATTCCTTCAGTTTCTGTTTGTCATGGAAGCTTCTTATTTCTCCATCTAATTTGATAGAAAGTTTTGCTGGGTAGGAAATTTTTGGCTGGAAGTTGTTTTCTTTCAGAATTGGGAATATGTTACTCCAAGCCCTTCTGGACCTCATAACTTGGTTTGGGAAGTCTGGAGTGATTCTAATTGGTTTGCCTCTGAATGTCACTTGGCCCTTTGCTTTTGTTGCCTTTAAGATTCTCTGCTTGGCTTCCACATTGGTCATTTTGACAATTATGTGGCGTGGGGATCCTCTTCTCCGATCCTGTCTAAAGGGAGTTCTATAAGTTTCCTGGACCTGTGTATCAACCTCTTGCTCTATGTCTGGAAAATTTTCTGCTATTACTTCCTTGAAGAGATTGTTGATCCCTTTGGTTTCACTTTCTTTTCCCTCCTCTATTCCAATTATTCTTAGGTTAGCTCTCTTAAAATGGGCCCATATTTCTTCAATATCAGATTCCTGCTGTCGGATATTTTTTTCTAGATTAGAAACTATGCGTTCATTTTTGGATTGCTCATCTTCTAAGAGTGAGATTCTGTTCTCCATGTGTTCTAATCGGTTGTTTGTGCTTTGAATTGAGGCCTTTACTTCATTAATTGTATCCTTTATCTCTTTTGGGCTCTCTCTGAGTTCTTTTCGAAGCACCTCTATTATTTCTACAGTTATTTTCCTGATTTGATCTTCTAGAAATCTCTGATTTTCAGTTTTATCAGGTTCTGATGTTGTGGGGTTGTGTGCATTCATTGATCCAGTATTATTCCTCTTTCCCATGATTTTGGATGTTTGTGCCTTCTCTGGGTTCTTCCCTTGGGTCACTATGACTTCACTTAAGGTGTTCTGGATCTAGCATCTCAGACCCCACTACTCCTTTACTGGGTTTTATCACAGAGTCTCCGACCCAGAGAGTCGATAGAGGCTGCTTTAGACTGTGGGGGGTGCCAGGTTGCACGTTCTCCTATGGTGTGATATCTCTGCCACCGCCCCTCCCCCACTGGGTCAAGTCCCAGTGAGTACAGTACTGGGATTTCTCCTCTGTGGCCCGCAATTTGACTCACTGTTCTTGAGTGCGCAGATGTAGCTGTACTGGCCTTGCTGAATTCGCTGCTGCTGCCGCCGGTGGCAATATGGCGCCGTTGCTACACCCTCGGCTATGGGGCTTGCGTTTTCTTCTTGGTTTTGATTTCGACTCTGAATCCCTGCAGCGTGTGCTGAACTCAGCCACTGGGAGCTTTAGACGCTCTCTGCGTCGAGAAATCCTGCCTGGCTGTTCCTCAGTGGCTCACTTCGGCTTGCTGTAGCCGTCCCGTGAATTCGCCGGTACCGCCGGCAGTATGGAGCTGCTGCTGCGTCTGCCGCGTCCTCGGGCGCGAGGCCGGTGTATCTCCTCTGTGGCTCTGTTCTCAGTCAGCTTTCTCTCTGGAGCCTGGTGATTTTTTGTTTCACTGGTGATGGTGTTTTCTGGCTATGAAAGGCGCTGATTTTGTGGTAATGGAGATTTGTTGTTAGCGGGGCTCTTAAGCCCCGCTTTTCTCGGTCGCCATCTTCCCGGAAGTCCCCTATTCTTTATTTTGAAACAGGTCTCGCTGAGTTGTGAAGGGCATTGCTAAGTAGCTGAGGCTGTCTGTGAACCACGATCTCCCACTCTTTGCCTCCTGAATGCTGGGATTACAAGCGTGTGCCACCACACCTGGCTATTTATTTATTTATTAAAAATTTTTTTGGTGGTACTGGGAGTGGAACCCAGGGGCTTTCTACCTCCGGGCTATACTTCCAGACCTATTTATACTTTATTTGGAAACAAGGTCTCACTAAGTTGCTGAGAGCCTCACTAAGTAGTTGAGGCTGGTTTCGAAACTGTGCGATCCTCCTGTCTATGGCTATTAATTTTGAAACAGGGCCCCACTGAGTTGCAGAGGGCCTCACTAAGTAGCCGAGGCTGTCCATGAACCCAGATCCTCCTGTCTCAGCTTCCATGTACCTCTCCCCTTGACTTCTAATGGGGAGCAGTCTCAGACCCCTTTCCACCAGGTCAGTGGGAGACCAACACACACACAAAATTGTGAAATACACAAAGCACTCCAAAGACACTCAACCTGTGAGATTCCATGACGAAAACCTCTCAATACATTTTGCCTGCTGGCGAGTCTGAATGATAATTCCATTGCATCATGGCCCCCACACAATCACTTTCTGAAAAAGTGGGGCACCCGAGTCCTTTCTGCACGTGAGGTACGGGAGCCGACCCCAGGGGATGGAGCCAAGGATTCGGCACTCACTAGGCTTCCTGAGTTTATCAGAAGAGCGAGCTTGGAGATTTTGTGCCTTCAGAGACCTGGGAGCTTACCTTCTACCTCAGCGTCTGGGCTTGGGCAAATGGGTTTCGAGTCTTGGACTTGAATAGTGCAGCCGAGGACTTCGGTGTGGACACCTGTGTTCCATTGTACCTTGCAGGGTGATGCAAAGCAGGGGCGTCTCCTAACTTGGGGGTGACACGCGCCTGTAGGTTGGGAGAATTCCCTACGCAAGAGAAAGAGGTCTGGTGTGTTACTTTGCCTTCGTCTTAAAAGACAGAAAAGACTGTCAAGTAAGACTTTGATCTAAGCTGACAGAAACGTCCCTTTGTGAAGCCGTGACTCCGCTGTACCTTGGCAGGGGAGCCTCCGTGTGAAGTGTTTCCTCTTAACCTGCTGCGTCTGTTCCACGTCCGCGCTCTGGATCCGGCTCCCTCTTGTCTCCAGCGTCGCTGCAGCCTCCCCTCCCTGCCCGGCTGCTGGAGCTCTGCCCACGTCTCTCATCCTTTTGTGGCACTGGGGACTGAGCCCGGGGGGGCACTCTACCTCCCAGTTACACCCCAGCCCTATTTTGTTTTTGTTTTGAAACAGGGTCTCACCAGGTTAATGAGAATCTTACTATTTGCTGAGGCTAGCCTTGAACCTGCGATCCTCCTGTGTTCAGCCTCCCAAGTACTGGGATTACAAGTGTGCACCATGCTCAGCTCCATATGATTTGTTTGTTTGTTTATTTATTTATTTATTTATTTATTTATTTATTTATTTGAGGAGTGGAGCCAGGTGCTCACGAGGTCCAGCTAGGTAAGGTGCACATTGTAGCACAAAATGACAATAAATTAAAGTTATTATTTCCTGCACGTTGGCTGACTCAGAAGCTATGGATTGTATTGCTATTTTTGCTAATTAAAACCGAGTGTCATCTTTCTAACAAGGAGTGGCTCCTTTAGCATTGCCCCTCCTCCTGAGCGCGACCCTGGCTCATCTATGGCTGCTGCCTGGAGTTTTATTTTGAGGTGTTCCTTCATACAAAAAGAGTCACGTTAATTTCTTCATTATGTTTTAATTAAATTAACCAACATGCTTTCATTATTTGCTGTATTGAAAATAATTTTTTTTGTGTGGGTCTTGGGGTGAAACCCAGGGGCACTTTACCTTCGAGCTACACCCCCAGTCCTACTTTTTATTCTTTCTTTCTATCTATCTTTCTATCTATCTATCTATCTATCTATCTATCTATCTATCTATCTATTGGTGGTGTGGTACTGGGGTTCCTGGAAGCCCTTCTACCTCCGGGCTACACTCCCAGACCTATTTTACATATATATTTTTTAATTTGGAAACAGGGTCTCTTAAGCCAGCGTGGCTGGCTCTGAACCAGCGCGATTCTCCTGTCTCTGCCTCCCAAGCGCGGGGATTACAAGCATGCCCACCACGCCCGGCTTTATTCTTTATTTTGAAACAAGGTCTCACTGAGTTGCAGAGGGCCTAAGTAGCTGAGGCTGTCCTCGAACCGTGATCCTCCTGTCTCGGCCTCCCAAGTGCTGGGATGACAAGCGTGCGCCACCATGCCCGGCTTCAACATAATTTTTTACCGCCTTTAAATGTTTATTAAGTTAATCGAGATATAAGCTGTTGAAGGTCTGGAAAGACCTACACATTTGTCGTAACTCCGGAGGGGTCGTTTAGAGTACAGTTCTAGATTGAGAGTCACTTCACCCCCTCTCGATTACACTGCTGTCTTTTGAAGTCTGCTATGGATGCCCAATTATTTTTCTTCCACAGGGGTTTGTCTTTCTCTCTATCTCTTACTGGATTTTCGTTAGCGTGGGTGTTCACCGTACCTGTGTGCAGGTTTTGCTTTAAAATGCTTTGTTTTGTTTTCCGCGTCTGTGGTGCACTGTGCACATAAACCGCAGTGAGGTTTAGGGTGACAATCTGGCCAGCGTGCAGCTCTGGCCCTGGCCTGGCATGCCCCAATCCCTGGGGTCAATTTCCAGACACCCCCCCCCAAAAAAAAAAGAGAAGAAATATTAAACAAGGAATTACGTAGGGGACATTTAGAGGGATTTGAGTTAGCAATTCTTACCTTCAAAAGCAAGTGTTTTGTATTTTTAAAATATATCTGTTAATTGGGCATGATGGTACACCCCTGTAATTCGAGTACTTGGGAGGCTGAGACAGGAAGATTGCAGGTTCGAGGATAGCCTCAGCAACTTAGCAAAATCCGGTTTCAAAATAAAAAATAAAAAGGGCTGGGTGCGGGTAACTTGAAGGTAGAATGCCCCTGGGTTCAATTTCCAGTACCCCTCTACCAAAAAATAAACTCACATTTTTTTTAGTACCTTATAGGCATCTACAGACTCTTATAAGTCACACATAACTGCATTTACAATGAATTATCAAAGAGAGGATAAAGTCTGACCATTGAAAAAAGGAGGCTATTTTTTGGGGGGTCTGGCATGGTGATGTCGAGTCTCTCGCAAAGGTTTAAGAGCATAGATGAACGCTAGAAGTATCTACAGATCCCTGGAAGGCGGCCCTCCAGGCCGGTCTACGTGGAGGCTGGCTGGTCAGCTGGCTCCTGGCAGTTGAGGGGCTGAGGCAGGAAGACATGCAGGTTTGAGACCAGCCTCAGTCTCAAACTTGGAAGTGAATCTGAAGGAACAACTACCAAGTAGCCTCTGTATGTGAATTCCCACCCACTGAGTCTTTAGATGAGGAACCAAGATGCAACATACAAGAATAGCTAATGATAACTGCCTCGTTCACTGGAGAAAAGGGGCCAAAGTCAACGCAGCCTTGGTGCTGAGAGTCGGCACGGAGGAGCTGGGCTGGCGGCAGCAGGGTGGTTTCTGGGCTGGGAGGGCATGGGGTTCAGAGAGTGGTGAGGCCACGCTGAGGCCGGGAGGAATGAGTTTGTGGCTTCGAGTCTCTCGCAAAGGTTTAAGAGCATAGATAAACGCTAGAAGTATCAACAGATCCCCTGGAAGGCGGCCCTCCAGGCCGGTCTACGTGGAGGCTGGCTGGTCAGCAAGAGAGAAATCACATCTACAGACGCGGCCTCTGCGTGCTGCAGTCTGCCTCCGACTCGTGGCCCGGATTGCATCTCCTCCTAGACCATTGATTGCCTTTTTTGTTGGAAAAAATAAAAACTTTTCCAAGAGAATCTTTGCCCCAAAAGAAAAAATTCTGCGCAGACAGCACCCAGGTCCAGCCCGGCAGCTTACTGCTCCTGAAAGAACCCTGCCCAGGCTCCAGCCTGCGGTGTGGACGCCGCTCCTGCGCGTAGCCGAGGGTTTTTAATACAGCGGTCCTTCCCAGAGCAGGGGGGCTGGAAGTGGACTGATTCCTTCAGAAAACAACCTTGTCTGGTGTCCTGACAATTATAAATAAGCATCCGTTCCGGGCGACGGTCTGTTGTGCGTTGCTCAGTAATTAGTTTTCTTGCTGAGGGGAAGTAATCTATTATATATGTAATTAGGGAATTCACTTTCCGGTATCCACAGTTGAAGTCTGCAGCTATTCACTTCAAATATTTGCAGCTCCCTACCCCCTCAGTACTGGTTAAAATGAGCGGATCTGTGGCTTTTCGTCGGCTGCAAATGCTAATTGAAATACTAAAGGCACGGCTGAAGCTGTTGGCTGCAACCTTCTTCAGGACACTGGTTTCTTTTTTTTGCTTTTTTGGTGGTACTGGGGATGGAACCCTTCTACCTCCGGGCTACACTCCCAGACCTCTTTTGTATTTTTATTTAGAAACAGGGTCTCTTAAGCCAGCGAGGCTGACTTTGAACCAGCGTGATCCTCCTGTCTCCGACTCCCAAGCACGGGGATTACAAGCGTGCGCCACCACTCCCGGCTTGGGACACCGGTTTCTAATGGAAAAACCCATCCCAAAGCTTGACTTATCTCTTCAGGCCCAGCGTTGGACCCCTGGCCAACTGGTTTTGAACTTAATGTGTTTGATTTTTACATCTCAGACCCTTTAGATCCAGAGTAAGAAAACAGAAGCAGTGCCAGGCATGGTGGCGCACGCTTCTTGTAATGCCTGCACTTGGGAGGCGGAGACAGGAGGATCGCCAGGTTCGAAGCCAGCCGCGCTGGTGTAAGAGACCCTGTTTCAAAAATATAAAAAAATATAGGTCTGGGAGTGTAGCCTGGAGGTAGAAAGGCTTCCAGGAACCCCAGTACCACCACCAAAAAAAAAAAAAAAAAGTTCTGGGAGTGTAGCTTGAAGGTAGAAGGGTTTCCAGGAACCCCAGTACCAACCAACAAACAAACAAACAAACAAACAAACAAACAAACAAACACAACAAAAAATCCCCCCAGAAGCACTGGTCTCCTCTAATCTGGTTCTGCTATGAACCAGGACACTTCAGGGTGACTGGAGCGGAAAGGGGAGATGCTCTATCAGTCAGTCAAGTAACACTCTCCCCCTAGCACCGAGGGTCTCTTAAGCCGGAGGGGAGGGAAGCCGTCCTGTTCTCCTCAGAGCCCCGTGCTCTGCTGAGCTCTGGGGACACGGAGGGAGGCCGGGCGCGGTCACCTGGATCCTGTGTCTCTCACAGCAGGGCACGGGGGCAGCCCACCTCCGCAGGCAGGACGGGGAGCCGTGAGAGATGGCGGCCACCTCCTCCGTCCCACTAGCAGGACAGACAGAGCTGGCAGAGTTCCCAGCAGGCGCGCTGGTCTGCCCTGCGCCATGGGTCAAGTGCACACCAGACGGCACACCTTGGAATGGATTTTTCAAATAATAGTGTATATATGTACATATATTATAAATGCATGTGTATATATACACGTGTACGTATGTAGATATACACATGCATTTACACACATACATATATACTTATATACACACATACATATTTGATACTAGGGATTGAACCCAGGGGCAGTCTACCGCTGAGCTACACCCCCAGCCCTTTTGTCTTGAAACAGCGTCTTAAGTTGCTGATCCTTAAACCTGGACCCTCCTGCCTCAGCCTCTCCAAGGGTTACCTCTCCTCTACGCCCTTGCCGACACTTGATTGTTACTATTTTTGTCTCCTTGATAATGGCCCTTCTACTGAGGCTCGGTGATGTCTCCTTGGGTTTTCTTGGTTTGCATTTTCCTGCTGATCAGTGCTCTTAAACATTTCCCACATACTGCTGGCCATTTGTATGGGAAAAGTGTCTCTTCGGATCATTTGCTCATTGTGAAATGGGGTTATTTGTCAGCTGTTTTTCCCCTTTGGTTGCTGTTTGAATTCCTTGTGCGTCCTGGGTGTTACCGGTGTGAGCTGGGTGCTGTGCCCGTGTCCCCGCGCCCTGTGGCCGTCTCTCCCCCCCTGTCCCCTGGCCTTTGCTGCGCAGAGCTTCCTTAGCTGGATCGAACCCCACTTGTCTTTTTCTGTTCTTGTTGCCTGGGGTTTCGGGGTCTTTCCCAGACGTCTCCGCCCACATTGACGCCCAAAGACTTTCTGCCCCACTTTGTCCAGGCTTGGTGGCTCAGACCCCACGTAGGGTGTGCGGTCCATTTGGACCTGATTTTTGTATACGGTGAGATAAGGGTCTAGTTTCATTCTGCTGCGTGACGTCTTTGTTAGACATCGATGAAGGCTCGGTACAGGTGTGTGTGCGTGTGCGCGCCCGTGTGTGTAGGGGTGGTGGTTGTGTCTAAATACTTTTCATTTTAGCAGTTTGTTAGTCTTTTTGAAAAATATGTGGAGTGATGTGTATCAATGTATCACTTTGAAGTATAATCACAGTGCACCAATATATTAAAAAAAGAAAAATATAAAAACGTAAGTAAAATTTTTGACTTAGATTTAGGTTTTGAAGTCTAATTTTTAATTTTTTTTTGTAGTACTGGGGATGGAACCCAGGGGCATTCTACCTTCTAGCTACACTCCCAGACCTATTTTTTATTCTTCTTTTTTTTTTTTTTGCAGTACTGGAGATGCAGCCCAGGGACATTCTACCTCTGAGCTACACTCCCAGGCCTACTTATTATTCTTTATTTTGAAACATGGTCTCCCTGAGTTGCAAAGGGCCTCACTAAGTAGCTGAGGCGGGCCACTAAACGTGATCCTCCTGTCTCAGCCTCCTGAATGCTAGGGTTACAAGTGTGCGCCACCACGTAATAAAAACTGGAATCGCCCTTTTCTAGATAAGTAATCATAGAGCAGAACTTTTGCTTAAATTGTAACCAACTTAACAAAGAGAAATCATCATTATACAAACAGGAAATATTTTTAGATTTAGAGTAATCAAAGTCAGAAGAAAGCCAATGTAACCATACTGAATAAGAAATGATTTATTTTGCTAGTTTAGGAAGCTTTCCCATTACATAGTTCTGTAGAATACTAAGAATAATCTCAACCTTTGCAAGCATTTTTTTTTTCCTGTGGAGAACGATGGTAGGGATTTCAGAACAATTCTTGACCCAATTCAAGGTTTGAGTGCATAAGACGCCTTCTGTGATTGAGTGCTACTTAACTGAGTTATACATAACCCTCTTTTAATTACCTGGACCCACAAGCCAAATGCCTTAGCCCAGAATCCAGCTTGTAAAAAGTAGCAGAGAGCCAGGCGTGGTGGTGCACGCTTGTAATCCCCGCGCTTGGGAAGCAGAGACAGGAGGATCGCGCAGGTTCGAAGCCAGCCACGCGCGCTGGCTTAGGAGACCCTGTTTGCAAATAAAAATGTAAAAATAGGTCTGAGAGTGTACCCCGGAGGCAGAAGGGCTTCCAGGAGCCCCAGTACCACCAAAAAAAAAAAAAAGTAGCAGAGAGAAGTCATCCTTCTGAGTCCTGATATTTAACAGGCAATGTGGAAATGGTGTAGCATAGCTGGCAGCCATGCCATTGGTATGAGCTTATGAGTTCAAAACTGAGTTTGTATTTGGGAGGCTGATATAGGAGGATCGTGGTTGGTGGCCAGCCTCAGCTACTTAGACCCTTTGCAACTCAGTGAGTCCCTATTTCAAAATAAAGAATAAAAATCAGGGCTGGGGGTGTAGTTTGGAGGTAGAATGCCCCTGGGTTCCATCCCCAGGACCACAAAACAAAAAATAAAACACTGAGTTTGTGACAGCTGACACTAGGTACTTCAGTCTAACTTCATACAGAGAGTTCACAGGATTGAAATCATAGATGAGATTTATGGTTCTTTTTAAAAGTTAAGAAAAGCCGGGTGTGGAGGTGCACACTTCTAATCCCCGCGCTTGGGAGGCTGAGACAGGAGGATCATACAGGTTCGAAGTCAGCCTCAGCTGCTTAGTGAGGCTCTCAGCACCTTAGTGAGACCCTGTTTTTAAATAAAAAAAAATATAAAATAGGTCTGGGAGTGTAGCCCGGAGGTAGAAAGCACCTGGATTATTCTACCCCCGATACCACCAAAAAAATAAAAAGTTAAGAAAACATATAATTCTTAGTCCCAGTGGTGGGCTGAAAGAGAAAATACACAAACTGGAAAGTGGTAGACACAAACTTCTTTGTGTTGGGGAAATAAGAATTAATAAGCACCCTATATTCTGTTCATCGTGGTGACATTTTTATCCTGTGGCATAAACCTGTACGGATATGCTTGCTAGTAGAGAATTCTCTGGCATGTTAATGTTTCATCCTAAAACCTGTTATTTCTTTCCCACAAGTCTGGCCAAGAAGCAAAGACCAAAATCTACCTAGCAGCGTGCGTTGTGTGTTGCTCTGGGAAGGAAACGGGCGCAAACGCTTTGGATGGAGAGCTAGGGTCAGTCCTAGAGGCGTGTGAGTAGTGCCTCTGAATGCCACCCTCCCCGTTCACCCCGTTAACTTTAAACACTGCAGTTGAATACCTTTCCCTTAATCGTTGACACCAGGGATGAGGTTGCAACTATCTCCTTCTCTCTATAAAGGATCAACTTTGAGGGAGATTTCTCCCGGTCGCTCTGCAATCCTTTTTTAGTTCTTTTTGATAAAGTTGAAAATCTAGATGTTTTTACCTGATTATTTCACATCATATACTTGTATATGAGTAACTGGTTTTGACACTTGTGTTCTGCGCGCATATAGTGACTTCCAATGCCTTCCTGTGTCACCGTCTATAATTTTCACTATAGCATTTCTGGTTTTTTGTTTTGTTGTTTGTTTTTGTGGTACTGGGGATTGAACCCAGGGGCATTTCTGCCCCTGAGCTATGCCCACAGACCTATTTTATATTTTACTTGAAACAGGGCCTCACTAAGTTGCTGAGACTGGCTTTGAACCAGTGATCCTCCCGTCTCAGCCTCCCAGCTACGGGGACTGCAGGTGTGTCCCACAATGCCTAGCTTACTATAACATTTCTATTCTTGAGGTACTTATATTTACCCATAATTTTTACTGCAGATTTTCCTATCTTGCGCTACTTGCTTCTACTCAAATCATCTTAGGTTACATTTTTCAGTAATTTCTTCTGTTGGGGAGGGTGGGTAGTACTTCTCTAGTCTCTGACTCTCCAAAATTGGATTCCTAGTGCCCTTGCAGAGGAATATACTTGCGTGGACTTGAATGAGTACACGTTTCTTCAGTCCATTATTTTGAGGTATTTAAAGCTGTAAAGAAGTCTGGAGCGGGCTTCCAGATCACTTAAGTCACCTGTTCTTTCTGCACAGATGCCTGTTAAGTTTTGTTTGGGTCTTTAAATGACTCAAGGTATTTTCTCTGAATCAGCCCTTACCTGAAATCACAAGCATCCCTCCATGCAGAAGGTCTTAGGGAGGTGGAATTTTACTCATGCATCTCCTCAGTATCGCAGCCTCTTTCTTCTATGGCAGTGAATTCTCTTTTTTCTGTTCCTTCTTCATCAAAAAAATCCAACTTTTTCCTTGTGTTCTAGGCTGTTTTCCAACGCTGTGACTAAGATTCTTGACACAGACAGCGTCGAGGAGCAGAGGCTTATTAGGCTGATGATTTCAGAGGTTCAGTCCTTAGTCGGCCAACTTCAAGGCTCACATCACGGCACATAGGGCGGCAGACAGGAAAGGTTGAACTCAGGGATGGATGCAATCTCCGAGGCCGCACCCCCAGCAGCCACCTCCTCCAGCTGCACCCGACCCTCCTAAGTCACCACCTGGAAAATCCAGTCAGATTGCTAATTCTTCAGTGGATTTATCCACTCATGAGATCAGAGCCTGATTCCACTATTTCACCTCTGAATATCATTGCCCTGGGGGTGCGCCACTCACACACGAGCCTTTGGGGGCCATTCCAACCTGAACCCTAATAGCTTGTGAGGCTCCAGCTCTCATCTTGGGATCTCAGCAGGACATAGATGTGGTGAGACTGCCCTCTCATTACTTCGGCCTTCTTAATTCCCCATAATACCATCATAAACTTGCAAAAACTTGAGCATAACTGGAGAGTATATTATGAAATAGGAAAAATTCATAGGCAATTTGCCTAGTATATATTCCTTAGAGGATAAGGGAAAAAGAATAGATAAAAACAACTCCAAATGTTGCTGCTTTAGTAGGATTACTACAGTGCTTCACTCTGTTTCTGGGTCTACTCTTGGCCTTGAGTCTTCCAGCTCCAGCCCTCTGGAGAGAGCGTTACCTTAGTTCTGCACAGAACACATTACCACATTATTGGTAATATTTTTTGTGGTATGGGGGATTGAACCTAGGGGTGCCCTATCTCTTAGCTACACTCTCAGCCCCATTTTATTTTTTATTTTGAAACAGGGTCTCCCTTAGTTGCTGAGGGCCTTATTAAGTTTTCAAGGCTGGCCCTGAATCCGTGTTTCTCCTGTCTCAGCCTCCCAAGTACTGGAATTGTAGGCATGTACCACCATGCCTGCTGCTACACTATTAAAGAATGTCTCACACCTAGCTCAGGGGCATGGCTTTAGATTAAGTACCATTTGCACAGGGTAAGTAGCTCTGCAGATAGATAGATGGGTTTTGCTTGTGCATTCCGGAGGACCCAAGAACTCAGCTGCACAGTCCCCAGGTGTGTCTTGTGGCCAGGTGCACGGTGGCTGGTGCGACTTGGTTCTGGGTGAAGGGAACAGTCCAGGGTGCACTTTGTACCTTCTGGCGGTTCCCATCCAGGCCTCTCTCAGATGGGCGAACACCTGCCTCCTGCTTCCAAGGTGCTGGGGCCATTCCATCTGTAAGTGACTTTTAGATGGCAGACATCCCCACTTCCCAAAGACAGATCATAATTTGCAGAGAGAGGTTCTTGGAAAACATCTTCAAATTAGCCCAGTGATCCCTTTCCTAAAGGCAACATGTCCAGGGCACCCCCACTCGTGGGATGATAGTTACATTATCATTGAAGGCTATCTATCGTCCAGACCCCTTCTCCTCCAGCCCTGTCCAGACTGTGTCCTGTAACAAGAAAGACGCCGACCACTGAGCCCTCTGACGTCGCTATTCCTGCTCTGGACATGGCCCTGGAAACACGGGGCCACTGCTTTCAATTTCCTTGCTCGAGTTCAGTTCAAGCGTGGGTGTGGCCCCTCCTCCTTTGTCCACCTCTCTAGTGTGACAGTAGTGACCACAGCAGCTGGGACATGCGTGCCTTTGTTTCTGTCCTGCAGAACGAGGTCCAGGGCCCCGGAAGAGCGTCCCAGGCACCGCTGGGAGTCGGTGCTTCCAGCTGTCTGGGGACCACAGCATGTAGACGCGGGCGACTTCACGCTTGCGATGCGACCTCGTTGGCTCCGCTGCTGACTCTGCACGTCAAGAGAGCTTTCTCTGCACGTCTGGTCTGGAGCCGTCTGTCTGTCATTGACCCTCGCCTGATTTCATTCTGGGGAACCTAGCTTCCCTCACTGGGCGCAGTCCGGCGAGACTGTTTATCTGGGAGTCCTGCCCTCCCCGAGCTAAGGAATGTGAGTCCTTCCTCTGGAATTTGAATTCTGAGCAGAGTGATAAAGAGTTCCTCCAGAGCTGGAGTTTATTCTTCTGTGACTGTGTTGGGGGAGACCGGGGAACGGGCCCCGCCATGACCTGGCAAGCGTCGGCTCTGTCTCGGCCTGGATCTCCAGCCTCGCTCGGCACCGCAGTGCACTCCCGGCCCTGCCAGCCGCTGCCTTTGGACTTAACCAGAGCCAGTTCCCGGAAACTTCGGTAACCACAGAAACAGTGGATACACTTGTGCACAGGCTGCCTCTCTTTGATCTCCTCCCTGCTTATTATTTTTCTGTCTTTTCTTTCTTTCCCTGAGTTCGTCTAGCATGTCAGTAATTTTTGGTAACTTCTCCCCTAATTTATTTTATCAATAATTAAAAAAATACTCTTTTATTGGTACATTCTGTTTGTAGATCGCAGTGAGGTTCAGAGTGGTGGGCACATACACACAGCACTGGGGAGCTTCCCTCTGGGCCCCTCACTCCCCTCCCCATACATGTCACTGAAATTGGTGTTGATATAAAGAAGAACAGAGTCGTGTCATTTTTAAGAAAATGGATGGAACTAGAGGGCGTTGTGTGGGCAAGATCAGCCAGCCTGTGAGTAAAGGGCGGCATGCTTTGTCTCCTGGTGGGGCTGGGAGGAACTGGGAAGCTTGAACGTGGCTGTCACCTGCTCATCATGGTGGGTCCTGACATCTCTTACAGCTTCGTCTTCAGCTTCCCCTGCCTGCCCCCTGCACTCTACGTCCTAGCCGCAGTCCTTGGATTTCTTGCTGGCCGCCTCCTTCTCCCACCCTCCCTGCCTGGATAGCTGGGCTGTTTTCTTACCCAGACCCCCCTCTCATTGCTTTTAATCCTAGCACAGGTTTGCTTTGACAGAACTTTGCCCAAACGCCATCTCCTTTCCTTGTTCTGTGGAAGAAGAAAGCTGTCATCGTTTCTCTTCTCTTTCAGTACACATTCTTACCACTGTGACCCAAAATACCCGACGACCTCAACCTAGAGGAAGCAAGATGCATTGGCTCACAGTTCTGGAGATTTCAGGCCCTGATAGGCTGGGTCACGCCTGCAAACTCAAGGTGTGATGGGCAGCAGAGAGAACAAAGGGACAAGGATGTACAGTCTCCACCGCCAAGCCCCAGTGGCTCACACTCTACCTGCCTACCTGGCTACCCAGCAAATCCATTAGCCCCTCAGTGGACTTATCCACTGGTGAGAATGGAGCCTTCAAGATTTGATCATCTCACTTCTGAACAGCTTTGCCCATACGTGAGTTCTTCCAGGGGACACCGATATCCAAACCATAATCGTCCCCTCTATTGGGGTCCTTTTCTATGTATGACTTAACTAGAATTATCTCAGCATGCCCCTGCCCCACTGGAATGGGGGTTCCCTGAAGATTCATTGTGCTTTGCTTATTTTGCACGGTGCCCGTGTCCCCAGAGAATGCTTATTGGAAGGAAAAAACAGAAGGATGTGGATGGATGGGTGGGTGGAGTTTACCCACAGAACAGAAGGATGGGTGGAGTTTACCCACAGAACATCTTTCTTTGGTCTAGGTTGACTCACTAAGCCTGCTGTTGGGTTCTGGCACACTCCACACACACTTTATTTATGCTTTGAGAGACTCTCCTTTGCAGGATTTGGTTAGTGAGAATGATGGTACCTTTTGCATGAGCGCTGGCCCAACTGGGGGACCTATTTCTGGCACAAAGTATTTATTTTTCTTCTGGCTTTGCCAAATAAAAGAAAGCACTGATCACCAAGCATGGTAATCTCAGTACTTGGGGGCTGAGACAGGAGGATCACAGGTTCACAGCCAGCCTCAGCAATTCAGCAATACCCTCAGCATCTTAGCAAGACCCTGTTTCAGAATAAAAGATAAAAAGGGCTGAAGGTGTGGCTCAGAGTTAGAAGGCCCCTGGGTTCCATCCCCGGTGCCACAAAACAAACAAACAGACAAACAAACAAATAGAAATAAGTGATTCACTTATGCATGCATGCAAAATTTATTGGAGATGCCACACAGAAAGCTCAATGCTGGTCACGACATACAACACAAAGATGATTTTGACTCTAACACAGATAGGGTTTTAAAGGCGGTCTGAATATGTACACACACACACACACACACACACACACACACACACACACACTGATCATTAGAATCAGTGTTGGTGGGGGCAAAAGTACATAAGTAGAGTCCATTATAGGCTACAACATTACTTTAGAATTCATGGACCTGAACACAGTGGTTACATACGCACATGTAAATCGTTGACTCCATCCACCCAGCCTACAAGTTAGGTTGATTAATATTTATGGAGTTCTTGCTCTAAGTCAGAAGTTATACAAAATATTTTTTTTCTAGAAAGTACAGAGAATTATATCAAAAAGAGCTCTGCTTCTAGGAATCTTGCTCTCTAACTGAGAAATTAGGACAGAAATATATAAAATGGTAACAAAAAATTAAAGTGGTAAGCATGGCTTCAAGAGCAGTGAAGGGTTTCCTCGTGGTATCATAGATCCAGCACTAAAGGAATCACCACGAGTCCTTCGGAGCCCCGGGGACTCCACGGGGCAGGGACACAGGACGGAGTTAACAGTGCGAAGCCTTAGCAGAGCTTTCCTGGCCTTTAGAGGACTGCAGGAAAGTGAGGGGAGGGTTCACCGCTGTGGGAAAGCCCACTGTCCAAGAAGGCCCCGGAAGCTGGGTGGCAGCCAGGCGGGCAGGCTGCGAGTGGTCTCCAGAGGGAGGAGAGGCAAGGACGGAAGGCAGGGAGGTCCAGACTGGACAAATAGGATCACACAGCTCTTAAAGGACGAAAGCAGAGAAGATGTTCCTTTATACCATGTAGTTATTACATTTTACTTCAGTGCAGAAGGGCACTTTAGTACCAGGGGCAAACCAATAGACTGGAAATGAGAGGTTTTTTTTTTTTTTGGTGGTACTGGGGTTCCTGGAAGCCCTTCTACCTCCGGGCTACACTCCCAGACCTATCTTTACATTTTTTAAAATTTGGAAACAGGGTCTCTTAAGCCAGCACGTGCGGCTGGCTTCGAACCTGCGCGATCCTCCTGTCTCCGCCTCCCAAGCGTGGGGATTACAAGCGTGCGCCACCACGCCCGGCCCAAATGAGAGGTTTTTAAAGCATCTACCTCTGTGGTGCGTTGTAATTATGCATCATAATGGGCTGAGAGTGGACGGAACACGCGTGCACGCAGTGCTTGCGAGCTCCCTCCAGGTCCCACGCCTCTTGCCCCTCCCTCCGTGTCACTGAGGTTAGTATGGACAATTTCCTTCAAGGACGTAGCGTTATTTGAAGTGTTTCATTCATCAAGATTCCTTCCAACCCCCTCCGCCCTCCCTAAGCCCCCCTCGCTCCTCCTCCGTCCACAATCCCCTTTGTTTCCAGTTTCTCTCTGGCTTCGCTTTTGAGACTGGCTGGTCTCACTTAGCGTACCACTCACTGGTTACATCCATTTTCCTGCAATGACAAAATCCACTTCTTCTTCATGGCTGAGTAGAATTCCGCTGTGTGTATGCACCACAGCTTTGTAGCCCCTCCCTGTGTTGATGGATACCTCAGCTCGTTCTACATTTTGGTTCTTGCAAACTGTGCGGCTGTAAACACAGATGTGTGTGTCCTACAATCTTCTAAGTTGAGGTCCTTGGACACATCCCAGGAGTGGGATGGCTGGGTCATGGGTGGTTCCATTCCCAGGCTTCCGAGGAACCTCCAGGTTCCTCCTCAGCAGCACTCATCTGCAATCCTGCCAAGAGCGACCGAGAGCTCCTCCAGGGTCTCCGAATGCTGGCAGGGTGTGGGGGAATCAGAGGGTTTGGAGTTCACTGTCACCAGTTGATCCCTGGCACCCCTCCTTGTCTTGAGTGACGCACACGCCAGGAACGAGTGGACTCTCAGGTCTCAGGAACTTGATGCCTCCTGGTATTCTGCCAAGTGTCCTGGGGAGGAGGGAGAGGGAGAGGGAGAGGGAGAGGGAGAGGGAGAGGGAGAGGAGAGAGACAGGGAGAGAGAAGAGAGGGGAGAGGGACAGGAAGAGAGAGAAGAGAGGGGAGAGAGGAGAGAGAAGAAAGAGAGAGGAGAGAGGAGAAGAAGAAGGAGGAGGGAGAGGGAGAGGGAGAGGGAGAGGGAGAGGGAGAGGGAGAGGGAGAGGGAGAGGAGAGAGACAGGGAGAGAGAAGAGAGGGGAGAGAGGAGAGAGAAGAAGGAGGAGGAGGGAGAGGAGAGAGGAGAGAGGAGAGAGAGAGAAGAGAGAGGAGACAGGAGAGAGAGAGGAGATAAGAAGGAGGAGGAGGAAGAGAGGACAGAAGGGAAAGAGAGGGGAAGAGAAAAGAAGAGAAAGAAGAGAGAAAAGAGAGAGAAGAGAGAGGAGAGGAGAGGAGGAGGAGGAGAGGAGAGGAGAGAAGGGAGAGAGGAAGAGAAGAGAAAGAGGGGAAAGAGAAGAGAGAAGAGAAAGTGAAGAGGAAAGAGGAGAGAAGAGAGAGAAAGGGAGCTAGAGAAAGAGAGAGACAGACAGGCCAGACTTGGTGGTCCATGCCTGTAATTCCAGTACGTGGGAGGCTGAGACTGGAGGATTACAGGCTTGAGGACAGCCTTTGCAAGTAGTGAGACTCTCAGAAAACCTAGTGAGGCTGTTTAAAAAAAAAAAACAAGAGGAAATTCTAGGCAGAATGCCCCCGGGTTCAATCAGTAGTAACACACACACACACACACGCACACGCGCGCGCGCGCGCGAGAGAGAGAGAGAGAGAGAGAGAGAGAGAAGAAAACAGGCAAGTGAGTAAGTGAGTTGAGGGAAAATAGAAACCCATGTAATGACATTCTTCCGATCATTGGTAAGTTCCACCAAAGCAGCACCCGATTCTAGTAGTGGCCAGGGAGAACCAAGCAGGCTGGTCGCGGAGGCCCCCGGTTGGAGCAGGCCTTGTTCAGTGGAGGTCAGATACCCTGCAGAGCAAAGGAAGCTCGAGGCGCCCCCAGAGCCCAGGGGCGGAGGTGGATCTGGGCTCTGGTGAGCTGCTCTTCTAGGGCTCAGCAGGCCAGCGCCGGACCTCCAAGAGTGTGCCTAGTACTTGACACCTGTCTTGAGTGCCAAGTCATCGTCTGTCTGTCTGTCTCTCTCCCTTACCCAGGATGGAACCCAGGGGCATTCTGCCTTTGAGCTACACCCCAGCCCTATTTTTTATTCTTTATTTTGAAACAGGGTCTCTCTAAGTTGCGGAGGGCCTCACTAAGTAGCTGAGGCTGTCCTCGAAACGTGATCCTCCCGTCTCAGCCTCCTGAATGCTGGGGTTACAAGTGTGCGCCACCACGCCCAGCTATTACTTTCTCTTAAGAAAGAAAACAGCCAGGAGGACCCTGTAATCGTAGGATCTGGGAGGCTTACATAGGAGTATCGTCAATCTGAGGCCAGACTTAGCGAGGCCATCAGTAACTTAGTGAGACCCTGTTTCAAGAAAAAAAAAAAAAAAGCTCAGAGATAAAATGACCCTGGGTTCGATCCTCAGTACCATAACAAACAACAAACAAAAACAAACTAGCAAACAGAATTAAAGATATTTTAAGAAGGCCAAGAGATCTCAAAAGATTCCTCTCAAACACAGGGTGCCGTGGGAAAGTCTAAATTATCAGCCATTGGACGATCCAGTGAGTAAATGATCGGAAAGTGCTGTCCAGTGGAATATCCAGTACAAATTTACAGTGGAAAGGCTAGGTGATTAAGTAAAAAAAACTCTCTGCATGTCCAGTGGCCACGAGGCCCTTCTCGTTTTCTGTTGAAGAATGTAGGGTGAGTGGTTCCATTATTTGTGGGTTTGCAGCTATTTTCTCTTTTTCTTTTGTGGATAGAATTAATTTCCTGTGTACATATGCTACAGACTCTATGGAATTCTGTGACTTCCCCTTCTGAATTATTTCCAAATGGTTTTATGGAATTAAACATTTGAATTTTTATATAAAGATATAATGACATCCCCATTTTTTAAAAAAAGGCTGTGATTATTATTAATAGCATTTGTGTTTGTTTGGCAGTTTTGTCCAAACAATAATATAAAAAACAATTAGAAATAAAAAAAATCATGGAAACTCTCTTACCATTAGGAGGTCATTAAACTTGGCAAGACTTGCTATATTCAAAATGTTGGTCTCGTTTCTTGGACTTTGGATTGCATTTTAGGAAAATAGTGATTACATAAATTGCAATAAATTGCATGATGTTTGGCTGCATCTTAACTTGCATTTCTTTGGGGAAAAGGCAAAACCTTGTGAACCAAAGATGAAGAGACACACTTAACTCTTAGTTACTCTTGATTATTGTTTTAAATCTAAATTTTAACCATCAGAAATGAGTGCACAGTTTTTGAAGCGGGTTGAAGCTTACTAATTTTTTTAGTACTGAGGATTGACCCCAAGAGCATTCTACCTTTGAAATACATCCCCATCCCTTGTTATTATTATTATTTTAAAAATATTGAAAAAAGGTCTCACTAAATTACTGAGGATCTCACTAAGGTGTGAGGCTGTCCTTGAATCTGTGATCCTCCTGTCTCAGCTTCTCAGGTGCTGGTTCCCCACTACAGGTGGCTTTTGAGGCTAACATAACTTTGAGGGTCCTCTTTTTTATCCGTGCATTGTAGTCACACATCTTAATGGGGTACAAGATGGTGGGGGCACACATGCACACATGGCTCAATTAGCCTTTCCCCACTTCCGACCCTATCCCTCCCCCTCCCTCCTTCTCATGTGTGGCTTAGTGATTGACTTTGACATGTTTGTGAATGTACATCTCGTACGTCAGGGAATTTTCCTCTTCCTTCCTCCCATCAGCGTCAGTTGGGTGGCCTTATTTGCTCATCTATGGTTTCTCCTTCCTCGTCTGGAGTTCCTCCTGTGACCCTTGTTCTCCCTAACTTCCACGTATTAGGGAGCACATCTGACTTCTCACGTTATGTGACTAGTCCCACTTAGCATAATATTCTCGGGTTCCATCCATTTCCCTGTAAATGAATAATTTTGTTCTTCTTTATAGCTGAATATAATCCCATTGTGTGCATAGCCCAGAGTTTTGTAATCCTTTCCTCTCTAAAGTAGGAATATAAAGTTAGGTATGAAATGGAATTAAAAATATCATCCATAATTTTGCCATAATAGCAAATCTACTGTGCTATAGCACTTTGGTGTCTTTTTTAAGCTCTTATTGGTAATCGTAGTGAGGTTTAAAGTCTTACCGACTTGCACATGGGTCTTGGTGTGTTTCCTCTCAGGTCCTCCCTGCTGCCCACCCCTCCCACAATAACAGCAAGATTGGTAGTGACACCAAGATTGGTAGTGACACCTTCATACACAGGCCCAGCATAACCCTGGAGTGTTTATTTAGAATGAAAAAAAAACCCACACCAAATTACACATTTCACAAATCGCCAAAGAGCTGATGAATTCCACAAACATTACAAAATACAGAAAACGACAGTATCCTCTCTGACTCATCCGTGACCTGCTGCTCCGATGCTTCCCTTACGTTTCCTTGGGTTGTAATTTTGCACACCAGGTGGCTTGAAGGAGTCTTCACAGGCTGGCTTCTGCCTGCATCAGTTTCAAACGCAGTTTCTCTTCTATCACTGAGCACCAAAGAACTCATTCTTCTTACAGTGGAACTCCGTGCAACCCTTACCTCTCTATCCAGAGGGAGTTGGCGGGGTGGGTATCGGATTATTCCTGGAAGCCGTCTTTGCTCAGCCCCTGTGATGGTTACCAGTAACTACACATGGAAGGGACGGGAGCCAGGTAATGCCTCGTCTCCCTGCAGCCAAACGACTCACACTCTCAACTCTCCTCTGTAGCCACATTCTAAAAATGTCTTGCAGTTGTGCCTGACCCTAGGAGAGAGCACCTCACTTGACCGACGTTCAAGGGTCTCGTGTCTCTGAGTTGCAAAGAGTCCCATGCTCTGTGCACGTCCTGCAGGGTTTCTCCCCAAGCCTGGGAAGCAGGGTTCAGAGGATGGTCGAGCCGGCTCTGCTAGCAGTGTAGACTTCTCACTTTCTGGTTTGCTAATGTCCGATGCCTTATCCTGGAAGGTCTTCTCGTCTTCCCTTGAGTTCCCTCCCTGCCATCACCGTTGACCGCCTTGCATGTTCGGCTTTGCAGCTCCGGCCGCTCCAGGCCCACTGCAGCATCCTGAAGATTTTCGATGAACATCCGTCCACCTTGGCTGCACTCCCCCATCGTCCTCCTCCTGCAACTCACTAAGACAGTTCATTAAGATACTAGTTTCTTTTTAGAAAAACTCGTGTTAGCCCCTGAGACACAAAGGTGACATTTAAAGCTCTATACTGCCCTTCAGAGTCAGACATTCATACCTTTAGAGTAGAAATATGTAAAGATATCAAGAAAGAAAAATTTTGATTTGTATCTTTTGGTTTAATCTCCATAAATATGAAAGACTTCACTTTTCTCCTCCAAAATCAATCATTCTTGAACTTGTTTAGTTAAACTAGATTTTTAGGCTAGATGATTCAAATAATTTAAAATATCAGACTCTCGGGAAGGAAAGATGAGTATAATTCTTGTCTTCAGAGCTTTGAGCGAATGAATGGTAAGAAAATATAGCAATGACATGGAAGTCTTCCTCAGGCTGAAGGTCTCTTCTGTCAAAGACACTGCATTAGTTGTTCTTGTGAGAAATGAGTTCACAAGTCTTTTCAATGGACACAGCTTCTCTTGTCCAGAGATGTGGGTTTCAGCACGATGCTGAGCGACTCAAGAGAGATTTGGAGGTTTTCAGCAGCACAGCGCTCGGGGGAGATGTTACATCGGTTGCTTTTAATTACTGGCCAAATGCAAAACTTGAGCAATTAATTGAAAGCAGGGATATGATTTGAAGTTTGAAGAGGGTTGTCCTGAATCATTTTATCAGTGCATGATCTTAAGTACCGGTTCCAGCAGCCTGTGCCCGGTATGACTTGGACTCTGGGCTACCACACATGAACTTCATTCGTGTCCCCATCAGTGCTGCTGACCCAAGACAGGGACCCTTGGAAACAATGTCTAGATGTGGAGCCGCTCTCTCCGTACCTTATCTCGGTGGCTGATAACTAGCCCTGCCGTGTCTCACAGAGATTCTAAGTGGAAATGGACAATTGTGTTTCAGAAAAACTGCTCATAATTGGATTTCAGCAGAGCTGGTCTTGGGAGGCGCTGATGGACTTTGCAGGCTGCGAGGCTGAGCCTGGACTCACGAACTCACTTCTTAGCGCATACCTGTGTGCACACACAGGACCTTTTGTGACTCTTCTCTGGAGTTCCCTCTCCTGGCCGTCTCAATCCCCTTTGGGCCTTTTGTTAATATATGCTGTTCTTTTTCCCCAGGAAAACCAGTCTTGGAGCCTGGTGACAGATCTGATTTTGCGTAATTGATGATGAGTATAAGTTTCAATCGTTTCTGTCCTCTGTAGTGGGGCAGGACCGGGAGGTCACGTCGGGAAAGACTGAGAGAGCTTTGTGTTTTCTTAGGTCTCAGGAAGTTGGAGCAGTTTGTTTAGGGCAGCACAGTTAAGACAAGATTAGATTGTTTTCTCTAAAACTAAGGCTTCCATGCGTCTCCCTTTCGCTGGGCCGAGGTGAGCTTCTCCTTTCAGTATGTGACATGTTAACTAGGCATGGCCCAATTAACCTCTGGCCTTTCTCGAGTTCATGAGGAAATAGACTGTTGTATTCATTGACCGATGGTGGGTTTGTGGTTATAATTACACCTTACCAAAATTAAGTCTAGGACAGGAAATGTGTAAGAACTAATCCGTGGGAACAAAAACAAACCTTTGACTTACCTACAACTTCACTACGATTTCCCTATTGACTCCATTTCCCTTTCAGTCAATAAAAACCTAGGACTGCTCATTAAAGTTTCTAGAAGGCAATCCTGGCAGTCACTTCACGGTCCCTCTACTCCATTCCTGCAGGGGACTGTCCCGCATCTGTGTGAGCATGGAGGCCTCTCTCGCAGTGCCGAGGAAACTACGACTCACGCAGTTCACTCTGATTAGTGCGCCCTAATCAACTCTTAGCTGAATGGCGTTCGAAAGCAGGGATGTCGATCTGTGAGCAGATTTAGCAGATCAAGCCTTGATATCGCAGTTTCTCTCCACCAGAGACAATGCTGAGTGCAAGAAGCCACACTTGAAAGCCTAGCTGCAGCGCACAGCATTGTGTGGTGGGAGCGCACCGGCATCCACACGACACTGTTGAAGAACGTTTTGAGTTTCTGCGGATCTTTGGCTCCATGTTCTCATACAGGCCTTCTTGTGAAATATGTAAATATTATGTTGAGTCTGTGTGTAACCATAAAATTGTCACAGATTAGTCACAGCTAAGCATTTTTTTCCTGGAAATTTTTTTTGCCAAATTGTATTTTTACTTTTAGCAAAAGTGCATGAGTTTTCATTGGTATGCTCACACACGTGAGTGTGTGAATGACAGACTAAAACAAAAGCTGTAAACAAATGAAAACATGACTTGCGTGACTGAGGAAGTAAAAGAAAGCTATTTCTTCACACACAAAATCTTGTACTGTCTGACTAGACATGCTTTGTCTGTGCTTTGCAATGAACTGAGAGCTCAGGGATGTTAGTTTTAGGTTTAATTTCTAGAATGACAATAATTAAGCAGGCACTGCCTGTGTATTTTCCAGAATGGTCTGATAGTAAGTAAAATAAATAAAAACAAAACCACAAAAGCACCTTATAAATATAAGAAATAAGAAGGCATAGTGTTTGAATTCCTCGGCTCTGGGATTAGAACATTCGGTTTTAATCTCATTTAGCGGAACTTGTAACTGTGTGCCAAGTGTGTGCACTGGGCGACCCGCTGGACCTTTCTTTCCTCCGCTCTTTCTCACCAGGACGCTAGGCTCCAGCACTCAGCCAGCTGCCTCCTGGCAGGCCGCCTACGTCCTGTCCTGCTCCCCTGACGTCCCTGTGGCCCCCACACTTTCTCTTCTCCTGTCAACTCCTCATGAGGCCCAGCGCCTGCGCCGTCACACTGCTGGTCAGATCTGTCTCAGCTGGTTGTCAACCAAGGTGTTGGCTGACTACAGAGCTATGAACTGACAACGCTTAATCCTGCCAGTGGTATTTTTAAAGACCAGAAAGCCTTTGAGAGATGAAGTAGTGAAGTAAGGACAGGGTGCGTGTGTGTGTGTGTGTGTGTGTGTGTGTGTGTGTGTGTGTGTGTGAGAGAGAGAGAGACAGACAGACAGACAGACAGACAGATGGACACATGTTGCTAATTTGGGGCCAGGAGACTTGACTGTCATCACCGCAGCCTAGCAGAAGCTATCTGCACTATTGAGGACTCACTGAAATAGCTTCTTCCATCCAGAGCTGAAACCAGGGTGTAGTGACACACACCTGTGACACCCCTCTGTGACTCAGTGGGACCTTGTTTCCAAATAAAGAATAAAAATAAGTCTGGGAAGCTGGGCATGGTAGCACACACTTGTAATCCCAGCATTTGGGAGGCTGAGACCGGAGGATTGCAGTTTGTGGCTAGTCTCAGCTACTTAGTGAGGCCCTCTGCAACTCAGTGAGACCCTGTTTCAAAATAAAGAATAAAAAGTAGGGCTGGGGGTATAGCTTGGAAATAGAATGCCCCTGGGTTCCATCCTCAGTTCTGCAAAAAAATGTCTAGGGGTGGCATGGAAGTTGAATGTCCTTGGGTTTCATCACCAGTACCACACAGACAAAAAAATAAATAAAATCTTTAAGAATACCATTAGTTGTAGGCTTCTGGTCATTATGGTTATAAACAATTAAAACGCAATGGAATACATACACATGAGGCTATATTCATGGTCACCAGGGGCCACCTGGTAATCAACAATTCCTTGCCCAATATTCAGTAACAACCATCCTGATTTTTTTTTTTTTTTTTTTGGTGGTACTGGGGTTCCTGGAAGCCCTTCTATCTCTGGACTATACTCCCAGACCTATTATATACTTTTTTTTTTTAAACAGGCTCCCTTAAGCCAGCGCGGCTGGCTCGAACCTGTGCGATCCTCCTGTCTCTGCCTCCCAAGCCCCAAGCACGGGGATTACACGCGTGCGCCACCACGCCCGGCTTACCATCCTGATTTTAATTAATTGAATATTTGCAAATCCTTTTTAAGAGAGCTCCACAGAGTATTTTATTTTCCCCAGACTTGTATAGGAACTCTCCTTGACTTCAAACCTCCTGAACTCGGGTTAGGTGGTAGCAGACAGCAGCTGGTCCAATTTGTCATATACATGGGAAGAGAGAAAAATGAAATTCCGGTTCAGGAAGTGCGGTGAACTCAGCTTGCTCTTTGAGCCATCCTCTTAGCCTGGGTGCCTCCAACTTGAAACAAGCAGGAAGCAGTTTGCTATTAAAAAGCATTTTATTTTTAGTTTACTCCTTGTGACTATCAAATTCTTGATGATGGAGTGGTAGTCTCTTATTCAATCACAGGGACTGTGGCATGTCAATACGTCAACATTCGAGCTAATATTATCTCCATTATGCTTTTTCTGAGACTTAGTAGGCTCTGAGTAAAATGAATTAAGTCTAAACTAGAAACCAGGACTTTAAGTCATTCCCCAGTTTCAGCTTGGCTGGCTGGTTGGCTGGTTGGTTGGCTTGTGCTGGGGATGGAATCCAGGGGCATTCTACCTTTGAGCTATACCCCAACTCTATTTTATTTTTTACTTTGAAAAAGGGTCTTGCTAAGTTGCTGAGGCTGTCCTGGAACCTGTGATCCTCCTATCTCAGCCTCCCAGGCACTAGGATTACAAGCATGTGCCACCATGTCTGGCTTAAAGATTTAATTTTTTTAAAAGAAGTTTGGGGTTCACAGCAAAATTGAGAGAAAGGCAAAGAACTTTCCCTCCTCCCTCTTCCTGCATCACTCCTCCACCCCTGCTGTCCCCGTCCTTTGCCGGAGTGATGTGGTTACTATAGCTGAGGAGGCACCCTGGCATGTCAGAGTCACTCGGTACTCATGTTGACATTAGTTTATCCATGGTGCCATTTATTCTGTGGGCTTTAACAAGTGTGCCCATCCTGGTAGTGCACAGAATATCCTCGCTTGAAAAGCCCTCTGCGCTCAGTGTGTTCATTCCTGCACTCAGTTCTAAAGCGATTTCTAGTTCATAATAGGCATTTTATTTTTGTGGTACTGGGGATTGAACTCGGGACCATTCTACCTCTGAGGTACACCTCCAACCTTACTTTATATCTATTTTTAATTTTGAAACACACTGCTGGCCTTGAACCTGTGATCCTCCTGTCTCAGCCTCCCAAATACTGGGATTATAGATATCCACCTCCATGCCCAGCTCCACAAGGAGCTCTTTAGTATTTACTAAATGTTTGTTGGATGCAAGAATAGCACCCGCGTGAGATTTTGTACTCTCTGTTTCTAGATTTCCTGACTCTTCATTCTTCCCTATTGTGGCCCAACATCTGAGTTCTCACTGGTGAGCTCCTTTGGGGACTTACGTGGTTTGAACTCAACCCCCTTTTTCTATTGTTAGAATTCCTCCAGAAGTAGTTAGCATCTCACTCTGACTCACTTCAGGTACTCAGTCCACCAGTGCCCCGTTCCTTCCACTTAGAACCATCTTGATTAGGTCCCTCTATACCTCTAATCAATAATGTTTTACTCAATTTCCTCTTATAAACAGTTTTTTTTAAATAAAAACTGCATCTCTCTAGAATTGTTCTGAACTTATAACCCTCCATGGTAGTTAGCTTTTTAAATCTATTTTTTTTCTTTTGGTGAACAAAATACCTGATGAGATTGAGTTAGAGGGGGGAGAGTTTATTTGGCTCACAGTTCAGAGGTTTAGTCCATAGTCAGCTGGCTCCAAGGCAGAGACATGATGGCAGCAGAGGTGTGTGGGGAGAGCTGCTCAGCTCATGGGGCTGGAAGGAGAGAGAGAAAGAGAGAGAGAGAGAGAGAGAGAGAGAGAGAGAGAGAGAGAGAGAGAGAGAGAGAGACAGGGAGCAGCCAGAAATGGACATAATCCCCAAGGCTTCACTGACAGTGATCCACTCTTCTAGCTGCACCCCACCTGCCTACAGTTACCCCCCAGTAAGTCCATGTGAACGATTGGTCTATGAATGAGTTAATTCGCTGATGGAACTGGAACCTCAGTTCAGTTGTTTCATCTCTGAATATGTCTGTACTGCTGCCACGTGAGCTTTTCTAGAGGACTCGCCATATATCCAGGTCATAGCACCCTCCAGTGCTCCATCTTACTGGTTAGTATGAGAATCTGTTTTGGGGAGAGAGCTATTGGTGTGGCTGCCTCCCCAGAATCCACCTTTGCAAATTTGAGCTGGAGTCATGAGTCTGATAAAGAACAAAAAGCTTATAAGTTTCTTTTCTGCCACAGTTTGGTGAGTATCCTGAAGGCAGTAGTTATGAAGTCATTGCATACGGCCCCTGATCAGCTCCAGCTCTTCTGGGAGCTCACGAGGGTTGTCCTCCTGGGTCGCTGAGAGAAGAATAGACCTCTGTCCTGGAAACAGAAAGGGAAGATGCTTAGGTGGGGGCATTGGTTACCAAGCTTTGACTCCAAGTCAGATTTAAATGCACATATGTTACATAAAAGGGGCCATGCTATGAACATCCATGAATGTCTAGGTATGGGCTTGTCTCAAAATTAGACTCTGGGGCTGGAAGAGGGAGACAGGATGGTGCACTTTGGTGGCTGGGCATAGCCCTGGAGGTGAGGCCGGGGATGCTGCCTGGTGGGGGGCCCTGCAGGATGGTGGGGGCCACCGGTAGGTGAGAATTGAAAGGGGTGACAGAGAAGGCTGAGAGAGGAAGCTAGAAGGGACTGACCAAAGGTGCCCTTCACAATGAGGGCTCCATCAAACTCTGCCTGGAAAGACTGCACAGTCTTAGTGGGGTAAGTATTGCTATGTAGGCAGAATTTCTATGTGTTTGCCAAAAGGAGAGACAAGCAAATTCGGTTCAGTCCTTCTTTTAACCTTTCTGAGCCTGATGGGTGTGAGGCGGACTTGGGGGTGTTAAGGCAGACTGACCCCCTTTCATAAAGATGTTTTATTTTGCAAAACAGTCAATAAAACCTTCTCAATAAAAGCTAAAGGTAAAACTGTTTTGGGAGATGTAGCCATTTAAAGAAATGTGAAGGAGAGTTTTGTTGTTGTTGTTGCTGTGGTTTGGGTTTTTTTGTTTTATTGTTTTGGCAGAACTGGGAGTTGCATTCAGAGCCATTTTATCTCTGAGATACATGCCCAGCCTTATTTTCTTTTATATTTTATTTTTTTTTGCTGAAGATTTAAAGTTTATTAAAAGATAGAAATACAGAGAATAGGAACAGCTCCATCCCAGACTGGCATGGAGGGGTGACTCGAATGAGTACACCCTATATTTTAAATTTTGAAGCAAGATTTTGCTAAATATTTACATGCTGATCTCAAACCTACAATCTTCCTGTCTCAGCTTCAATGAGTTGGGTTTTTCTTTTTCTTTTTCTTCTTTTTTTTATGGTACTAGGGATTAAATACAGTGCTATTATGCCTTTGAGCTATACCCTGGGCCTTAAATTTTTTTTTTAGATTTTGAAACAGAGTCTCACTTTAAGTTGCTAAGGCTGGCCTTGAGCCAGTGATCATCCCGTCTCAGCCTGGGACTGTGAGTACTAGTACTATAGACCCTCATGCCTGGCTTGGGGGACATTTTAAATCCAAACTGTAACAGTGTGGGTGATTGCTGCCGAGGGGGCCTGGGCCAAGTGACCTGTGGGCCTAGGAGGTCTGAGAGAGGGCAGGAGGGACAGGAGCTGCCCCAGCCGCAGGCAGGCTCACCATCGGAAGTTTGTGGGAGATTAAAAAGCTGCTTTTGGGGGAGGGAGCTGAGGAAGGGTGGGTTAGCCAATGTGCCAAGAAACTCAGTATAATTTGAGGCATTTCTTTTCTCTCTGCAGAATGCTTTATTCACTATTTGTAAAGACAAATTAAAAAAAAAAAAGCGATATTTTTGAGGTAAAAAGAAAAGGAGTGTTAAAGGTTGGCTTTGTGTGGAAGAGCGTTGTCCTAGCCACGGTGACTGTGAGAATCTATTAGTACTGAACTGTGCCTACTGTATTTGGCCGGAGAGGCAAGAAATCTAGAGCGATAGACCTGGGGTTTCCATTACCACTTGGTTTAGTCTTTGTCCGGAGGAAACCTAATCGGCAGCTTAGAACAGTGTACTATTGTTCACTTTATATGGGTGGGAAGATTAAGCCCTTAATTAATCAGGGAATGGATAATTGATCATTGTTAGGTCCCTGAAAGTAGCCACGATTACATACGGGTCCCTGAGGTTGATAATTGTCTGTTCTCCTGCAAATGGTCACGACTGCTCATGAGTCATTTTGTAATGAGCGCTGAGTCATTGTGAACTCCCTGGGAATGGGATTAGTGGTGTGGGGGAGCTCGGATTTTCTGCAGGGAAGCCTCCCCATTCATGTCAGCTTCCTTTGAGAAGGAAATTTCTAGATTTAAATATACCTGGAGGGTTAAAAGAGCAATACAGGGAGAAAAAACCCAAAACTCTTTCAAAGAGAAAACCCAGCTTTTCAAACACAGGGACGCGAATTCAATGCCCAAAGAAGGTGGTGGGAAGTTCCCTGAAGTTTCAGAACCACCACCAGGTCTGCCACCTCCGCCTCTTCCCCCTTTGGCTCCATCCTTGTGGGGACAGAGGACAGGAAGCAGCTCTTTCTAGTCTCAGCATCTGAGGTGCCGTCTCAACAGAAGCTCCTTTCCCTCTGCCAGAGCTGTTGCTTTCCTGTACTCAGAGCATCCCATAAATGAAGACTAATGGTTGCTCTCCGCGGGACACCACTGCAGGAACGTCCCAGGGTGGCCAGTGCACTGTGGCTTCCTGAAGAGGTTATGAACAGCGCTGGGCATCCGTCTGAACACGCAGGGCCTGATCGCCATCATGCACGCGATTGATTCCTCCAAGCTCACTTGCCTGCGTGGTCAGGCAGCAGCTCCCGCAGAGGCTCAGCTGACCGGTCCTGCTAGGCCAGAGCGTGGGCTCAGCGCGCCCCGCAGGGCTCCTTGCAGGTGTGCTCTGCAAACCAGGGGCTAGGTCATCAAGATGTGCAAAGCCTAGGGGGCAATCATTCACTTAACAATAACAACCCACTCACTAGCTGGGCTGGGCGTGGTGCCCCAGGCCTGTAATTCCAGTACATGGGAGGCTGAGACAGGAGGGGTGCAGGTTTGAGGCCAGCCCCAGAACCTTAGAGAAATCCTGTTTTAAAAAATGAGGTGGGCCGGGCATGGTGGTGCACGCTTGTAATCCCTGTGCTTGGGAGGTGGAGACAGGAGGATCGCGCAGGTTCCAAGTCAGCCTCGTTGGCTTAAGAAACCCTGTTTCCAAATAAAAATATAAAAAAAGGTTTCTGGGAGTGTAGCCCAGAGGTAGAAGGGTTTCCAAGAACCCCAGAACCACCAAAAAAAAAAAATGAGGTGGGAGCTGGGCATGGTGGTGCACACTTGTAATCCCAGCATTTGGGAGGCTGAGACAGGAGGATCTCAGGTTTGCAGACAGCCTCAGCTACTTAGTGAGGCCCTCCACAACTAAGTGAGACCCTGTTCTAAAATAAAGAATAAAAAATAGGGCTGGGGGTATAGCTCGAAGAAAGAATACCCCTGGGTTCCATCCCTAGTACCGCAAAAAAAAAAAAAAAGAGGTGGGGCTGGGGTGTAGCTTTGAGGTAGAATGCTCCTGGGTTCAATCTCTAGTACCATAAAACAAACAAACAAACAAACAAATGAATAAATAAATAATATATCCCCAAGACCACTTGCCCCAGAGGCCGTCATGTTCAGAGGTTGGTCCCTGGGGGTGTGGCTCGTTGTGTGTGCGCGTGTGTGTGCACGTGTGCATGTGTGTGTGTGTGTCTCCCAACCCCATCCAGCTGTAGCATCCGGCCCTGACCCTCTCTGTTCATCCTTTATGTTCTCTCTGCTCTGTTCCATTGTGACCGAGGACCTGTGGCCTGGGCTCCAGAGTAAAAGGCACTCTAAACAGGTCTATGTGTATATGTGCACACACATGCACACACATGTGCACACACACACACATGGAGAGAGAGGGGGAAGCCTCCACACCCATAAGTAAGTGACTCTTCCTCCTTCTGTCCTAGGGATGAACTCCAGGGACATTCTCTCTCCAGCACATATGCTGTGAAAGCAGTTCCCCTCTGCAAGGCCTTGGACCAGTGTGGGTTGAAGAGACAGCCCACGTGGGAAGGTGAGGTGCTTTCAGGAACAAACCCAGACGAGACGACAGCCCTGAGAAGCGAGCCTGCTTGGCGCAGAGGCCCCGCCCCTCGTGGTGCAGGTGGGACTTCCAAAGCACGTGATGCGGAGCCTTCTTAGGAGCTTGTCTTAATAGTGGACTCGACAGTGCTCGACCAGGGGCCTGAGTCATAGGAAGCAGCGGCAGGCTCGAACCTGGCTTGGTGGCGTGTTGTAGAGAGCTCAGACACGGAAGCCTCATTGTCTAGAACTGGCCAGCGGTCGCTTGGTTGGAAGAACTGATTCTATCACTTTAGGCTTATTTTTTTTTGCGGGGTGGGGGAGGCTGAGATAGGTTCAAGGCCAGCCTCAGCAATTTAGGGAGTCCCTCAGCAACTTAGTAAGTCCCCATTTCAAAACAAAATAGGGTTGAAGGTATAACTTAGAGGCAGAATGCCCCTGGGTTCAATCCCTAGCACCACCAAAAAACAGTTCTCACAAAACTTGAGAATTGATCCAAATATATTTTCTATAAAAATTATATCACATTATCAAGTAGCGTATGTCTTAGATATTTAAAGTTATTTTAGACTTTGGAGGGAAAATGTGATATTCAGAGGACAATGAAAATCATAGTATTTGGTAAAATTCAGAAACTACTTATTACTATTTTATTATTATTTTTGGTACTGTGTATATGTCTTGATATTAAAAGCCTTGGAGGGAAAATATGATATCCAGAGGACTCTGAAAGTCATAGTATTTGGTAAAATTCAGAGACTATTGATTATTATTTTTGTTATTTTTGGTGCTGTGGATTGAATCCAGGGGCATTTTACCTTTGAGCCCCACGCCCAGCAACCTTGTACTTTTTTTTTTTTAATTTTTTTTTATTGGTGCACTGTATTCATACATCATAGTAGGATACATACTTTTGTAGACATACGTGCACACTTTTCCCAGTCAGCCCCCACCCAATCCCCACCCCATTCTCTCCCTATCCCTCCCTCCCATGCTTGGCTTAGTAGTTGACATCTAGTATTATGGCATTTTATCTAAAATTAAAAATGATAATCTCACATAACAGTTTCATTTGTCTGATACCAAGCTTTTGATGACTTAAAGATAACATTTCAATATTTCTTTTTGCTTTCTTTCTTACCAGAGAATATTTTTTTTCTATTTTTTTTAGGTGAAACTATCATATATTTATATATTTATTTTTCAGAAAAAAATCTATCCTAATATGGAATATGGACTCTAGGTACCCAAAATGATCTTGAAAAAGAACAAAGCTAGAAGATATATATTTTCTGATTTCAAACCATATAAAGCTACAATAATTGAAACAGTGTAGTACTATTCTAAAGGCAGATATATAAACCATTGGAGTTAAATAAAAGCCTAGAGCTAAATTCTTCCCTATATTGTCAAGTTATTTTTGACAAGGTTTCCACGAACATTTGGTGGTGGAAATAAAAATCTTTTAACTAAATATTGTTAAAAAATAATAATTACATGGAAAAGAATAAAATTGGACCCTTACCTAATCCCATATACAAATATTAACTCAAAATAGATAAAAGACCTAAATATAAATCTTAAGACTATAAACTTTTAGGAGAAAATCTGGGTCATTAAACCTCACAACACTGAAATTGGCAGTGATTTCTTGGTTATGATTTCAATGGCACAGGCAACAGAGGAGTATACAAACTCCCTAAAAAAAAAAAATTGTATATCCAAAGACAATGTAAACAGAGTTAACAGTTACTAATAGAATGGGATAAAATATTTCCAAATGCTATATCTGAAGGTATATTAATATTCCAACTAGAAATCCTAAAAATTAACAATAAAGGCAAACAATACCCTTTAGAGATAGGTAAAAGACTAACATAAATAATGAATCTCCACAGATAACCAATCTTAGTTGTCTGTTGAATGGAAAATCTTGTTTCTCTGGTTCTGGTGTGTGTTACCTATTTCTTCTTTGTAGTTAATCTCTTTGAGTATTTTCTCTAGCGCTGGTTTTGAAGACATAAATTCCTTCAGTTTCTGTTTGTCATGGAAGCTTCTTATTTCCCCATCTAATTTGATAGAAAGTTTTGCTGGGTAGGAAATTTTTGGCTGGAAGTTGTTTTCTTTCAGAGTTTGGAATATGTTACTCCAAGCCCTTCTGGCTCTCATGACTTGGTTTGGGAAGTCTGGAGTGATTCTAATTGGTTTGCCTCTGAATGTCACTTGGCCCTTTGCTTTTGTTGCCTTTAAGATTCTCTGCTTGGCTTCCACATTGGTCATTTTGACAATTATGTGGCGTGGGGATCCTCTTCTCTGATCCTGTCTAAAGGGAGTTCTATAAGTTTCCTGGACCTTTGTATCAACCTCTTGCTCTATGTTTGGAAAATTTTCTGCTATTACTTCCTTGAAGAGATTGTTGATCCCTTTGGTTTCACTTTCTTTTCCCTCCTCTATTCCAGTAATTCTTAGGTTAGCTCTCTTAAAATGGGCCCATATTTCTTCAATATCAGATTCCTGCTGTCGGATATTTTTTTCTAGATTAGAAACTATGCGTTCATTTTTGGATTGCTCATCTTCTAAGAGTGAGATTCTGTTCTCCATGTGTTCTAATCGGTTGTTTGTGCTTTGAATTGAGGCCTTTACTTCATTAATTGCATCCTTTATCTCTTTTTGGCTCTCTCTGAGTTCTTTTCGAAGCACCTCTATTATTTCTACAGTTATTTTCCTGATTTGATCTTCTAGAAATCTCTGATTTTCTGTTTTATTGGGTTCTGATGTTGTGGGGTTGTGGGCATTCATTGCTCCAGTATTATTCCTCTTTCCCATGATTTCGGAAGTTTGTGCCTTCTCTGGGTTCTTCCCTTGGGTCACTATGACTTCCCTTAAGGTGCTCTGGATCTCGAATCAGTAGTATCTCAGACCCCACTACTCCTTTACTGGGTTTTATCACAGAGTCTCCAACCCAGAGAGTCGATAGAGGCTGCTTTAGACTGTGGGGGGTGCCAGGTTGCACGATCTCCTATGGTGTGATATCTCCGCCACCGCCCCTCCCCCACTGGGTCAAGTCCCAGGGATTTCTCCTCTGTGGCCCGCAATTTGACTCACTGTTCTTGAGTACGCAGATGTAGCTGTACTGGCCTCGCTGAATTCGCTGCTGCTGCCGCCGGTAGCAATATGGCGCCGCTGCTACGCCCTCGGCTGCGGGGCTGGCGTTTTTCTTCTTGATTTTGATTTCTACTCTGAATCCCTGCAGCGTGTGCTGAGCTCGGCCACTGGGAGCTGTAGATGCTCTCTGCGTGGAGAAATCTCGCCTAGCTGTTCCGCAGTGGCTCACCTCAGCTTGCTGTGGCCGTCTGGTGAATTCGCCGCTGCCGCCGGCAGTATGGCGCTGCTGCCGCGTCTGCCTCATCCTCGGGTGCGAGGCCGGTGTATCTCCTCTGTGGCTCTGTTCTCAGTCTGCTTTCTCTCTGGAGCCTGGTGATTTTTTGTTTCACTGGTGATGGTGTTTTCTGGCTATGAAAGGCGCTGATTTTGTGGTAATGGAGATTTGTTGTTAGCGGGGCTCTTAAGCCCCGCTTTTCTCGGTCGCCATCTTCCCGGAAGTCCAACCTTGTACTTTTTAATTGCCAAGTTGCTGAGGCTGAGGCTGGCCTCGAACCTGCGATCCTTCTGATCAGACTCTCAGGTACTGGGATTCCAGGTGTGCGTCACCACACCCAGACCAGATACTACTTTCTTTTTTTTTTTTTTATACTTTCACTGGTGTGTTATGGTTTCATATCATAATGGAGCTAATCGTGATGGCTGTGACCCAGGAGAGGTTACCAGCCCATTGCTGCTGTACTTAAAGTCCTGTTCTCTGCTTCACTCTGGGCCATTTTTTTCCTATTCTTCCAGAAGCCTCACGGTTTCACACCATTGCAGCAGCCCTGAGAAGATGAGCATTCTCTCCAACGACACTCCAGCCCTTTCCAGTATATTCACCCATGTGTCCCCGTGTACCCATCATCAACTACAGAATGCTACACATATGCTCAGATCTATAAAGAGTGAACTGAGTAGCGGTTATAAATAACTAAACATATCCTAGCTGGGACTTCCAGGATAAAGAGGTTATAGATTCAGAGCTGTAACAGGCATGGTGGAAAGCAGCCATTTATCCTTGCTTATCTTAATAGCTACTGGCTTCGGGGTTGGTGTTTCTATGTCAGGCATTTGCTGCGTCCTGCGATCATATGTAACCACAGAGCCCCACGCTGGGCATGGAGACACGCCAGGGCCTGGATAGACACCTGCAGTGGCATCTCATTAGCTGGACCTGTGAGCCAGCAAGTTGTAGTGAGACTTTTCCTAAGTAACTCAGTTATCTTCTGTGAGGTCCTATGGCATCTGGGTAAAGCTGTTGACTCAGCTGGTCTTGGGAGTTTGGCCGGCAGGGGAATTGGGCCTCCCCGCTCACTCGGGAGGCTCCCGCTCACAGCAGCAGGCCCAGCTCTCACCTTCCCACTCACACACGTAACCTACCCTTCATTGGGAGATACTTTCACTTCAAAATGGGAACGTGGTGCTCACCAGACCAATCTCAAGCTCTCTACTTCTGTGAGGTGCTTAATTAGGACCTCAGCTTGTGATAAAAGCCGCTGATGATGTCTTTGCACATGAATTCTCTGATAAGTTTGATTACTGATTCCACGTGAGAATTCAAGTGTACAAAAGGAAGGATTAAATGGATAACAGTGGCCATGTAAGAGGGATTATTACCAGTGAGAGGATGGTTGATCCTTCATTTTGGGCACTCCTGGGGACCAACAAAGAATGACCAATGAGGACTCTCCAGGGGCCTCTGTCAGAAGCCCAAGGACCCCGCAGCCAACTGGAGGACCAACCTATGTAGGAAGGCTGCCTCTCCATTCTCTTCTCCCACGATTTCCTGAGACAGAGACTCCAAAACATCTCATCTCTTTGTTTGGGTTGAACTCTCCTGTATTAATTGACAAATGACCCCTCTTTTTTAATTTCTCTGTGAGCAAGGATGCTATTCATTGACATTATCCTAAGAAAAATACTCTAATTTTTGACATGATTAAAAAGTCATTGTGGCTGGGTGTGGTGGTGCAAACCCATCATCCCAGTACTTGGGAGGCTGAAACAGGAAGATTGTGGTTGCAGGCCCTGCCTCAGGAATTTTGTAAGACCCCCAGAAACTTAGCAAGACCTTATCTCAAAATAAAAAAAAATAAATAGGGTTGGAGTTGTAGCTTGGAGGTAGAATGCCCCTGGGTTCAATCCTGGTAACACACACACACACACACACACACACACACACACACACACACACATCCTGTAACCATATCTGAACAATTCTGTGCCCTTTGCATTTTTACCTCAACTTAAGAAAGTCTATATTAACGAAATGCAATGTGCAACAGGCAGATAACCAGTAGACATATTTGGCTCCCATTCAGTTAAAAGCCATTTACTGAGGGCATACCATGTTCAGGGATAGGTGTTAATGGGAACATCTTGTCAGGAAGCAGTCCCTGTAGAGCTATGTGCTTTTACACAAATGGCTCACTGCTCTGGTCCTTCCCATGTTGTACACTGGTGCTGAAAATATGAATGTGACTGGGAGAATTCAATGTTTGTTTGTTTGTTTGTTTGTTTATTTATTGTGGTGCTTGAGATTGAGCCCAGGAGCATTTTAGCTCTCATTTACCCCCCCCCAGCCCTTCTTCTTTTGAAACAGTGTCTTGCTAACTTGTCGAGGGTCTTGCCAAGTTTCTGAGGCTAGAATCAAACTGGTACTCCTCCTGTCTCAGCCTCCCAAGCACAGTGAGTACCGGCAGGCTCCACCAGGCCTGGCTTAGAAGTCCATGTTTTAAACATGTAAAATGCTGACTGCATAGTAAATCATAGTGCATTTTAAATATTAGTCTCAGGGATGTGCCAGATGCAAACATTCAGGAACTCATTGGTTCGGATGCTGCTCTCTGGGAGCGCCCTGTCTAAGGGGGTCTGAGCACCATGTGGGGACGTGAGGCAGCTTTGAGGGGGATGGACCAGGGCTGGGACTTGCTGAGTGATCAGAGAAGGCTCCCTGGGGGAGAAAGCCTTAAGGCCCTCAGTAGCCATAGCCTCAAATGGTGGCTTCTGGAAGTTGTCCACCAAAAGGCAGGCTGGGAGCATTGCAGCCAATGTCCCTATGAAGCCAGAAGACTCCCATTGTCTGTGTTGGCATGGGGCCCCTCTCCTGAGCTGGGCTCAGGGGAAAGACAGAAGACTTGCAGGGACAGGGGCCCTGGCCTTTGGCGTGTGCCTCAGGCCGTGCGGGGGCTCTGCGGTGGTCCTGGAGAGGGGTGTTTAGAGTGAGCTCCTTGCTGGTCTGTGTGCTTCTCATCACTTGAGGGGCCCACCTCATGGCGGGAGCTGGGCTCAGCTCTCCAAATCCCCACTCCAGCCTCACACTCCACGGTCCAAGCCCCAGCCTGTCACCTGCCAATCTATGCAGGGAGGGACTCTGATCCAAGCTCAGGTGAGCTTTCCAGGATGCCAGTGGCAGAGAAAAGATTCCTCGGAGCCTAAAACCAGGTAGGGTGGAGCAAGCCGCGGAGCAGGCCCCAGCTTGCCAGAGGAGACAGCACGTTCCTCAGCACCCCTGGGCCACGCTCCCCACCCGAGGCCACGCACAGGTCAATCAAGTACGCTGGGACTTGGCACCGCGGGGCGGCCGGCTCGTACCTGACACTTAGCACGTACGCTCGGTCTGTGTCACTCTGGCTCCTGATCGCCTTTGGAGAAGGAAACATAGCTGACGTAATTTCTGTCCCGGGCTGTTTTCCCTCGGCTCTCCTGTTACCGTGGCGCTCTTGGCAGGCTGCTGACGTGTGAGCTCTGCAGACCAGGACACAGAGGCAGGTGATCGGCGACGAGGGACAGTTTCCAGACACACGGGTCCTGGGCCCGCGTGAGGTGCCAGGTGCCGGGCGACGCCCCTGGAGCCTGAAAGGCGCTCCCAGAGCTGCAGAACTTCTGCCCACGAAACGCCACGCACGCACGAAGCCTTCCTGCCCCTGCGCACTGTGACAGGAGGAGAGTGAGCTCTGCTCTTACAGAGAAGGAGCTGGAAGCCCTGGACATGCATTATCGCCACTGCCCGTCAGACCTGCAAAGCGTTTGAAAGATAAACCCGGGTTTGCAAACGTTTGGAGGAAGGATTTGAACCCAGGTCTGTTTCAGTGCCCGGACCTCTAGCCTTCCATGCCAGACTACATTAAGAGTTCCGGCTCTAGCCCGGTGTGGTGGCCCATGCCTGCAACTCCAGTGCTTGGGAGTCTGAGGCAGGAGGATCACAGGTTTGGAGTCAGTCTCAGAGAATTAGAAAAGTCTTGTTTTGAAATTAAATAAATAAAATGAAAAGGGCTGGGAGTATAGCTGAGAGGTAGAAAGCCCCTGGGTTGAGTCCCTGGTACCAAAAAGAAGAAAAAGAAAAAGAACTCTGTGTATATGTTGCAGCCTTTGTCCTTCCTTCCTTCCTTCCTTCCTTCCTTCCTTCCTTCCTTCCTTCCTTCCCTCCTTCCTTCTTATACTGGGGGTCGAACCTAGAGACATTCTATCACTGAGCTACATACCTGACCCTTTTTATTTTTTATTTTGAAGTAAGGTCTTGTTAAGTTGGTGAGGCTCTCCCTAAATTGCCCCCTGCAGTCCTCCTGCCTCGGCCTCCCACGTGTTGGCACTGCAGGCTTGCGCAGCTGCCCGCTTGCCGCCTGGCTCACAGCCGCAGTCTTCTCCGCCTGAGATTCTCAAGAGGCAGCTGGGCTGCACGCAGACTGTCCTGTGGATCTTGCTTGGGGAGGATGCCCCGCCAACCCCAACTTTCTTCTTCCTGTCCAGTCACCTGTCCTGCCACCTGGCTGTGGCGCAGACGCTCCTGTGCTCTCTCTGTCCTCAGCCTGCGCCTTCCCCTGGTTTGGCCCCGATCCTGCTCTCTGGTGGTGCAGACTTGGGAGACGGCGACTCTCTTCTATACCCTTGCCTTCCCCAGAAGTTCCTTTCTTGCCGAAAGAAACTTTAAGAGACTCCTCCAGGTTATGGTGGCCGGAAGGAGCAGAGTGGGGGCAGGGCAGTTTAATCTCCGGCGAGCCGGTGCCTCTCAGACTTGGGCGCTGTGCTGAAACAGAGCAGCGCTGGCCCCCGCGGAGCCCTGGCGTCCTGAGCCAGAGCAGCCTGTGCGCCCTCTGCTTTCTAGGATGGTACCCGGTACCCCCGCTTGGAGCCCTGATGGAACCCTGTCCTGGGTGCCAGAGGCATGGGCTCCAGCTGCAGAGGGCGGTGGGATGAAGCAGCTCAGGAGAGCGGGGTAGTCCCCCAACTTGATTAGTGGTCTCCATCACCCCTTGATGGTGGTCTCCCATCTCTTGCTTGGTGAACCTTCCAGTTCTTGCTTGGTGAACCTTCCATTTCTTGCTTGGTGGTCCTCCCATCCCTAGCTTGGTGGTCCTCCCATTCCTAGCTTGGTGGTCCTCCCATCCCTAGCTTGGTGGTCCTCCCATCCCTAGCTTGGTGGTCCTCCCATCCCTAGCTTGGTGGTCCTCCCATCCCTAGCTTGGTGGTCCTCCCATCCCTAGCTTGGTGGTCCTCCCATCCCTAGCTTGGTGGTCCTCCCATCCCTAGCTTGATGGTCCTAGCTCTTCCCATCTCTTGCTTGGAGGTCCCTCCAACACTTGCTTGATGGTCCTTCCATCCCTTGATCTCCCTCATCAGCTCTTCCTTGGTGGTCCTCCCATCCCTTGCTTAATAATCTTCCCATCCCTGGCTTAGTGGTCTTCCCATCCCTAGGTTGGTGGTTCTACCATCCCTGGCTTGGAAGTCCTCTTATCCCTGACTTGTAAATCTTCCCATCCCTGGCTTGGTGGTCCTCCTATCCCTGGCTTGGTAGTCCTCCTATCCCTGGCTTGGTGGTCCTCCCATCCCTGGCTTTTAAGTCTTCCCATCCCTGGTTTGGTGGTCCTCCTCCAATCCTTGGCTTGGTGGTCCTCCGATCCCTGGCTTGGTGATCCTCCCATCCCTGGCTTGGTGGTCCTCTGATCCCTGGCTTGGTGGTCCTCCCATCCCTGGCTTTGTGGTCCTCCCATTCCTGGCTTGGTGGTCCTCCCATCCCTGGCTTTTAAGTCTTCCCATCCCTGGTTTGGTGGTCCTCTGATCCCTGGCTTGGTGGTCCTCCCATCCCTGGCTTGGTGGTCCTCTGATCCCTGGCTTGGTGGTCCTCCCATCCCTGGCCTTGTGGTCCTCCCATCCCTGGCTTGGTGGTCCTCCCATCCCTGGCTTGGTGGTCCTCCCATCCCTGGCTTGGTGGTCCTCCGATCCCTGGCTTGGTGGTCCTCCGATCCCTGGCTTGGTGGTCCTCCGATCCCTGGCTTGGTGGTCCTCCCATCCCTGGCTTGGTGGTCCTCCTATCCCTGTCTTGATGATCCTTCTATCCTCTGCTTGCCACCAGATGACTTGGCTCCCCAGCCAAGACAGGGAAAGATAAATATATTTTATATATATATTATCAGGTAACTATTTCAGAGAGAAGCTACATAATTTTGTTGTGTAAATCTGGTAGCCTATATTCTTTAGGAGAAACTGTTCCAACTTATTCTCTGTTGATGTGATATTTAGGTAAAAGATCATTTCCCTACCTTACCCAAACTAACCTCTCTGAACCCATGTTTGCCAAATGCAAACTTGCTCTAAGCAGATATAACAAACTGAACATGTTAACTGCCTCACACATGAGGTGCCTCTGTGACTCCGCCCGTGTATGGAGAGCACGGCTCTTATGCACCCCAGCAGCAGGCACAGGGCTGGCGGGAGACACAGGCTACGCCAGAATCTTAATGTTGTCCCTGGAGGTGACCGCAGTCCCACACACCAGTGCTCCCATGGCTTGACTTCTTTATCTCTAAATTAGAAAAGAAAGAAATGAAACAGAATTAAAATTATTCACACTAATTTATTCCGTGTAGATTTTGAGTATTTTTAACTTGATAAGAGTAAAATGGTAAGAGAGACTATTTTCCTCTGGATAGACAAGACGTTTTGCCTTCAAAACCAGTTTACTCGCCGGGCGTGGTGGTGCACGCTTGTAATCCCCACGCTTGGGAGGCGGAGACAGGAGGATCACGCTGGTTCGAAGCCAGCCTCCCTGGCTTAAGAGACCCTGTTTCCAAATAATATAAAAATAGGTCTGGGAGTGTAACCCAGAGGTAGAAGGGTGTCCAGGAAAAAAAAACCAGTTTACATTTATTAATGCTAAAATGTGTGAGTCAATTATTATTTTTCCTTGTCTTTATGATTTATTTTATTTTGATGCAATATTATTAGTGCAATATAATTATAAATCACAATGAGGTTCACAGTAATACATTCAGCCAGGTGTCATGGTGCATGTCTGTAATCCCAGGACTTGGGGGGCTGAGACAGGATTGTAGTTGGAGGCCAGCAGTACATGGAAACTTAGTGAGATTCTGTTTCCAAATAAAAAATAAAATAGGGCTGGAGGTGTAGCTCGGAGGTAGAATGCCCCTGGGTTCCATCCCCAGTGCTGCAAACGAACTAAACAACAATAAAAAAGAAAGCAAAACCCCACACTGGGACATCCATATTCGCACACAGCCTTCCTTGGCGTGGCTCCCTCCTCACACCATCCTGAGACCATCCCTGCCTCCCCATGCGAGCTAGCAAGGTTGTTAGTGATACCTAATACATGGATGTAATATTGCTAGGTCTGTTTCCTTCATCCAGTCTCCTTGTCCCTCCTCCCCTCTCCTCCCCAATCCCTTCCCACTATTCTACGGGTCTCTCTTCTTATTATCCCAAAGTTGCTTTTCTTTCCAATTTTCTCTCACACTTCTACAGATGGGAGAAGACGTCCACCCTTCCATCCTCTGAGCCTGGCCAACCTCGCTTAGCACCAGGGTCCCCAGCCCCATCCATCTGCCTGCTCATGACATAATTCTGCTCTTGGCTGAGCTGCGCATCTCCTTTGGTTTATCCATTACTGTTCTGCACTGGAACCCGCAGTGGCCCCTGCAGCGGCTCAGCTCCTACTTGGCACCGCTGGGGGACCAGCCTGTGCTCCGCTGCCTGAGGGTCTGCACATGCTCGTCACAGAGGGAGTTGCACACCTGTGTGGCTGAGCTACACATGGCGCTGTGGGTGAGGGTCCATCGTGAGCCCCTTGTCAGCTGTTGACACAGGTTGGGTCCACAATTGGGCTACTGTGAATTGTGAGTCACTGCCTGTACACGGAGCCTGGCAAGTCTCAAAAGTCCTGACCAGAACCCTGCTGGTTCCCAGGGATCCTGCACTGGGGATCTGTTGTTATCTCTGAGGAGCAAAGACATAACAGGGATGATTAATGGAATAACAATTTAAGATACTCAACTTTAAATATAACAACAATATAAGCAGATAGACCAGTCAGCATTCCCAGTTCGGGGCCACCAAGTTAGGGACAGAGATGCAAGTATCACCATAGTATCAGCGTTTTTGGTTATTTCCAAACTTAGTAAGTTTATGAGGCTGAAGGTGTACTTAGACTTTGTACAAGCTCATTTAGTGGTAGAATGACCTTGGGTTCAGTTGTCTGTCTGTCTCTCTGTCTGTCTCTCTCTCTCTCTCTCTCTCTCTCTCACACACACACACACACGTACACGTGTGGAATTTGATCTGGGTTTGAAAAAGAAAAGATTGAGCCTTATTGGGCAAACCTAAGAATAAGAGTTTCTCGTGAGACTGGGCACTCGGCGGTCCCTGTGCTCACACTCTGTGGCGTGCTCCTTTACCGTGGTCCCGATGACACCGTGCCCCCAGGAATGCCCAACCCCGCAGCGGGTCCGCGGTTGTGTGCGCGACGGAGCTGCGGCGAGCCCAGTGTTGACCCTGTTCCATTCCTGTGGGAGATGGGGCAGGAGCCAAGCCCTGCCACTCGCAATGCAGCTAGTTAAAAATCAAGTCACGTACTAGTGTCACGTGCATATCTGCATTCATAGCAGCACAGGTCACAATCGATGCGTGTGGAAGCCGTGTAGGTGTCCGTCGACAGAAGGGTGGAGAGAGAAGGCGTGGTTTGAGGATTCCACTCCGCAGTACTCACGCCATTGGAGGAAAGGGGTGGGACTGAAGCGCATTTTGCGGAATCTCAGAGAGCCCAGGGCTGTATATTTTCTCTAATATGTGGAAGCTAGGGAGAAAATAGGAAACCAAAAGAGTTTAGATAAGAGAGAGAGAGAGAGAGAGAGAGAGAGAGAGAGAGAGAGAGAGAGAGAGAGAGAGAGAGAGAGAGAGGAGTGCCACTAGAATAGGGGAGTGGAGAAGACAGGGCTTGCGGGAGGGCAGCTCGAATACTGTGCCGTCCATATAGGAAGGTGTCTCACTACCAATCTCACTAGCGTGTGCGAGGATGGGACGCAGGGGACACACCGAGGGCTGTGTGCACGCACGTTTGCATCACTCTAACCTCATTGTGATGTATAATTACAGTGCACCAATATTAAAAAACACATATTTGTGCAGACACCAAGCATTTTGTACAGTGCACCAAGCATTAAAAAAACACATATTTGTGCAGTATACCTGGGTCATGGCAGAATGGACGGCAAATGGGGCTTGGCGGGTTTTGCTTTATTAACCTCAGCAATGGCCTCTGCTCACGGGCTCCTGATCTAGATACAGACTCTCTTCTTTCCTACCTTCCTTTCCTTTCCTTTCCTTTCCTTTCCTTTCCTTTCCTTTCCTTTCCTTTCCTTTCTTCTGTACTGGGGACTGAACCCAGGGTATGTTATATCTCTAAGCTACACCCCTAACTCTGTTTATTTTTTATTTTGAAACAAGGTCTTGCAAAGTAGCTGAGGTTGGCCTCACACTTGCAATCCTCCTGTCTCAGCCTCCCAAGGACTGGGATTACAGGCACTGGCCACCGTGAGCCGTGGCTCTGACAAGTTCTTTTGAAGTACAGTCAGGACCTTTGACGCAGCTGATGGTTTCACTGGCCTGGCGACCCCTGGGGGAAGGGAGGTCAGGATGCCAGGGTGGACTTGGACTGCCGGGAGTGCGGGGCTGGGGTGCTCTGCCCCCAGAGTCTGAGACCCAGGAATCCAAATTATGACTGGGGATAGGGTGAGAAAAAAGTGCATTTTGATGAAAATCCAATTAAAGGAACAATTAACTGGGTCCTTCCTGCTCACGAGGCACTCTGCTGGATGATGTTAGGGGAGCTGGGATGAATCAGATCAGCTCTGTACCCGAGGGATGGATCCTGGCGGGGCGGGTGGGGGTGGACAGTACAAAGGAACCACAAAGCAGTGTTTGGAAGTTTCTCGAAGGGGCCGCAGGTATGGGCGCAGGGCTGCCATTACCAAGGACGCCCCGAGGCCCGTGGCGCCACCCCAGCCCTGCCCCTACCGGGCAGGAAGAGAAACTGAGAACGCACAGGTGGACGGTGACGTTCCTTAGTAAATCATATTTACACGAGACAGCTGCATTTTTGTGCTTTATGCTTAGCCAAATCCTATTTAATTAACCTACTTAGACTTGTTGATTGAGGTTAATTAGACCCGAGGATTGATGTTAATTGCCATTGTAAACTGCCAATGTTATAGGCAGCGCATTTCAGATTTGGCAAAAAAAAAAAAAAAAAAAAAAAAAAACCCTGAGGTAAAGCGCTGTTTTTCCTAGCCGGCTTGCTTTTTGTTTTACGCTCTCCTCCCTTCGTAGATGAAAAGGCGTTCCTCCATCCCTGATTGCACGCGGCTCTGCTTTTGTTGGGCGGTGGGTGGACGGGTTATTGAAGGAGCGGATTCCATTTTCGGCAGTGAGTCCTCAGGTGCGCGGTGGCCTCCTCCTCTTGCTTCTCTACGCTTTCCTTCTCATGCCCCCAACACGGGCACACACGCAACACACAGATGCATGCACACACACTCACAGATACACACGCACACAGCACGCATAGCCACACACGTGTGTGCATGGCATATATGTGCACAGATACATATGCACACACATGCATGTGTATGCACACACTCACCACGGTCTACATCTAGTTCCACCCTCCAAAGCTGCGTCGTGGGTGTTTTGGGGCAACTGTTTGCTGATTATAGGATGTTCAAGATCCTAACAAAGGAAATATGTAACTTTTCTCGGGGGGGTAGTAGAGGTTGAACCCAGGGGTGTTCTATCTCCAAGCAACACCCACGGCCCTTTTTATTTTGAAACAGGCTCATTAAGTTGCGGAGGGTCTTGATAAGTTGCTAAGGCTGGACTTGAACCTGTGATCCTCCTACCTCAGCTCCAGGAAGATTGTAGCCATGAGATCTGATACAAAAGGCAACCTGAGCTTTCATAAACGGGGATGGGGAGCAAAGGGGCATGCCTGTTTGTAACTGTATTTATGTGCAGTGTGTGTGTGTGTGTGTGTGTGTGTTGAAATTATTAATATCTAATATCCATAGCCTGAGGCGGTCAGCCGACTCTTGGTACCTCAGCCCCTATTTTAGGAGTCATCTGTCCCAGTCTCTTTTCTGTTGCTGTCAGAGCATACTCGGTACTGGATAACTTTTAAAGAGCAGACATGTATTAACTCACAGCTCTGGAGCCTGGGGACCACGGTCAAGGTGCTGGACGGTTTGTCAGGCGACAAGGGAGGCCACTCTCCTTTCCTAGATGGCGCCCCGTGCTCTGTGACTTTCTTCCTCACAGGGGGAGAGCCTGGATCCAAATGTGGCCAAGAGCCAAGGGGGCAAGCTTCCCCTTCTCCCTCGGCACTAATCCCACCCAAGAGGCAGGACCCTCCTGGCCTCTCTCCTCCCAAAGTCTCGCTTCTTTTTGCTGCCAGCGAGAGCAACCATTTTAGCATGAGTTTGGGAGAGTTCACACAGCCAAAGCGTAGCATTCCTCTTTCCCCAGGGCCCATTTGCTTTTCTCGTGTATTTTCTTCATGATCTAAAATCCTGCTGGCTTTCTGGTTCAGACGGAGGTCACTAGAATCGTCTCCATTTGGCCAACGTTGGGTGTTCCAAAGCTCCCTCAGCTGAGGTTCGGTCCGTCACAAAGAATCCCTCATGGACATTTTCATTTGTTTTCCATGGAAGGCGTAACTTTATACCACTTTTTAAATCAAAAGAACACTTTGTTGAAAAGTGCATGTATTTCTACTCTACCTTATGCTTTTTTTTTTTTTTCAACCAATGCAGATGGTATATTGACAATCAGTTTAATGATGTTTTAAGAGTCACGCCAGGCCTTTGCCAAAAGAACAAGACTGATATTGGAGCATCCTATGAAAGCTCTTGTTTATTTCGGTGGATATTAATTTAGTGATTCACATTTTAGAACCAGAATTTTGGTTTCCGATGTATCATCTTTTTTGCAAAGGAACTTCTTATTCAGTATGGAGACACAGGCTGGAAGGATTTTCCTACTTACTCCACAAACATTTCTCATATCTGTCTGTGCAACACTTTGTGCTTGCAGATGACTCTTTAGAGATTAAGAAATAGTTCCTGATTGCAGGAAACTCACGGGTTACAGCAGAGAGCGCTCAGGGCTATGCCACTCTGCTGGCCACGGAGCATGGGGACCAACTTAGGCTAGAGTCCTGCAGAGTTGAAAAGCTTCTTGTAGATGAAAGCTCCTGGAATAATTTTTAAGTAATGAGTATGGATTAGTCAGATTAAGATTAGAAGTTTGCCTCAAGGTGATACCAAAGATCATTTTTTTTTTTTTTTTGGTACTGGGGATTGAACTCAAGGGCATTCTACCTCTGAACTACACCCCAGTCCTTTTTATTGTTTAAACATTTGAAAGAGGGTTTTGCTACGTTGTGAGGCTGCCCTTGAACCCGTGAGCCTCTTGTCTCAGCCTCTCAAGTCCTGGGATGCCAGGCATGTGCCACCGTACCTGACTGTACTGAAGATATTTAAAACCCAATAATATATTCATTATTCTTATGTTTTCAAACTTAGCTATATAATATTTGGTAAAGTTTTGCATTACAGTTTGAGATGTCACTGTGGGTTCTTTTGTTCTTGGATATTTTAGGAAAAAAGAAAAAAGGCCAGAACTGCTGTAATTAAGCAAGGTTTTATTATTACAGGCCTGGGGGGGGGGCAGAGCACGGGAAACGCCATGTCAAAGAGAGACGCGACTGAATACCTGGGAAGTGAGCCACTGATGCCCTGTGGAACGCAGTGTTGTTATAGGAACTTATTATCTGTCCCTCCTAGCCTGCTGGCCAATACTCCTCTTCCCACCACAAGCAGGTGCTGGCCCCTTGGTTAAGCCTTTTCTGTTAGCCTTCTTTGTCCATCCTCACAAGGACAGATGGGTCTGACATCCCTGATCAAAATGTGTCACTTAGCTAGCAAGTCAGGAGGCTGCATGCTAGAAGCCCACTTTGTTTATTTTTACTCTTAAAGTTTGAAACTTGTACTGCTCACCGGTGTCCTTAGGAAGTCCTCAGCATTCCGTACCTCTGTCTGCTAGAAATCACTTGCTATGTTGAAAACTTGTTTTTTTTTTTTTTTTTTTTTTTTTTTTTTTTTTTGGTGGTACTGGGGATGGAACCCTTAAATCTCCAGGCTACACTCCCAGACCTATTTTATATTTTTTTATTTGGAAACAGGGTCTCTTAAGCCAGTGAGGCTGGCTTTGAACCTGCGCGATCCTCCTGTCTCTGCCTCCCAAGTGTGGAGATTATAAGTGAAAATTTGTTTTATAATAAAAAAAGAAGGACACGGGGACATAGCCTTTTTAGAAAAGAGTTGTTTAGGGACTTAACTATTTAGTGTTATTAGTGATTACTATTGGGCTAATACAGTTTGCTTTTCCATCTTTTAATTAATCTAAAGTTTTATGAGAGTCTGCATAATTCTAAGTGCAGGTGTCTGTAAATTCAGCATTCATTGTTCTGCTAACAAGGGCTAACAGCCAACTTTTAGCTGACCAAGGTCATCCTTGGCTGACAACTTAGAGACAGAGAAAAGGGTTTTATTGTTCTGCCTGAGTATATAAAAGCTTATTCTTATTAGCAATTAACACTGTCCTTATTAGCAATGAATACAGTTTCAATCCCCATCAAATTGGAATTGGTAAGAGACATTTATTAGTAATTTGTATCTTACCCACTTCCAAAAATTACTCAACTTGGATGTTGGCAATGATGACATTGTGTATACATTTTCATCCACTAGGAAAATTTAAGTGAAAAAATCACCCACACAGAATTAGTAGAAGGGAGAATGGAGTTAAAATGGTAGGTCAGCTAGGGATGGAAACCAGGGACATCGTACCTGCGAGCTCCACCTCCTGCCCTATTTATTATTTTTTAAATTTAAAACAAGGCCTCACTAAGTTGCTGCGGGTCTTGCTAAGTTACTGAGGCTGGCCTCCAAGTCGCACCCTTCCTCTCTCAGCTTTCCAAGTACCAGGATAGAGGTGTGTACCACCATGCCCAGTGGTAAACGAACTTTTATATTTTCATACTAAATTCATCTCTGAGTAGTCAGTGTTTTTCTTTTTCCCCCCATAAAATAAAACAAGGAAATTCATCAGGAGAAACAGACTTTTTCTTGGTCCTCAATTCTAAAAGGAATGTGTCCCGTGGACTGTTATTAAGAGACTTGGAACAATTCCTTTCTGACTCAGTTATTTCCGTGGGCTTTTCCAACACTGGGCGCTGAGAGTCAAGCCTGGCCAGGCTGCACTGGGCAGTGACTAGGCGCCAGAGGAAGGACTTCCTGACTTCTCAGGCACTGGACACTCAGGTAGCGAAGCCAGCACTCCGTTTTGAAGGTCAGGGAGCCCCGGCCGAACACTTACTTGCTGGGAACGCCTTCTCATTTAGCATGGGCTCGAGCTGGGGAATAGCTCTGTGGCTTTGCCCCTGTGGCTAAAGCCTGTGTTCGGTGCTGTAGGAGTGGTCCAGGAGTTGGTGACTCACCTGGAAAGTGCAGATTTTAGGTATCGCCAGCTGGCCTGCTTGACCAAGGGAGGGCCGGGCCAGCGTTCTGAGAAACATCAGGCCTGAATTTCGCCCGCCTCTGTGCAACCAGACCCGCCTCCAGGGTTAGCTCTCCAGACAGCGTGCCCCAAGTGATCTTCCTTTCTGTTGACTTGTTCTTTTTCATGCTAATTAAAGGTCAGGTCCAGTTTTTTTCTTGAGACCATTTTATGCTCATTGAAGTAAAATCATATGTCATCTGCCTAAAATCTGCATCAAATTATTTAGACATGAGCCAAGTGTGGTGGGGCACGCCTGCAATGATCCCAGTACTTGAGGAGCTGAGACAGGAGGGACACAGGTTTGAGGCCAGCCTCAGCAATTTAGCGAGACCCTGTTCCAGAACAAAAACCAGACAGGGCTAGGGGTATATCTTAGAGATAGATGGCTCCTGGGTTCAATTCTCAGCACCCCCGTCCCCCTACACAGTGATTTAGATACGAAAGAAGAAGGGGCTAGAACACAGCCTCATCACACACCATCGAGACAAAATGGGATCTATAAGAGTCATTGACATTTGGTCAAATTGCTAGTACTGTCTCATAGCCATGATTTAAAGGGCACACCCCATCTATACCAGGTCCCATGAGTGGACCCAGTGTGTCAGCTTCTCGTCGCTGTGACTTGAAATACCTGACAAGAGCATGAACTTAGTTGAGGAAGGGCTTCCTGGGCTCACAGTTTCCCAACTTCAGGCCATGGCCGGCCACCTCCAAGGCAGAGACATGTGGTGAAAGGGGGCTGCTCAGATCCTGGTGGCAGGAGGAGGAGGGGGGGGAGGGAGAGGGAGAGAAAGGGAGAGAGAGAGAGATAGGGAAGGGGAAGAGAGGGAGAGAGAAAGAGGAAGAGAGGGAGGGAGAGAGAGAGAGAGAGAGAGAGAGAGAGAGAGAGAGAGAGAAGAGGGTGGAGGGGGGACAGGGCATATGTAGCCCCGAAGGCCACACACCCTGAGAACTTCCTCCCCCAGCCATGCCCCACTGGCCTACATTTAGCACCTAGCAGCCCATTCAAAGCATGAAGTCCTCAGGATCCAATGGTTTCCTAAAAGCCCACCTCTGGACCTTGCTGTGCAGAGGACCAGGCTTTGAACACAACACATGACCTTTTGGGGAATGTTCCAGATGCAAATCACAATACCCATGAACAACTCCTATCTATGAAATCAGAAGCATACGATAGATCAGCTAACATGACCACTTAGCTTTTATCAGGGGCTTTCTGTATGTATATACGGATTGAACCTGGGGTATTCTACCTCCAAGTTGCACCTCCAGTCCTATTCTATTCTTTTTTTTGAAACAGGGTCTCACCACAAGTTGCTGAGGATGGCTTGTGAATCTACGATCCTGTCTTAGCCTCCTAAGGACTGAGATTACAAGCATGGGCCACCATGCCCAGCTTTATTTTTATTTTTTATTTTGAAAAAGGGTTTCACTAAGTTGCTAAGGGTCTTGCTAAGTTGGCACGGCTGGCTTTGAAACTCCGATTCTCCTGTCTCAGCCTCCCCATACTAGGATTGTAGGATTATGGGTGTGTACCATGTACCATGCCTGGCTCGCCACTTGGCTTTTTTGTGCTGCTGCTACTGCTGGGGGTGGAAAGTGAGATGATGACACGTTGGCTGTTAGTGGAAGTATTGCATTGGAATATTTTAGGTGCAAGACAAAAGTATTTAAATATCTCGTTCTTGTAAAAGTCTTCTGTTTACTGGGACAGTCACATACGTACATCAGCTCCGTAGATTTTTACAGGTCCTCTGATACATGGAGGACAATAGGCCTATTTCTGCTTCACATTGATTAAATGAAGCTGAAACTCTGGGAACTTGTGATTTATTCACGGGCTCGTGGAAAATGAGCAGGAAGCGTGTGATCTCGTCTTAGGCTTTCTGGCTCCAAGTCCCATGTTCTACCACTCCATCCAAACTGCAGTTCTTTTCAAAGAAAGCTGATGTCGAGTTTGGATGAATTTAAAAGTACTTGGGTTTTAAATAGTGAGTCACTGTGCAGTATTCACTAGTTCTAGGACGAGCCCCAGTTCAGCTGAACACAAAGGAGAGCGTGGGCCGGAGGGTATCACTGAGCAGAATAAATGTGCTGAGGTGCTGATGTAGCGTGCGAGGGAGAAGCCCCGGTTAAGATGCCCTGGAGGGAGCTTTGAATGTTCCCAGACAAAGAACTAACGCAGGTCAGACACCCAGAGCCAGGTCCCGCGTGGCCTTCATCTGGTCACCGCGTGGCCAGCTTTCTTCAGTACCGGCACGTGCTGAAACCCCATGCTGTACGCACCCCATAAATACATGCCCCCATTGGGGCTCAGCTAAAATGTATTGATAAGGATCAGACTTCTACGTGGAAGGTTAAAAATAGAAAGGGGTACTTAGAGCTAACGAAGGGATTGGGAGGCCCGTTCAAGACGTCTCAGCGACCACAGCTCTCCAGGTCTCTCTGCTCTAGCAAACACAGTACTTGGGAATCTGATCTAAAGCAACATTTCCCACGGGCCAGGCTTGTAAAAGACATGGAATTGAGTCTCTTTGGTGGCCTCCTAGCTTAGATTCTCGGGACCCTCCATTTCCAACAGCTCTGGGAACAATTAACGATATCATGGGAGGTAACAGCCAGCAGAGCTGAGCCCGGAGGGACGAGGTGCGCTGCGTCCTGGAGGCGCGTCAGCACACGCCCTGCGCGCCGCCCTCCTCCCAGGCGCCCTGGCTCCCACTTCTCCGGGGGTCCCGTGTTCTCCGCTGGTGTCAAAGACCCAGGAGCCTTTTATTTGTCTGTCTGTTGCTGATTCATGCGCAGCTCACAGGACTTTCTGTCTTGCCCTCCCTTCCCCTGCTAAGAAGAGCTGTCAAGTCTCAGGAACTGCAGGCGACGGATCGCTTCAGACTTTAATCCATAAATAAACATCTCTGCCTTTGAACTTCATTACATTTGGATGTGTTTTCATTTTGAAACGATCTGGCATCCCTATCATTTAGACATATAAAACTACAAAACTAGCAATTAATTTTGGTCTTTAGGAGTCCTGGTGGTCTAGCAGCCGGGAGTTTATGCCAACGAAAGCAGATGAAAACCTCAAACATGTAGACACAGCGCTTACAGGAGCACATCGCAGGAGAACATCACAAGCCCTCGGCTTGGTAACTGAAGGCGATTACCCCAACTCGATCCTGAGTGTGTCCAGCACATTTCCCAGCTGGTTTGCAGAATGTCGAAGACGGGGGCTCTATTTTTCCTAACATTACTCATGTGAATAAAGTAATTGATGAAAATCTAAAAATGAAGCCATGCGCCTTGATGATAAACATATTGATGCTATGCTCCAGCAGTTAACTCTGTCCACTGCAGATATGTGAACCAGCTGGGGGTTCCTTGGGGATCCCACGATGGCTTCTTTTATCAAAGAGTGTATTAATTAGCGTAGGAAAGCAATTCTCTGCTGATGTGATAGCCAGACTCCTGGACTCCTTTTGACCTCCGAAGCTGGGGATAGAAGCCACTCTGGTTTCTGCCTGGTCTTTTGGTTTCTTTTTTTGGAAGAAGGAAGAGCCAGCCTTCTGTGGAGAGAACATTCTAAGCAGCCCTCTGGGGACATCCTGCGGGCAGCTCGGAAACCCTGCCAGCAGCCGGCTCCAACTTGCCAAGGGGGTGTGCCAGCCACCTGGGGAGCAGATCCTCCCACCTGGTGGCGGCTTCAGATCCCTGTGGCCTCACCTACCATCTGCTGGAACCCCGCGGGAGAGCGCTCAGCCACGCTGCCCCTGAGTCGACCCACAGCAACTGGAAGAGGCAACCCATGGTTACTTCTGTTCACAACAGACAAGTCTGGGGGCGATTGTTGTGCAGCAGTAGAAACTCACACCCAGAGAAACTGAGCCACTGCTGTCTGGGGCCCCAGATGGCAAGACTGGCGTATGCGCAACCTCTCAGTACTTACAATCTATCGAGGATCTATCTGTTAAAGAATAAGGATGGTGGGACCAGGTGTCATACTCTGGCCAGTGATTAAGACAGAGTGGAGACTTTGGGTGTGTTGTGACCATCAGCTCTGAGCCCAGGCACTGGGTGACCGCAGCTTGGCTTGAGGGTGAAAAGTCACTCTGGCAGGGTGGGTTTGGGGGCGGAGAAGGGGTGTGTGATTCAGAGAAAGTGACACCAAAGAACAAACTCTCCAGGTGGAGGAAGAGCAAGAAAGTCAGCCAGTTGGGCACTGTCCTCTCTGGTGGTCGTGGTGGGGAAATGAACCAGAGTGGGTAGGGTGGGGTGAAGAGAAGCCTCGGGCCCCAGGAGAGACCCAGGGGCCAGCTAAGGTCACTCCATCCCAGGTTGTGAAGGTCTCTGCAGGTGTTTGAGTTGGTATGTGGTAGCCGCAGAATTTCAGATCCACTTATTGCTTCCATTAGTATTTATGGGTTACCTACTATGGGTCTGCCCCTCTGCTAGGCCTTACAAGGGACCCACTGAGTGATGAACTACCCTGCCTTCGGGGATGGTTGTCTCAACTGGCATACACAATCCTCCCAGATGGACAACACACATGATGGTATCCACTTGGCATGGAGTAGAAGGTGGGGATTCATCACTTGGAGGCTCCAAGTGGTAAGCAGTAAGAACAAAAGCTTCCCTGTGCTTCACATATGCCAAGGGCTAGCCTGAGACTCTATCTATCATCTGTCCATCTAGCCATCCATCCATCCATCCATCCATCCATCCATCCATCCACCCACTCATCCATCCATCCATCCATCCATCCATCCATCCATCCATCCATCCAGTTAACACAACATCTACATGGGACTGGGAATAGTAAGTTCGCTTGTTTTGTAGATCACCTACAAAACAGAGACACCCACGGTTGAAGTCAGATTCCGACAGCACCGCCCAGCGAGTGGAGCGGGTGGAGGGACGCTGGCCTGGCTGCAAGGCTCAGGACCGTGCTGCTGCACTCCTACAGTCAAGTTCACCCCGTGGCTTCATGCCGGACCATCAGATGCTCAGCAGAGGTATTTTTACTTTTCTCAGTTGTGTCTCACAACAGTTCTCTGAAGAAGACCAAAATGTCCAGGCCGAACTGGGAAAGTTCTGGAATCCCACAGCAGGGCTGCTCCAGTGTTTCCACCACCTTGTTTTGAAAGCAGAAGTACTGGAAATATTGCATAAAACCCAGGCTGGCCAGATTTCAAGGCTTATTTCTAGACCAGAGTGGTTTGGATCAGGTTGAATAGAATTCTGAACATTGGGCCGTGGAGATGAAACCCAACCTCAGTAACTGAGACTTGACAAACAAACTGAAAAATTTTAAATTATGGGCTGGTGTGGGGGCCAACGGGCAGATGCCCACCAGCAATCAGGACGCGGTCATCAAGCTCCGTCTAGCCTGAGTCCAGAGGGTCAGTTTCTGTTTCCAGTGGCTCTCCCCAGAGTGTGATTCCCACTCAGCAGCAGCGATTAGAAGAACAACGTGTTTCCATCAGTTTCTTGTTAAAATGTGTTTAAAAATGATGATGTTGGCCGGGCGTGGTGGCGCACGCTTGTAATCCCATCCCAGCATTCAGGAGGCTGAGACAGGAGGATTGTGGTTCCGGGACAGCCTCAGCTACTACTTAGTGAGGCCCTTTGCAATTCAGTGAGACCCTGTTTCAAAATGAAAAATAAAAAATAGGGCTGGGGGGTGTCGCTTGGAGGTAGAGTCCCCTGGGTTCTATCCCCAGGGCTGAAAAAAAAAAAAATGATGATGTTGGAGCCAGGCACAATGGCGTATATCTGTGATCCCAGTATTTGGGAGGCTGAGACAGGAGGATAGCAGGTTGAAGGCCAGCCTCAGCAATTTAGGGAGGCCCTCTGCAAGACCCTGTTTCAAACTTAACAATTAAGAGGTGGGTGTGGAGCTCAGAGGTGGAATGCCCCCTGAGTGTGATCCTCAGTAGCAAAATTAATTAATTAGTTAAATTAATTAGTTAATAAAGTCGTACATTGGCAGTGACTAGCTTTTTGCTCAGTTCATAATAATTTTATATAGTTGAATTGTAATAATTGTTATTTATCATAAAATAATATTATATAAGTTAATGAATAGCTAGAACAATTAAAATTACATATCACTGTGACTGTAATTGTAAAGTTGTGCTGACTACCTTTTGTGGACCAGACACGCACTGCGCTCCCAGGATGGGGTGACGAAGACTCAGGTCTGGGCTCAGGGCGCTCGCAGGACAGCAGGGGACGGCTGAGAGCCAGTGCGTCACACGCTGTGCCGCCCAGGACTCGCCCGGGCGCTCCCGTGACTGGGCGCCAGAGGCCATCACCTAGCACCCGAAGGCGCCGGCATGTCGGCCATCTATTCCCAGTTCCTTCCGATCTTTTCACCGTAACTGTGTGCATGTGTACAGGTAAGGGTACCGGGATCAGTGAAGGGCCAGCTCTGATGTGAATTCAAGGCTCTGTTCACAGCTTCTGCCCTTTTCTTTTTTCTTTCCTTACAATACTGAGGATTGAACCCAGGGACATTCTACCTCCGATCCTCCTGCCTTAGCCTCCCAAGTTCTGAGATTATAGCAGTGCCATGGATTTCTTTTATTTTTATTTATTCACCTATTTATTTGCTGTGCTAGAGATTGAACCCACGGGCATTTCTACCTCTGAGATACACCCCCAGGCCTATTTTTTATTTTTAATTTTGAAACAGGGTCTCACTGAGTTGCAAAGGGCCTCATTAAGTAGTAGCTGAGGCTGGCCACGAACCACGATCCTCCTGCCTCAGCCTCCCAAGTACTGGGATTACAAGCGTGCATGACCACGCCCGGCTAATGCCGTGATTTTTTAATGACTTGGACTTCAGCGCTCCTTTCGGGAGGGGAGCATGGTATTAAGTTAATTGAGCATGGCGGTTTGGACCCTTCTCCCAAGGTGGTCTTGAAGTGCACTCTGGCAACTATCAGCTGTCAGATGATGACTACTTTAAAGGGAATTGGGTTGGTAATGAGAGTACCAAGGACAGCACCTTTAGGGAAAGGAGGTGAGGTCACTCTTGCCACTTAAGTTGGCTGGTGTGATGGGCGTCGGCTCCGAGGGCGGGCGGCATCTGGCCAAATCACAGCTGCCTGTGTGAGCATCTCGGCTAGGAAAGGCTCCCTCCTTGTTTCGAGCAGCCAGCTGCCGCAGAGAGAGGCCTACAAACTCTTTTTACTTTCTTGGCTGAGGATTGAGGTAGAATCCATCACCCGGTGGTGAATGTTCAGTGAGTAAAATTGAAAAATTAAAAATAAAAAAGAATATGATTGTACCTCTCTCTCCAGTGACCCCCTCTGTGGTCCAAACAGAAAGCAATCACAAAGTCCATTGAGGATGAGTGGGACGCAGCCTGCTCCCCCAGGGACCTTCTGCAGGGGTGTGGGAAGCCCTGGTGCTGGGAGAGGCAGAAAGAAAGGAAATTGGTTTCCAAAGGGTTTCAGAGAAGTGGCCCCAGAGACGAGACTGTCCCCCGGAGCACGGGAGGCTCTGCAGAGCTGGCTGGCAGCTCCAAGGTTGATGGGCCACCGGGCTTTCCCGGGCCTGGAATGGCCTGGTGTCTGGATGCCAAAAAAAAAAAAAAAAAAAAAAAAGGGAACAACACAGTGCTTTGAGGCGCCCCGGTGGGTCTGTCAGAGGGCAGCGGCGTGTGCGTTATCTGCTCAGCTCATTTCAGGAGGAGACGGTAAGAGGGGCCGTTTCTCTGCAAGGCTGAGTTACAAAGGCAGCCGGCAGTGGCCGCGCTCTCGCTTGTCAGGCCAGTGGAGGAATGCTGGTTATTACTCTCATACCCTGGGGTAGGACGAGGTGCAGCCAGAAACCCACTGGGCAGGCACTCCATCACCCTGCCCGCGGCCCTCAGGCTCAGGCCAGTCCTCCTGTCCCAGCCTGTGTGGGTCCCCTGTCCTCAGGCAGCGTGATGTAGCTATCAAGGGAACCCAATGGTATTTTATGTTTTGTCTTTTTTTTTTTGGCGGTATTGGGGATGGAACCCAGGGGCATTCTACCTCTGAGCTGTACCCCCAGCCCTATTTTTAGTCTTTATTTTGAAACAGGGTCTTAATGAGTTGCAAAAGGCCTTACTAAGTAACTGAGGCTGTCCGCAAACCATGATCCTCCGGTCTCAGCCTCCCAAATGCTGGGATTACAAGCGTGTGCCACCGCACCCGCCTATGTTTTGTCATTTTAAAAATAAAATAAATGAGGTTCGGGGGGGGGATAAGTCATTTGACCCAGAGCACACAGCTTTGGAAGAAGCAGCTGGAACTTGAACTGAGCCCTGTAATCCTGAGATTCGGGCTGTTCTCCCCTCCTGGGTACCACAGGGGTAGAAGGAAGCCGGGATCCTGGGACTCGGCTCTGTCTGCCCTGGGCTGTCCAGGAAGGCCTGAGAAGCCCTTTGCTGCCGCTGGCTGTTGCTTCCTGGTCTTGGGTGGTCAGAATGTGGCCTCTGGCCACCGTGTGTGGGATCTCAGCAGGCTGGACATGCAGGAGGGAGGGGAGCAGGGTAGCAAATGAGGAATTTCTAGCATCCGAGCTACCCCACCCAGAAGCAGGGCTGCAAGTTGGATGCCACCGCATCTTGGCAGGTCCGGGCAGCAAAAGCCGGGGTGGAGATGCTGGCTGGTGGACAGAAGGCACAAATTTGGTTCTAAAGTCCAAGTCCGGCAATTTAATAATAGAAACACAGAGGTTTAGCGTTCGCCTAAAAATACTTAAATTGCTTTTCTGGCCCCATAAACATTTCTGGGTTTGGGATACAATGAATAATGCCTGATGGGGGGATGCAGGGAGCAAAGGCGTCTTTTCCACCATCAGGACCCCGCCCTGCCAGCTTCTGCAGATCAGCTTCTCGAAGCCAAGCTTGGAGACCATCTGAGTACATTCCCGGTGCTCACCCGGGCTGCCGAGGGCGGGAGCGTCACGTGTTTGCTTTTCCTTTAAGACATAAAACAGTCGGCACAGTGGCTCATGCCTGCAGTCCCAGAACTCGAGGGGCTAAGACCAGAGGATCCAGGTTCACAGCCAGCCTCAGCAACTCAGCGAGTCTCTCCGCAGCTTAGTGAGACCCTGTCTCAAAATAAAAAGTAAAATAGGGCTGGGGGCGTAGCGTAGCTCAGAGGTAGAATGTCTCTGGGTTTAATTCCTCAGTACCACAGAGGAAGATACATGATAGATAGATGGAAAGATAGATAAATAGAAAGAAAAAGGAGGAGGCAGAGGAGAGGAGAGGAGAGGAGAGGAGAGGAGAGGAGAGGAGAGGAGAGAAAGGAGCCAGGTGTGGTGGGTCGTGGTGCATGCTTGTAATTCCAGTACTCTGGAGGCTGAGACAGGAGGATCACAGTTCACAGACAACCCCAGCTACTTAGTGAGGCCCTTTGCAACTCATTAAAATCCTGTTTCAAAATAAAGGATAAAAAATAGGGCTGGGGATATAGCTCAGAGAGGGTAGAATGCCCCTGGGTTCCATCCCCAGTACCGCAAAAAACAAACAAACAACAACAACAAAACAAACCAAAACAAAAAAAGAACACTGATTCAAAGATGAAAAACCCACATTCTGGGGTTGTGCAGGAGAAAGAAAAGACTTAACCGATCATTTTTTAAATCCTCAAAACTGCAGGGTCCCCCTGGCCTCAGGAAAACCTGTCACTGCCACTTATTGCTAGGTAGTTTCCTGGGAGGAGAAGACAGAAGGATTGTTTTTTGTAGTGGAGACTGAACTCAGGCATGTTCTACCTCCAAGCTATACCCAGGGCTGCTCCTCCTCTTCTTCTTCTTCTTCTTCTTCTTCTTCTTCTTCTTCTTCTTCTTCTTCTTCTTCTTCTTCTTCTTCTTCTTCTTCTTCTTCATCATCTTCTTCTTCTTCTTCTTCTTCTTCTTCTTCTTCTTCTTCTTCTTCTTCTTCTTCTTCTTCTTCTTCTTCTTCTCCTTCTTCTTCTCCTTCTTCCTCTTCCCCTTCTTCTTCTTCTTCTTCTTCTTCTTCTTCTTCTTCTTCTTCTTCTTCTTCTTCTTCTTCTTCTTCTTCTTCTTTTCCTTCTCCTCTCCCTCCTCCTCCTCCTCCTCTTCCTCTTCCTCTTCTTCTTCTCCTTCTCCTTCTTCTTCTTCTTGTGGTACTGAAGATTGAACCCAGGGGCATATTACCTCTGATCTACATCCTTAGCCCAATTTTATTCTTTATTTTGAAACTGGGTCTCACTAAGCTGTGGAGGGCCTCACTAAGTAGCTGAGGCTGGCTGTGAACCCTGAACCTCCTGTCTCAGCCTCCCAGGTACTGGGATTACAAGCATGCGCCATCACGTCTGGCTTATTCTTATTTTTTTGAATTTTGAAACAGGGGCTCGCTAAGTTGCTGAGGCTGTCTTACTGGCCTCAAGTCTCAGCCTCCCTTGTCCTGGGTTACCAGTCAGTCCCACTGGATCCTGTGACTACATCCAGAGGAGACTGTCCCCAGGCCCTGGGACCTGCTCCTTCACAGAATGCCGAGTGGAACCCAGGCTGTTTGAGGCAGGACTGGCCCTGCCCTGCTTTTTCGTGTTTCTTTCTCCTGGCAGAGATGTGATTAGTGGTGGGGAGGGGGGGCAAGTGGGCCTGAGGTGGACTTGGGGGGTCATGTTTCTCGGTAAATTTTTAGCCTCCCCTCCTCCTGGCCACGGGCCCCATGGGCAGGCTGCAGCTCACTCCAAGGCCGGCCCGCAGGGACTGTGACTGTGTGTGTGTGTGGCACTGGGGAGGGAACCCAGGAGCATGCTACTAGTGAGCTACATACCCAGCACACCCTACTTTATTATCATTTTTTATTTGAAATTGGGTCTCCCTAAGTTGCCAAGGCTGGCCTTGAACTTGTGATCCTCCTGTCTCAGACTCCCAGTCTCATTTTTAATTTTGAATACAGTCACCAGTTCTTCATTCCAGTGTCATACACACACACACACACACACACACACACACACACACACACACACACAAGCAAAGTCCTTGTATAAATAACAAGAAAAAGGCCAAGATGATGGCAAATGCTTGTAATTGCTGGACTTAGGAGGCTGAGACAGAAGAATTGCAGGTTTCAGGCCAGCCTCAGCAACTTAGTGAGAACCTGTTTCAAAGAGTTAGGGAGAATTGGGTCATAGGAGGAACTCTAGATGAAAAAGGAAATCCTATGGAGGAGCAAACAAGACAACCTAAAGGAGGAGAAAGGAGGGGGAAGAGGAAAATCTCTAAAACACACTTTGTACTTAAACATAACGAAGTCAACCACTAAGCCAAGCAAGGGAGGGAGGGACGGGAGGGAATGGGGTATGAACTGGGTAGGGGTTAAATCAGTGATGTGTGCGTGTCTCTACACATAAGTTTTTTTACCCAATATGATGTATGAATATAATACACCAATAAAAATTAAAACAAAACAAAACAAAAACAAAAACAAAGAGATGAAGGTGTAGCTGAGAGGTAGAATATCATCAGGTTCAATCCCTAGTACCAAAAATAATAACAATACTGCTACCACTACCACCACCACTACCACTACTACCACTACCACTACTACCACCACCACCACTAAAGCGCCCTTTGTTAGTGACAGCAAGCATTCTGTAGATGAAGTTCTGAAAGACAGTTGCTGCTGCTGCTGTAAAATCTTTGAAAAATTATTACACAAGTGTTTGATTTGTCCATTTCTTCTCATGATGTGACATTAAGAATTTATTTTTATTTGTTTATTTGTTGTATTGAGGATTGACCTCAGAGGCATTCTGCCTGTGAGCTACACCCAGCACTATTTTATTTTTTACTTTGAAACAGAGTCTCACTAAGTTCCTATGAATTTTGCTAGGTTGCTGAAGCTGACCTTGAGCCTGTGATCCTCCTGTCTCATCCTCCCAAGTCCCAGGACTACAGGCATGTGTCACTACACCTAGTTGAACAATATTATTTTAATAGTGTCTTAAGTGGAAAGAAAAAAAGATAAAATATAAAAAGGGGCGATGGGTATAGCTTGGAGGTAGAATGCACCTGGGTTTAATCTCAGTACCCAAAATAAGTAAAACAAATCAAATAAAATGGTAGCTAACTGGTATTGGGTTAATGTCTTCCTTTGAGTATGTTCCTAAAGATACATGCCCAAGATGCAGGGGCATTTCCAGGCATGGCCACACTCACATCACAGAGGTCAGATTTGGTCCTCGCTCAGGCCCTACCAGGATGGAGGTCTATGACCCACTGTGCGTAGAATGGTGTTCTGTGACCAGGAGACTCAGAGTGTCTGAAAGGGAGAATTATTCTCGTGTTTAGGAAGTGACGGGTGAAGAGGGGCTGAGACAGTTGCTAGGATACAGTGAAGACCCAGATCTGGCCCTAGCGACCGCAGCAAGGGAAGGCCATGGCGGAGGCCAAGAGCTTGGGGCCTGTGGTGGAGAGGGGGAAGGGCATATGTTGAGGACTCTCCAGGGTGAGCTAAGGCACTGGGATTTCAGGGATGGCCAGGGAAGAAGCTGGGTGGTACCTGGACGTGGGTTGTCTGTAGCGAGGAAATCTAACCATGTCCATCTCTCGGAGGAGGGTGCGCAGGGCTCTTGCTCTCTCTCTCCTACCTTGGTGCCCCTCCTCATCCATCTGCCACCAGTCTGCTCTGTGCCAAAGGCTGGGCTGGTCCAGTTAAAGATGCTCCCCTTCCCTCGAGGGCCCAGGTTTAGGATGTGGAGGTTGCCATGACAACAGTGTAACAGCACTATCCCCTCAAAGCCCAAGTCATTCTTGCTAGAAAAGCTGCAGTTCAGAACTGGCGTTAATCAGTGGCAGCTGGGGACTGGCCTCATGCTCAGGTGGGTTTGGGGAGATAATCAGGAGTCCCCACCTGAGAGGACCCAGCAAGGGCTCGGAAACCAGGAGAACACTATACATGTGTGACCAGCGGTCAAGAACCTGGCTTCCTGGCTTGGTCGTCCTGGAAGTAAACGTGTCCCTGTCCTGCTGCCCCTCACGAGCCTCATTTCTCCTCCTTGGTCTGCTACCCTGAGGTTCTTCCGAGGACGATGACTGGTTCTGTCAAACTTCCGAAGCGCCTCCGCCTCAGGCAGGGATCAGGAGAGCAACTGGGCCTCCGGACCCGACCTCCTGGTCTAATCTTTTCTTCCTAGAGATGTATCTAAGTCTCATAATTGAAATTTTCAATGAAAAATTTATCGCCAACTATAAATACCACTTTTCAATCACTTAAAAGAATCTTACTTCTCTCCTCGGCCATTTACTCCTAAAAACAAGTATCTTGCTTTAAAAATTCCTCTGTTAATGGCTCTGTCCAGGAATTGGGGGAGGGCGCTAAAGCAAGGAGCAGGGCCCGCGCCTGAGTGTGGCTGCAGCGCTCCCATAAGGATTGACCAAGGAGGGCTATTAATAACAAACGCTGTGCGGGCTCTTAGGAGCCTTGTGGGGGAAACACATACAGGTCTCCGCTGGGATTCTGACTGCTAAATCCACACAACTAACAGGGCAGCTTGTGCAACATCAAGGGGTCATCAAAGGGAACATAGCCTTGATTTCTGCTGATTTTTATGACTTATTTATTTTTTGGTACTAGGAATAAACCCAGAGGCATGCTACCCCTGACTTATATCCTCAAACCTTTTTATTTCTTATTTTGAAATAGGTTCTCACTAAGGTTCTGAGGGTCTTGATAAGTTGCTGAGGCTGGCCTTCAAACTGCAACCCTTCCATCTCAGCCTCCAAGTACTGAAATGACAGGCATATGCCACCAGCTGAGCAATTTCTGATGAATTTTAAAGAAAAAAAATAGCCTCAAGTGAATTATGTTCTATCATCCCATGTGAGCATTTTGATTCTGGCTAATCCCCTGATACAGCAAAATTAAAAAGCAGGCTAATTAGGTACCCTCACCTCTCCTTCCTAGACCCTCCTTCCTGATTTCAGTGCTAAATATCTTCTTCTGTGCCAAATGTTCTAAGAGGCAGAATCCATCAGGACCAAGGAAGAAGAGGCACCGGTTACTTCAGCCCATCACCCAGAAATGACCACTGGCAAAAGTCGTCTCTTGGAGCAAATTTCTCTCCTACAACTCCTGCACCAACAATCATAAAAAGGAAACATCGAAAGTAAGGAAGGTAGAAAGAAAGGAAGAAAATGCATTTCTCTTGGGAGGGGTATACTCAGAATGGAACCCAGGTGCTGTCTATCTCTGAGCTATGCCCCAGCTCTAAGTTGTTGAGCACCTCACTGACGTGCTGAGGTTGGCCTCCTGTCTCAGCTTCCCAAGGCCTGGGATTGCAGGAGTGCACCACCATGTCCAGCTCATATGTCTGTAAGTATAATAATTTGAGTACTATTTGCAGTAGAAAAAATCTGAAACAAATCCTATCTCTACTAATACAGGTAGGACACATTGAAGTTATGATGCATGCACATGGTAAAGTACTATATAGCTATAAAAAGGAACAAAACATTTTATATGCTGTTATGGATTATTCTCCAGGATATCTTATAAAGAAAACACAGTAAGTTTAAGAAATCACAACTGTGTATAGTATATTACCATGTAACCTAAAATGGAGGCATAAGAATTTTACATAAATAAAATATATATGTATATGTATTATATACTTATATATACTCATATATTCCATATATACTATTATATTTAAGAATATATAATATACATGCAATGCATATTTATAGATAAAACCAAGACCTAACAAAAGTTTACTCAAAGGATAAGAAAGGCAGAATGAGGGGAATTGAGAGAGGCTCTAGACTTCTCTGAATGTATTTTGTTTTGAAACTGCAATTTTTTTAAAATTTTTTTTATTGGTGCACTGTATTCATACATCATAGTGGGATACAAAAAACTTTTGGAGACATACATGCACACATCGCCCAGTCAGCCCCCACCCAATCCCCACCCCATTCCCTCCCCATCCCTCCTTCCCATGCTTGGCTTAGTGGTTGACATCTAGTATTATAGCAATTTATCCAAAGTTAAATATGATAATCTCACATAACAGTTTCATTTGTCTGATACCAAGCTTTTGATAACTTAAAGATAACATTTCAATATTTCTTTTTGCTTTCTTTCTTACCAGAGAATTTTTTTTTTTAGGTGAAACTATCATATATTTATATATTTATTTTTCAGAAAAAATCTATCCTAATATGGAATATGGACTCTAGATACCCAAAACAATCTCGAAAAAAAACAAAGCTATAAGATATATATTTTCTGATTTCAAACCATATAAAGCTACAATAATTGAAACAGTGTAGTACTGTTCTAAAGGCAGATATATAAACCATTGCAGTTAAATAAAAGCCCAGAGCTAAATTCTTCCATATATTGTCAAATTACTTTTGACAAGGTTTTCACGAACATTTGGTGATAGAAATAATAATCTTTTAACTAAATATTGTTGAAAAATAATAATTACATAAAAAAGAATAAAATTGGACCCTTACCTAATCCCATATACAAATATTAACTCAAAATAGATAAAAGACCTAAATATAAATCTTAATACTATAAACTTTTAGAAGAAAATCTGGGTCATAAAACCTCACAACAATGAAATTGGCAGTGATTTCTTGGATATGATTTCAAAGGTACAGGCAACAGAAGGGTATAAAAACTCCCTAAAAATAAAGAAAAAATTGTATATCCAAAGACAATGTAAACAGAGTTAAAAGTTACTGATAGAATGGGATAAAATATTTCCAAATGCTATATCTGAAGGTATATTAATATTCCAACCAGAAATCCTAAAAATTAACAACAATAAAAGCAAACAATACAATTTAGAAATAGGTAAAAGACTAACATAAATAATGAATCTCCACAGATAATCAATCTTAGTTGTCTGTTGGATGGAAAATCTTGTTTCTCTGGTTCTGGTGTGTGTTACCTATTTCTTCTTTGTAGTTAATCTCTTTGAGTATTTTCTCTAGCGCTGGTTTTGAAGACATAAATTTCTTCAGTTTCTGTTTGTCATGGAAGCTTCTTATTTCTCCATCTAATTTGATAGAAAGTTTTGCTGGGTAGGAAATTTTTTGCTGGAAGTTGTTTTCTTTCAGAGTTTGGAATATGTTACTCCAAGCCCTTCTGGCTCTCATGACTTGGTTTGGGAAGTCTGGAGTGATTCTAATCGGTTTGCCTCTGAATGTCACTTGGCCCTTTGTTTTTGTTGCCTTTAAGATTCTCTGCTTGGCTTCCACATTGGTCATTTTGACAATTATGTGGCGTGGGGATCCTTTTCTCTGATCCTGTCTAAAGGGAGTTCTATAAGTTTCCTGGACCTGTGTATCGACCTCTTGCTCTATGTTTGGAAAATTTTCTGCTATTACTTCCTTGAAGAGATTGTTGATCCCTTTGGTTTCACCTTCTTTTCCCTCCTCTATTCCAATTATTCTTAGGTTAGCTCTCTTAAAATGGGCCCATATTTCTTCAATGTCAGATTCCTGCTGTTGAATATTTTTTTCTAGATTAGAAACTATGCGTTCATTTTTGGATTGCTCATCTTCTAAGAGCGAGATTCTATTCTCCATGTGGTCTAATCAGTTGTTTGTACTTTGAATTGAGGCCTTTACTTCATTAATTGCATCCTTTATCTCTTTTTGGCTCTCTCTGAATTCTTTTCAAAACACCTCTATTATTTCTACAGTTATTTTTCTGATTTGATCTAGAAATCTCTGAATTTCTGTTTTATTGGGTTCTGATGTTGTGGGGTTGTGGGCATTCATTGCTCCATCATTATTCCTCTTTCCCATGATTTCGGAAGTTTGTGCCTTCTCTGGGTTCTTCCCTTGGGTCACTACGACTTCACTTAAGGTGCTCTGGATCTCGAGTCTGTGGTATCTCAGACCCAACTACTCCTTTACTGGGTTGTATCGCAGAATCTCAGATGCAGGGAGTCAATAGAGGCTGCTTTAGACTATGGGGGGGGGGTGCCAGGTTGGGCGTTCTCCTATGGTGTGATATCTCTGCCACTGCCACTCCCCCACTACGTCAAGTCCCTGTGAGTCAGTACTGGGATTTCTCCTCTGGGTCCCGCAATTTGACTCACTGTTGTTGAGTACGCAGATGGAGCTGTAGTAGACTCAGTGAATTTGCTGCTGCTGCCACTGGTGGCAATATGGCGCCGCTGCCATGCCCTCGGCCATGAGGCTGGTGTATTTCTTCTCTGGTTTTGAGCTCCGCTCTGAGTCCCTGCAGCATGTGCTGAGACCAGCCACTGGGAGCTTCAGATGCTCTCTGTGCCAAAAAATCTGCCAAATTCCACCCGGCTGTTCTGCAGCAGCTCACCTCGGCTCGCTGTCGGCCGCTTCTCTCTGGAGCCTGGTGGTCTGTTGAGTGCGTTGGTCTGTAGCCATAGCCGTCCGGTGAAGTCGCCGCTGCCGCTGGCAGTAAGGCACTGCTGCCGCATCCTCGGGTGTGAGGCTTGCGTATCTCCTCTGTGGCTCTGAGCTCCATTCTGAGTCCCCCTCCTCTCTGGGGCTGGTGCTGCAAGGGAAGATGGTGCCCGTGCAGTTCTGCACCGTGGCTCCGGCCGCAGCACTGCAGTCTGGTTTCTTTCTGGTGTCCCGTTTTTCCAGCCCTCTTTTTCTCTGTCCCTTGTAATTACATTTTTTTGTTTCTCTGGTGATGGTGTTTTCTAGCTATGAAAGGCGCTGATTTTGTGGTAATAGAGACTGGTTGTTAGCGGGGCTCTTAAGCCCCACTTTTCTCGGTTGCCATCTTCCTGGAAGTTGCAACTGCAATTTTGAACACAGGCATTTTTCAAGACAAATTAAATGGAATAAGTAATTCCTATAAGCGAAGCAAGAGGAGCAAGTGAACCTGCCTACATATTAATATTAACCTAACACACGGCGAGGAATGATTTCAGATGGCTTTCAGCAGAGTAACTTGTCTCTATACCTGTCCTGAGCACACCCAGGTCATGGAAAACAACCAGAACACCGTCCTGGTCACTTCAAGAACGTTTACTGCAACCCCGACAGAGGCAGGCCCTCTGTCCTTAACACTCCATGCAAACTTAACACAGCGTGTGCTGCTGCAGGGCAGAGAGAGGAGGGGAGATGACCCCACCTGGAAGCCGCTCAGCCGTCCCTGGGCCAGGAGCTCAGTGCGCCCTGTGGTCTGAGGCGGGTCAGCTGGGAGCCTGGCTGGGTCTTCAGGCCTGGGTCTTTAAAACCAAAGGGGAGGACTTGCTGGAGGCTGCGGGCATGGAGGCTGGGTCCGCACTCAGCCTCGTCTCCAGAGTCAGCATGGCGAGGTGGGCAGCCTCCCTGGCAGGAGAGGCTGAGGGCTCAGTCTCGGGTGCTGACAATACCGTTCTCAGGTTGCTAGGGACGCTGTGTGTTCGTCATGGTGTGTTGGTCTGCAGGCCTCATGCCTGCGTGTTACTATGAGGCCTGGGCATTGCACTCTGTGCCTGGTGTGTGCATTGCCCAATGCCCAGGCATGTGGTGCCCCCGGGTTTAGTTCCCAGAAAAAAACAAATAAAAACCAAAACAGAATTTTGTTTTTGGGAGAAAAACAGTCAACATATCTATGATACTTGAGTTAGAAAATAATTTTTAAATAATAAAAAACCCATAAAAATAACATTTGACTATATAATAAAGGATTACAGAATGATCATTCCAAGATTAAAGTAAAAACGTGAAACATTTACAATATGCGTGCTCAATACCTGATTTTCTTAACTTTCAATGTAAATTGTTACTAATGTAACAAAGGTTGTAGAACCCTTTGCACAATAAGCTATCAGATATTCATAAAGTTTAGATATTTGTTAAAGCATTTAAATTTATTTCATTTTTCAAAATAAGAAATAATACTCAAAGATCTTTAGAAACTTTTTAGGATTATGGATACAGTCAATGACAAAATTATGTTTCAAGTACCTACCTTTAAATTATTGTGTCTTTCATACTAGTTACTTTTATTTATTTTCTTAATTTTAAAATATTCTTTTTAAATTATGCAATTCTTTATTCCTTAGTGGTGAAACAACTTTCCAAGTGAAACTTACATGGAAACTTAATGTATAACGGAAGAATGAAGATGTAGCTGTCCTGTTGTAACGTTAACACAGGGGGCCCGGGGGTCTCTCCTGTAAACATCCTAAGGCAGGTCTTGTTGAAGTACATGGCAATGTGGTTTCAGTTTGTAGGGCCAGCTCTGAAGCCTAAATGTCAGCGGCTGCTGTGGCCGGGAGCGTGGAGAGCACCGCTCCAATATCGCCACATCTGGAGGCTGCTCCACATCATGGCGGCTTGAAGCTGCTCCCACATCACAAAGGACAGAAGTCGTTCCCACATCATGGTGCCGGAAGTCACTTCCATATCATGGTGGCCGGAAGCCGCTCCCAGGTCACAGAGGTTGGAAGCTTCTCCCACCTCATGGAGTACAAAATCTGTTCCTGCATCATGGAGGCCAGGAACTGCTCTCTGATCTGAGAACAGGGAAGACTTCTCATGTCACGGAGGATGTAAGTTGCTCTCATTCCAAACAGAATTTAAAAGAAGACCGTTGTGGTAATTTGAGAAGGCTAGGGTTGGTAGGAGAGGAGGCGTGCGCTGTGATTGTACGTCATAATGAGGATCCGGGTGATGGGAACAGAGGCACGCAGCACTTGGGCTCTCTCTTGGGCCTTATGTCTCTTCCTCGCCTTCCCCACCTGTTACTGAGACCTGCACTGATAACTTGGCGCATGTGCGCGGCCTCTGTGACTGTGTCCTCATCAAGGCCTCTTTCCTTCGCCCCACGGGAGCACCTCCTCCTTTATCTGAAGTCCTTTTTGCTTTATGTCAAATTCCACATTTTATTGCTGATTTATAGGAAAGGAACTGACTTTCTTTTTTACCCTTGTACCCAGTAACCGGCTATAATCACTTATTAGTTCCCAAGTTCCTCTGTGAGTTTTTTTCAGATGTTTCTACATAGATGATGCCCTCTGCAAAGACAGCTTTATTTCTTCCTTTGCAGCCTATATAACTTTTATTTCCTTTTCTTCTCTTATTGCATATGTTAGTATTATGAGTCAGATACCAAAAAAAGAGTAGTGAGAGAGAACATTCGTGCCTTATCCCCGAGTTTAGCAGGAACACTTCTAGTTTCTCATCCTTAACTATGATGCCAGCTGTATATTTGGTGTAGATTTTATTTTTTCCAAAGAAGAAGTTTCCAAACTATCTCCAAAGGAGAGTTTTTATCATGAATGGGCATCAAATTTTGTCAGACACTTATTCTGTGTCTATTGATGTGATCCTGTTACTTTTCTTCTTTAGCCGTTATTGTGATGGATTACATTAACTTATGTTTTAGTGTGAGTTGACTTGAGATAAATACACATTGTTCATGATGTGAGATTTTTTTTTATTCCTGTTGCATTTGATTTACTAATATTTTATTGAGAATTTTTGCATCTCTGTTCATGAGAAATATTGGTCTGTAATTTTTATAATGCCTTTGTTTAGTTTTGATATTACGGTAACATTGACCTCAGAGAAAAAAAACTAGGAAGTGTTTCCTCCATTTATATAAGAGATTGTGGAAGGTAAGTATAAATTTGGCCTTTGATGTTTGGTAGAATTCACCAGTGACTTCGCACCAGCCTGACTTTTTTTTATGGGGGCATTGATTTCCTGAGTTGATTTGTTCAATAGACATAGGCATATTCAAATTGTCTATTTCTTCCTGTGTGAGTTTTGGCAGGTGGAGTCTTTTAAGAAAATCTGTTTTTATCTAGGTTATCAAATTTATGGGCATAGAGCTATCCACAGTATTCCTTTTTCAATCCATGGGATCTATGATACTTTTTATTTGTAATTTTCTCTCTTCCTTTCTCCTCTCTTTATTTGGCCTAGACAGAGGCTTATTGATATTTATTGCTCTTTTCAAAGAATATGATTTTGGTTTTCTTGACTTTCTCTGTTGGTTTTCTCTTTTCAATTTGATTTCTGCTCTAATATTTATTTTCTTCTACTTAGTTGGGACTTAATGTTCTCTTCTTTTTCTAGTTTCTGCATTCTGTCTATTTACAGTAAATATTTATTATTTATAGAAAAATAAAATTCACTTCACGGTGGAAAGGTCAGGGAGTCAGGAGGGACGGACATGTGAGTATTTCTCTCAAGGTAGGTTCACAGGCAATGAACTTCATCATAAACCTCACTAGTTTTTGTTTATCTGAGAAAGTATTTCTCCTTCACTTTTAAAGGAAATTTCTCAGGGAACAGAATTCTAACCCCCTTCTCTGTACTATCACTCCTCTCTTCTGACTGACTTGTTCTTTTGGTAGATTGGGGGGATTCTTGCTTTTGTTCCTCCGGAGGGGAAGCTTTTCCCTGCCTTTGGGCCCTTCCCTTTGCCTTTGGTTTTATGAAGTCTGAATATAATGTGTGGTTTGAATATCTGTAGTTGTGGGCACTCACTCTCTTGGTGCTCTCGGAGCTTCCTGGATCGACAACCGGGGTCTGGCTACTTGGGGGAATCTGGTCTGTGCTTTCTCATCTCCCGTCTCTCCCCTTCCCAGGCAATAACGTTTCCATTAAGGGTGTGTTACACAGTTTATAGCTGTGACACGATCCTTGCATATTCTATCCTGTACTCAGTATCTCTTTTTTCTGATTATTTTTTTCTTTGGATGAGCGTGCTACTGGGGACAGAACCTAGGGATTTTCTACCTTTGAGCTACATCCCAGCCCTACTTTAACTTTTTATTTTGGAATAGTCTAAGTTATTACACATTCGCTTCAACCTGTGATCCTCCTGTCTCAGCTTCCCAAGTTCTGGGATGAGTGGTGGGTGCCACTACACCCTGCTTTTCCCTTTGATTTTTAAGTTTTAAAATTTTCAGTTGTCATATCCTCAAATTCAGGGTTTCCTTATTTATCCAACTCCACTGGGTTCCTTTACAGGTCGCTGTTGAACAAGAAGGCCATTGTCTGATTTAGTTTGCGTGTGATAGTAAGATGGTATGGGTGATTTATTTTTATTTTTATATTTTGTATTGGGACATTCTACCTCCAAGTTATACCCCTAGCCCTTTTTAATTTTTTAATTTTAAAACAGGGTCTTGCTAAATTGCTGAGGCTGGCCTTAAATCTGCAATTCTCCTATCTCAGCCTCCCAAGTCTGGGGATTACATATTTCAGGTGTGCGCCACCACTCCGGTTTGTACGGTATGTTTTAATAAGGAGTTCTTTTAGGGATTCCAACTAAAGTATTTACAAGTTAAATCATGTTGTTACACCTGCTATTTGTTCCTCACTAATAGGTCTGGGAGTATAGCTCAGAGGTAGAAAGCCCCTGAGTTCCAGTCGGCTGACTGTGCGTGGATGGGGAGAGGGGAGGGTGGAGGGAAGTAGAAATGAACAGCCTGTCCATGTGGTATGAGTTAATAAGTGTTGAAGCTGGATGCTATTTCCATGGGGATATTGTTAAGTATATTTTATTAATGCACTGTAATTATCTAGCATGCGCTTCGGGTGTTTCCCTCCTCGCCGCACCCTCGCCCTTGTCAAGGAGGTTGTAGTGAGACCGTCACCTGTGGACAGGACACTCTTTCAGCCAGGCGCCCATCCTCGCTCCCACGCCCTCCTCAGCCCCTTTACTCGTCTCCTGATCGTCTCCTCATTTGTCCCAAGTCCCTTAGGTGTCCTGCTTTCTCTTCCCCTTCCACCTGCCTTGGCCTTCTGAGACTGGCCGATCCCACCGAGCACGGCCTTCTCTCTAGCACCGTCCATTCTCCTGCACGGGACATGAGTTTGCTCTTTATGGCTGAGTAACATTCCAGTGTGTGTACACATTCTGTCTGTCCATCCATCTGCTGATGGACACCCAAGCTGGTTCCGTAATTTGAACTGTAAATTGTGCGGCTATAATCACGGGCGTGCTCGCGCCACTGCGCCATTCTGACTTTAATGGGGATTTAATGGTACTGTTCTCTCTGATTTATGTATATGTTTAAAATTTCTCATCGTAAAACCGATGAACGAGGGAAATGATTTAACCCAGAGAATAGATAGTGAGAGTTTCAGATTGTGAGGGGCCGGGGAAGGAAGATGGCTTCCTGCTGTCAGGAGCAGAGCCCGCTGCAGACGGGCTCCACTGTGCAGTTCTCTTTAAACTGTGCTCTTCTGACTCTTTACAAACTGGTGACTGTGGCTGTCTGCAGAGCCCTGGGCCAGTCCCGCCGCTAATCCCCCGTGAGCTGTTAATCAAGTTTGCTAAACTGCCACCGAGTCTCGGGGTCACGGGTTCCTCTGGAACCTGCTCAGTGCTATTGATTTCTGCCTGCTGCCCTGTGGTCTTGTCACCTCCTTGAATGCCCGCTGGCCTGTACTTCCTGTCCCTGGAGTAGGACATCGCTGGCTCCTGACTTCCTTGCTGCAGGGAAGCGGTGGCATGCCTCATAAAATCTGCAGAGCAACAATGGAGTTCAAGGTCGGCTCCCCCTGCGGAGCTGAGCGGTCTTATCTGCTCTCTGCAAGTTTGTCCCATGGTCCGTCTAGGCTCGCCAAGGCGCAGGGCAATCGGTTTCCAAGCTGTGGCTGCTGACCTGGACTCCAGCCTCAGAGCTGACCTTTCTCCGGGCTGGATTATTTATGTCTGTCCTGCAGCCTCCGTAGGGAAGTGTGTTTTGGCCTTCCAACAAAAATGACTGTCTCCTCCGTGACCTCGAAATAGTTCCCTGCGCATGGCCCTCCGCTGGGATAATTGCTGAAGTTTGCTGACTTATTTTAGTTGCTTGAAATGGTTTCATTTTTGAGGTGCCCGAGGCATCTCTTTGGGGAAATATTATACCCGTTAGGTTAAAACACGGCTCCTACAGACAGTGGTTGTAATTTTCAGTAAGTTACTGAAGACTTTAGGGTGGTGAATTATGGTGTAGACCGAGGGTAAAGAAGACAGAGACAAACTTGAGAACTTGACTTGAAGTTGCTTGGCCTAGTGGCCAAGGTCAGGGCATCCTCAGGCTGGGTGGGCTGAGAAAATCCCTCTATCATGGCTGTGTGATTTGGAATTCAATTTAATTTTCATCAACAAATAGCAGAGGTATGTAATTAATTGGCAAATAATATTGTATCTGTGGGGTACAGTGTGATGGTATTTTTTTTTTATGTCTGCTACTAGGAATTGAATCCAGGGACAGTCTATCAGTCACCTACATTCACAGCCCTTTTTTTTGTAAGTGTGTGTGTGTGTGTGTGTGTGTGTGTGTGTGTGTGGTACTGGTGGTGGAACTCAGGGGCTTTCTACCTCTGAGCTATACTCCCAGACCTATTTTTTATATTTTATTTGGAAACAGGGTCTCACTAAGTTGCCGAGAGCCTCACTAAGTAGCTGAGGCTGGCTTCGAACCTGCGCGATCCTCCTGTCTCAGCCTCCCAAGTGCGGGGATTACAAGCGTGCGCCACCACACTTGGCTTCTTTTTAAAAATTGGAACAAGATCTCACTAAGTTATCAATTGCTAACCTCAGGCCTCCGATGGTCCTGTTTAGCCTCCCAAGTACTGGGATTACAGGTGTGTGTCCCAAGTCTGCCTGAGAATTTTTGATATATGTCTATGTTTTGGAACAGTTGAAGCAAGCTAATTAACATGTTCATGATCTCAGAAGCGGGTCACATTTTTATGGTGGGAACCATTTAAACAATCTACTCTCTTAGGAATTTCAAAATATAAATTGTGTTCCCATTCCTGACTCTAATCACCAGCTATGCAGTAGATTTCAAAAATTTATGGCTTTTTCAAGCTGAATCTTTGTACCCTTTGATCAGTGTTGCCCGAGCCCCACCACTTCTGCCTCTAGTCACAAATTGCTCTGTGACTTTGAAAGCTCAGCCCAGAGTCTCTGTGCTGTAGTTTGTACCGTGAAAGCTCCTCAAAGGCCCACGTGTTCAGATTTGGCCCTGGGTGATGTTGCTGGGAGTTGCTGGGCTTTCAGGAGGTTGGGACATGAGAGGTCTTCAGGTCATGGGAGGGTGCCCTTGATGGGGACCGTGGGACACACTCTCTTCCCTTTTCTTTCTTCTTCTTCTTCTCCTCCTCCTCCTCCTCCTCCTCCTCCTCCTCCTCCTCCTCCTCCTCCTCCTCCTTCTTCTTCTTCTTCTTCTTCTTCTTCTTCTTCTTCTTCTTTGTGGTACTAGAGTGGAACCCAGAGGCTTTCTACCTCCGGGCTACACTCCCAGACCTATTTTATATTTTATTTGGAAACAGGGTCTCACTAAGTTGCTGAGAGCCTCACTAAGTAGCTGAGGCTGGCTTCGAACCTGCGCGATCCTCCTGTCTCAGCCTCCCAAGCACGGGGATTACAAATTTATTTTATTTTATTTTATTTTATTTTATTTTTTGGTGGTACTAGGGGTGGAACCCAAAAGCTTTCTACCTCCGGGCTACACTCCCAGACCTATTTTATATTTTATTTGGAAACAGGGTCTCACTAAGTTGCTGAGAGCCTCACTAAGTAGCTGAGGCTGGCTTCGAACCTGTGCGATCCTCCTGTCTCAGCCTCCCAAGCGCGGGGATTACAAGAGTTCGCCACCACACCCAGCCCCTTTTCTTTTTTTAATTTCCTTCCTCAAGATGTGAGTGGGTTTGTTCCATTGAGGCTGGAACCTCCAGAACTTCGGGCCAAAACAAACATTTTCTCTTTATAAGTTGACCACCGTTGACCACCTGTGGTTTTTCATTATAGTGGTGAACGCTGGCAGCTATAACCAGCTTCCTTGGTTTTGCGACAGTTCTTACTGTGGGACAGTGCGTGGGGAGTGAGGGCCGTGTGTGAGCTTGCCGCATTGTGACTGTGCCTCCAGCAGTTTTATATAGTATTTACAAAACTAGCCACAATACATAGTCGTACTTCTTACAGCGACAGCTCTTCGTCCGTGCCTCTGTTATGGCACCCAACATCTTGTACTGCAGTCATTTTTTGAGAAGTGTTTCCTGGTTGAGCCTAAATGGCAGAAACTCCCCATGCTCATTTCTTTCTTCCCGATGTCAAGCATACACCTGGCCACTATTCAATATGGCTTCCTGAATAGTTTTCACTTGTTATGAGCAACAAGTAAAACTGCATTTATTAGCCTGAAAGTGTCCAGCCAGGTGTGGTGGCGCACACCTGTGGGCCCAACCTGGAGGTTGGAGGCCAGCCTCACCAATTAACAAGACCCTGTTTCCAATTAAGTCAAAACGAGCTAGGGGTGGAGCTCAGAGGTAGAATGCCCCTGGGTTCAATTCTCAGCACCACAAACAACATCAACAACAAAACAACAAAATGGTGTATGCGTACATCCTTTGGACCTCATTATCTGTGGTCACAATCCTGACAGTCCTCAGATGCTGGCTTCCTTACTGACTTCTCACAGGAGTGGCTTCTCACTGTGGGCCCTCCTTCCTCGAGCTGGAGCCCGGCCTCCGCCGGCGTGCAGGGAGAGGATGAGCTCACCTGTGAATGAGAGCCGTGACTGTTGGCGTTGATTCCCTGGCTCTCCTGTTGTGCGCAGGTTTCCACAGGGTTCTGTTGCCTCGAGCTCTCCGGGGCGTCCTGCAGAGGCTCCCGAGCCCTCCACCACGAGCTGGAGGGATGCCGTCACTGGTGTGGACAAGTGGCGAACCTTTCATTGGGCCCAGATCACAGAGATAAGGGACAGATCGAGACACCTGGATGGAGCCTTCTCTACAAACATCCAGCTCTTGTCTATCAGCATTTGACTACGTGGCCGTTCACTTAACAATAAAGGCACCATTAGAAGTAGGAGTTTAAAATCAAGTCGGCTCTTTCTTCTCAGCCCCACAGTTTCCAAGGTCTGCTCACTTTGCTTTTCCAGATTTTATTTCCTTGGCCGCTCCTATTGGGTCACAGCCTGGGTGATGCGGGTCCCCCAGCTGACCCGCCCCCCCCCCCCTTTATTAAGCGGCCCTGGCTGCTCATGAAGTTCCTAGACATGGGTCTGGCATTGGGTCAAATGCTTCTGTGTACTTACACAAAAATAAAAACAACACGTACATCAACGATGGTGAAAATACTATAGTAACACAGCCAGAGCTTTTTGTTCCAGGCACATGGAAAAGTACAAAGATGTATTGCCTCAACCCCTTCTCCCCCTGAAGGCATAACACCTTTAAATAATTTATCTTTCTGGAGGAAATTCAACCTCCCCTGCAATTTCTTTCACTGCTGTATCTACAGCTACACACACACACACACACACACACACACACACACGCACGTGCGCGCACACACACCAACCACCACACAATAACACAGATTTCCAATTTTTCTTAGATTTTTAAAAAGCCTCTGGTGTCCCCATGACTCTTCCGAGGTAGGAAGCGTTGCTGAGGGGGACAGAGACTTTGCTTTAGGACTATTTCTTGCTGATGCAAATTAGCAACTTATTGGCGAGAGACAGATTTTTCTGAAATCCAGGAAGTTCGCTTCATCGGCTTCCAGTTCTGCTCTTCCAGAGACACCAAACTTCTTAGTTTAAGTCACTTCTCTCTTTTCTACAGACATACTCTTGGTGTATGTGAAGGATACAATTTAAATCTAAGCTAAAATATATATTTTTAATATTGCTTCCACACTGCTGCTTCCAAAGAGGGTGACGATACAGGACAGGACAGGACACACAATCCAATGGTTCCGCTCTGACCTTCACTGGTGAGCCCAGTGGCTGCCCGCGAGGACTTGGTCCGGGGTGTACACCTGGCTAAACTCCCTTCACTCAAGTTCGAGTCTCCTGGGCTTCCTCACGTATATTTACAGTGCTGATTTTCCCCCATAACAGCACAGCTGAAAACACACCGCTGGCCTCGCTCTTCTCTTACTGAAACGGAATTTCTCAGCGCCGCCCTTGGGAAACAAATGTGGACAAGTTCACTGTCTCCACAGGCTGGCTCCCTCTCCTCCCGTCCTGGTTTCCTGTAGGCAGTCCTCAGGCTCTCCCCGTCCATCCCCAGGGCCTCCCTGCTGGCAGTTAATAAGAGCCTCCAATGCTATTTCTTTGCAGAGTTTTTGCATTTTAATAGGACCCCCAGGGATTAAAATGCCTTTAGACCCAGAAGAGCGAATCTCTAATGGTGGAACTCTAGGTACCAGTGACAGGTATTGTGGGATGTTTTCCCAGGGAAGCTTCTCTCAGAAGACAAACACCCCCGGCAGCCTTCAACTTGACCGACTTGGGTTGGTTGGCCCTCCCGAGGAGTATAGACATGTGAACTAATCTTCAACAGCAATGGAGTACGGAACTTTTATTGAAAAGAAAGCCTTCAATGCTGCTGATTGCCACTTGGTGTTTTGACTGTTTTGGTTTCCAGTAAATGAGTACGTGTGGATATTGGAGGTGTTTCCTGGCTGGAGAAGTCATGTACTGTCTTAGGAAATGTTGGCCTGAGAGACAGAGAGAGCCTTCCTGGTCCTTGGGATGGAGGTCCTGAGTACTCTGGGTTCTGGGGAGAAGTAATCCCATCGACACAGAGAGAATTGCTGGATTCATTTTTAGGTCCAGGCACAAAATGATAATGAGCCTACACCAAGCTGCAGTTCCCATAGACATTTTGTCCACACAGAAGAAAAGAATGAGGACAGCGTTTGTCCTCGGCAGGGCTGGGCAGGAGAGGGTGTCGGCTCCCCACACTTTATCTAGACCTATCCTAAGTAAACAGTGGAGCTCCATCCATTATTCAGCTATCAGAGACTGTCAGGATAGCTGGCGGTGGGACTGGGGAGTTCTTACATTTCTTTAAAACCGTGGAAAAAATGTATTTGCAAAACGGCTGGAAAAGGAAATGAAGAAAGATATCAACTCCTACAATATAATTAATCCTTGGGAGTGTCTCCCCCAGAGGGCCAACTGGGGTTGTGCTTTAGTAATGGGAATTTAATTTTCGTTCTCTTTCTGTCGTCCTTTCTCACACTTAGCTATCTGTGGCAGGTGTGGTGAGGAGCGAGACTGGTGAACAGGTTTGGAGCACATCGGAAAGCAGGGCTTTGAACTCGCACCCCCAACAAAATGCACAGAGCCGCTGTGCACGGCCCCACTCCTGCCAACTGACTGCCGCAGAGTGGACGTTCACAGCTCTTGGAAGGCTTTCTGCAACCCTTCCATGTTGGCTGCCACAGCTAAAAGTCTGTTGCAGAGATTTTCCATTTCAAAAGTTGCAGGGATACGAATTTTGAAAGGAGTGTGAAATCCTAAGCTTGCAAATCTGTTTCCACCTTCGTCTTTTGAACCAAGGAGGGTGACCTCCACACTGGCAAGAGAGAAACATCACGAGGAGGAAATAGCACGGGGAGGGTGGTGGCCGGGCCCTCGGATTCCATTTCTGTTTCGGCTGCCCCTGAACCACTGTCCTGCATCGGCTCTGCCGTGGTAGGGTGCAGCGCATTTAAAAATACAGCAGACCTGGCTGAGTTCAGCCTTTCCATCTACTCTGCCTTAAGGACGAAAAGTTCTTTTTGTGAATTTCATCATAACCCATATGAATCTGAGGCTGTGAGTTACTAAGTACATTACAGAGAGTTCAGAAGAAAATGGCTGATCATGGTGGGTGTGAATGATGTATAATAAAAGAAGCCAACTTCTTCCTCTTCTCCTTCCTTCCTTCCCATTTAATTACCATTACAATAATAGATTGCTGGAAGCTTGATGTAATTATTTATTTTATTTTTACTTCTTCTTCTTCTTCTTCTTCTTCTTCTTCTTCTTCTTCTTCTTCTTCTTCTTATTATTATTATTGGTGGTGGTACTGGGGATGGAACCCTTCCGCCTCTGGGCTACACTCCCAGACCTATTTTATATTTTTTATTTGGAAACAGGGTCTCTTAAGCCAGCGCGGCTGGCTTCAAACCTGCACGATCCTCCTGTCTCCACCCCCCAAGTGTGGGGATTACAAGTGTGTGCCACCACGCCCGGCTAATTATTTATTTTAGATTTTTGATAATGAGGATTGAACACAGGAAAATCCTATCTCTGAGCCCCTGCACTTTTTTTAAATTTTTATTTAGAAACAGGGTCTTGCTACCTTGCTGACAGTCTCACTACATGGCTGAGATGGGCCTCAAACCAGTGGTCCTCTTGTATCAACCTTACAAATAGTGGGATACCGGGTGTGAGCCACCATGCCCCGACCGATGGAATCATAATTTTTTTTTTTTTGGTGGTACTGGGGTTCCTGGAAGCCCTTCTACCTCCGGGCTACACTCCCAGACCTATTTTTTATACTTTTTTATTTGGAAACAGGGTCTCATAAGCCAGCGTGCGCGGCTGGCTTTGAACCTGCGCGATCCTCCTGTCTCTGCCTCCCAAGCGCGGGGATGACAAGCGTGCGCCACCACGCCCGGCTGGAATCATAATTTAAAAGATTGTTTGTAAAGTTCTTGCGTAGTAAAATGTAGGTGTTCAGGTAGAAATAATGGTGACAATCAGTGCTGACACTCATCAAGCACTTGTTATCTACAGGAAGAAATGTTGAAAGGGCTAGTCCGGTCAGAGAGCTCCACAGGCTGTGAACAAATGTGTATCGACAGTCATCAGTATTATCCCAAAGAAAAGAGAGTGGAAGGGCACGTCAACATTATAGAGCCTCGTATGTTTCATGCTATTTGTCAATGGTGGCACAAAGACACAGAAGTTAGCTGCAGGAATCCAGGAGGAATCGTCAATGAGCCAGATGAGCCTGTCAAGATTTGCTACAGAGCCGGGCGTGGTGGCGCACACTCGCAATCCCAGCACTCGGGAGGCTGAGACAGGAGGATGGCGGTTCACGGACAGCCTCAGCTACTTAGCGAGGCCCTCTGCAACTCAGTGAGACCCTGTTTCCAAATAAAGAATAAAAAATAGGGCTGGGGGTGTCGCTTGGAGGTAGAATGCCCCTGGGTTCCATGCCCAGCACCACACACACACACACACACACACACACACACACACACAGGATTTAACATGGAAGCCAGTGGAAAAAACATCTGTGTGCTTGCGGTTTACTTCCTCACGATTTCCCTGGGAGAGCCTTAGGGTTTGGATACATCTCCACAAAAGCTCGCCTGTTGGCAATAGAGCGATGTTCAGAGGTAGAATCTTTGGATCATGAGGCTCTAATATCATCCTTGAATTAATCAGCTGACTGATCAATAATTTGAGCAGATTTGCTGGGTAGAAGGTTGCGTAGATGCTGGAAGTGGGTCGCTGTGGGTGTGGCCATGGGAACTCTGCTGTCCCTGGATTCGCTCTCTCTCTTCTTGGCTTCCATGAGCCAAGATCTCTCCCTCCTCCTTCCGCCATGATGTTTCTGCAGTGGAGCCAGCCACCCCTGTACTGAACCTCTGAAGCCGTGAGCTAAATGGCCCTTTACTCTTCAAGTTATTCTTGTCGAACATTTGGTCACAGTGATGAACAAACTGAGAACATAGAGAGAAGCATAAGCTAAAGTAAGATGCAATAAGAAACAATAAGAATGCAATAAGCTTGCATTTCGATCCCTGTTGTAATACAAATTTGTGTGATCACGCTCTCTCTCTGTATATATTTTATATAGTATATGTAGTATACGCACGTAGGTATATGTGTAGTATATGTGTGCATATCACTGGAGATTGAACCCAAGGGTGTCCCACCTTTGGGCTACACCCCCAGCCCTATTTTTATTTGCTATTTTGAGACAGGATCTCACTAAGTTGCTGAGTCTGGCCTTGAACCTGCAACCCTCCTGTCTCAGACTCCCAGGTACTGGGATCACAGGAGTGTGCCACTACAAACGGTTGCATCCAATATATTTTATATTATTATTATTATTATTATTATTATTATCAGTATAATTTCTAAAATAATAAGTAGTTTATTATTCTTAATAATAATACTGTTTATTATCAACTAGGATCAGTAGAAATAACTGGTCCTAGTTGATAACTGCAAATTTAATGGAAATAATGATGAATTTTTACAGTTTAATAAGTTGGGCGAGTAAGGATTTGTTCAGTTTGTTTAACAAATGTTTATGAGAAATGAAGTTGCAGGATTTTGTTAACAACAAAAACAAAGCTTTATTTTAACCAGTAGTGTCAGTTGGCTGTTGAAAAAGACAGTAGCCAGGTTAAAGATTTGGAATTCAGCTGGGAATGGTGGCACAAGCTCATAATCCTGGTACTGGGGGTGGGGCTGAGACATAACCATCAAAGATTTCAGGCCAGCCTCCAACTTAGTGAGACTCTAAGTCTGGGGTGTAGCTCAGAGGTATAACACCCGGGTTCCATTCCCAGTACCTCAAAAAAGTCAAGTGCACCTGAAGGACCGCCCTCAGCTCTGAGTGGCTAATTCTAAGATGATGGGTCACAGGCACCTGGGGAGTCAGGAGGAAGGTGACCACGGACGTCAGCGGAGGGCACCAACTAGAGACTTGGAAATTGCAGGGTAATAGTTTCATTTTCGTTGTTGTGGTACTGTGGGTTGAACCCAAGGGTGTTCTGCACTCCAAGATACACTGCAGCCCTTCTTTTTTTTTAGTTTGAAACAGGATCTCGCCAAGTGGCTAAGGGCCTTGCTAAGTTGCTGAGGCTGATCTCAAACCTGCCATCGTCCTGTCTCAGCCTCCCAAGTACCGATATTATACCCAGCTCAGGGTAGCTACTGGAATGAGTGTTGGGGTGATGCAAAGATTGCACACACCAGTTGTCATTCGTAGAGGTGGCTGAGTGTCCAGGAAAGAGGCCCATGTTGCTGAAGGTAGGTTCTCACTACTTATACCTCTGGAGAGAAAGAACATCGTATGCCGCAGAGGACCAGCTGAGGAGGCTCCCGTGCTGGTCAGGAGCAGCGAGGAAGCCCAGGCCACGGCCTGGTCCTGTTTCCCATGGGATAGACAAGGCAGGGCAGGGGGCAGCTTAGGATTGGCTATTTTGAGTGATTTCAGTAGCATTTGTGGGTAGGGGGCAGTCCCTAGTTGTAGGTACCTGGTCTTGGGACATCTAAGAGGCAGACAGAGGGGTGGTTGGAGGATGGTCTCAGGATTCCTTGATTTACAATCAAAAAGGATGTTTGGAGCAAGTTGCTATTCTCATGAATTAGCTGATCCTGTGAGGGGTAGCCTCTCCCCATCCTGCCTGGTCCCCCCAGATGCAGAGACATCATAAAATATAGAAAAGAAAAAAAAATGTAACTGAGCATGGTGGTATATGTCTGTAATCCCAATATTGAGAGGCTGAGAATGGAGGATCACAGGTTCAAGGCTAGCCTCAGCAACTTCGTGAGATCCCACTTGAAAATAAAAACTAGCCAGGCGTGGCGGCGCACGCTTGTCATCCCCGCACTTGGGAGGCGAAGGCAGGAGGATCGCGCAGGGTCGAAGCCAGCCTCTCTGGCTTAAGAGACCCTGTTTCCAAATAAAATATATATATAAATAGGTGTGTGGGAGTGTAGCCTGGAGGTAGAAGGGTTCCCAGGAACCCCAGTACCACCAAAAACAACAACAACAAAAAACAAAACAAAACAAAAAAACCCCAAAACTAAAAGGGCTGGGGTGTGGCTCAGAGGTAGAGTGCCCCTGGGTTCAATCCCTAGTACTAAATAAATACATAAACAAATGAATATAAAATAAAATTCAGCACTGAGTGGGCATAAAGGGATTTCTTTTTTGGTGTTACTGGTGATTGAACCCAGGGGCATATTACCTTTGAGCTACACCCACAGCCTGATTTTATTTTTTATTTTGAAACAGGGTCTTACTGAGTTGCAAAGGGCCTCACTAAGTAGCTGAGGCTGGCTGCAAACCCAGATGCTCCTGCCTCAGCCTCCCAAGTACTGGGATTACAAGTGTGTATCACCATGCCCAGCATAAAGGGATTTTTAAGAAAGTAGCTATAATAACTGCGGCTCAGCAGGGCATTCTGGAACAGAGCCACCTAAAAGAGTGCCCCTATTTTACTGCCAGTTAAGTGGGAGCCAAGTGGCCAGATGCCCAAGTTTAAAAACAATGGGCTGACCTTGAGTTCTCTTGAGAAGCTAGGGACAGCTTGGTTTGTACTGGCAGAGTCTCTCTATGAAGTCATTCTTTCACTCTAAATGCAGCAAGCCCCGCTTTCCCCTCCTGTCCACGGGGCCTTTACTGTGCTGTAGGACCACCTTTTAGAACCATCCACGTCCTCGTCATCTTTGGAGTCTGTGCTCCCATTAGTAGGACAAGATCCTAACGGGCAGTAAGACTCTCAGTTTCCTCTTCCTGAAGATGAAGGGGTTGAGACCGGAACCACTGCGTGGCCCGCTGTGCCTTCCTCAGCATCTTCCCAAAAGAATCAAGATAGAGCACCGTAGGGTGCTTGCAGAGCCACACTTACAGCAGCACAAGTCACAGGAACCAAATGATGGAACCAACCCAGGGCCAGCCACGGACGAATGGAGAAAGAAAACGTGGTCTGTACCCACAGTGGAAGTTTACTCAGCCCTAGGGGAGAGCAAAACGATGTCATTTGTAGGAGGTTGGCTCAGAGTGGGGGCCATAGGTCTTCTCTCAGACGTGGAAGTTCGAGAGAAAACAGGAAACCAGCGGGACTTTAGGTAGTGAGGAGAGAGGCCAGCCGAGAAGCGGGAGGGATGCGGGAGGGAGGGAAGGAGGAGGACAGGGAGGGCCAGGAGGGAAACCGCTCAGATCACCTGCACACACCTGAAGGCATCACTGCAGTCTCGCTAACACGGTGGGCTGGGGAGGGAGACGCAGCAAGCCCTGTGTGCGGCTGTCGATCTCACTTTGAACCTCACGATAATGTGTAATTAGAATAAAATAGAAATAAATAAAAGTATATATAAAAGTCAGGCATGGGGGCACACGCTTGTCATCCTAGCATTCGGGAGGTTGAGACAGGCAGCCTCAGCTCCTTAGGGAGGCCCTTTGCAACTCAGTAAGACCCTATTCCAAAATAAAGAATAAAAAATAGGGCTGGGGGGGGGGTATCTCAGAGGTTGAATGCCCCTAGGTTCCATTTCCAGTACTGTAGAAAAAAAGTTTATATAAAAAAGGAGAGGGCCGGGCGTGGTGGCACACGCTTGTTATCCCCACGCCTGGGAGGTGGAGACAGGAGGATTACGCAGGTTCGGAGCCAACCGTGCTGACTTAAGAGACCCTGTTTCCAAAGAAAATATAAAATAGGTCTGGGAGTATAGCCCGGAGGTAGAAGGGTTTCCAGGAACCCCAGTACCACCAAAACAAAAAAAAAAAAAAAAAAAAGAAAGAAAAGAAAAAAAAAAAAAAAGAGATTTTCAGAGAGTGATCCTAAAACCTAAAGGTTTCCTTTTGATCCTAAAATTCTTAGGTTCTGTGAGGCGCTGCAATCTCTCACAGAGGTGAACACCCCTGCTTTATAGCCAGGGAAGCCGAGCCTTCAGCAGATGAAAAATCAGCCTCAGGTCCTGGAGATAAGAAGGAAGAAGACTAGAAGTGGGTTCGCCTGAGCCACTGTTTTCCTTCCCCGTCAGAGTTCTGTTGCTGTGTGGAGGGCCAGAGCGTTCATCAAATGAGTTAGCAACGGCCTTTGCTTCTCAGCAAAGTCATTGCCTCTGGCCTGGAAGAATTGATTATTGTATCTGAGATCTGAAGATGATCACTCGGGCCCCTTTGCCCCCTCCCCAGATAAGAGTTCCTTTTTTTCTGGTAGGGGTGTGATGGGGAGGGAAAAGAAGAAGAAAAGTTGTATTTGAAAAACCATGGGAGTGTTTGAATTTTGCTTCCAAGGAATTACATGAGATTTTTTTTTTTCTACAAAGCAAGTTCCATTTTTGTTGACTTCAATTCCACTTAAGGAAAGAAGAAGATTCACTTTCACTTGTAATACTGTTTTGTTTTGTTTTGTTTTTGGTGGTACTGGGGTTCTTGGAAGTCCTTCTACCTCCGGGCTACACTCCCAGACCGATTTTATACTTTTTTTTTTTTTTTTTTGGAAACAGGGTCTCTTACGCTAGCGCAGCTGGCTTCGAACCTGCGCGATTCTCCTGTCTCCACCTCTCAAGCGCGGGGATGACAAGCGTCTGTCACCACGCCCGGCTGAAAACACCTATTTTTAAATGAACAGACCAACTATGTTGGTACCAGAAGGTGGGAACAGGAAGTTCTGTCGACGTTATGAATTTGTGATGTTTAGGCTCAGATACCTGTTGGGACTTTGAATTGTCTGGAAAATAGATACTGACCAACTGGGCGAAGCAGCCAGGTGGTCATCTGCTCACTCAGGACGTGGAGGGGAAGGCGGAGTAATCATTCTACAACCTGGGGAATTCAGAACAGGATCGGGGTTTACTGGGTATGTCTCCATTTTCAAATACTCGAATGAAAGATTTTCACACCCATTTTCCAAAATATATTTGTGGAGATGAATGTTAAGGGGTGTGTGCGTGCACGTGTGTATCCGTGGCAGGTGGCATGTAGCATGCTTGACAGAATTTGGAGAGGCCAGGGGAGCTTTAAGTTAATTTCAGGGCAGTAATACTTCATCTTTCTCAGCTGTAAAATGAAGTAATAAAATCCTCTATGTGCCAGGCGTGGTGGGCACGCTTGTAATCCCCGCGCTTGGGAGGCGGAGACAGGAGGATCGTGCAGGTTCGAAGCCAGCCGCGCTGGTTTAAGAGACCCTGTTTCCAAATAAGAAAAACATATAAAAATGGGTCTGGGAGTGTAGTCCAGAGGTAGAAGGGCTTCCAGGAACCCCAGTACTACCAAAAATAAATAAATAAATAAATAAATAAATAAATAAAACCCTCTATGTGATGACGTCTTCTAAGGATTAAGGAAGATAATTCATGCATAGAATGTACTTAGCACAGAGCCCATCACAGAGTCAACACCTCCTGAACGTTACTCCTCTTTGCCGACCGTCTCCATCCGTGTTCTCACCGGACCATCTCCTCTGCCACGTTATTTCAAAACACAGAACAGATTGTAAACGCTTCAGGAATCACTTCCTTCTTAGATTTCTCTCTTAATGGGTATTTGCTGCACTAGGAAGGGATTAATTGGTGTGTGTGTACAAGTGTGAGTGTAAGTATTAGCCTACGAGTGTTGGTGTGTGTTTTAGTGGATAAGGTTTTTGAAAACTCTGTTTGATCTGATTTAATTAATTGCTTCATTAACTGAACTAATGCCCGGCATTAACATAGAATAATTCCTTTCCCTCTTTTAAGTATATGGACACACCATTGAATATGTTGTTACGGCGAATGTTAAAATAATGGCTAATACACAAGGGGCCAATTTAGCAGAAACTCTTAATCACGGCTTCCTGCAATGAGGGCCCCTGATGGAAATATGTAATTACAGATCAGTAAGTGTAGATAACAGAACACTGGGATACTGAGCTCAAGCCGATAGAAAGCAGACCCCGAGCTCATTTCAATATAGGTTTTAGGAAACTGAAGTTATCTTGGGTATAATCTTGCTCCGTGTGTCTCCTGGTGTCCCACTTGGACCCCACTGTCCTGTCCCCAGCCACCAGTTCCTAACGGTCAGAACCATCCTCCCGCTCCCTGCATCCCCAGCCGGCCTTTCTTCCTCCCTCTCCCCTCCTTTCTCCTCTGGTCAATCCGTGGGGCGCATGCCCGGTGCCAGCCTTGTGCAGGATTAAGCGGCGTCCTCATGAGACCCAAGCGCTTTCACGGAATCCACATAGAAAGCCAAAACAACGCAGGAATATTTGGCTTTTTCAACTTCACATTTGAGGAGGTTAAGCTGCCCTGTGTGTTCAGTGTGAGGGGTGGGTGAGTTGAGAGTCCTGTAAAGAGAAATCCGATTTTTCAAAAATAGTTTAAGAAATAAGTAGCAGTGGACCTGAAACACAGAGGAGTCATTCATTTGGATGCTTAGAAGGAGAGTGAAGGAGAGTATGCTGGGTATGAGCGCGTCTCAGGGAAGCCAGGGTGACATTTATTTATTTATTTAATTTATTAATTTGATTTATTTATTTTGTGGGTCTGGGGATGAAAACCAGGGGCATTCTACCTCCGAGCTACACCCCCTGCCCTATTTTTTATTCTTTATTTGGAAACAGGGTCTCCCTAAGTTGTGGAAGGCCTCACTAAGTAGCTGAGGCTGTCGGTGAACCTGCGATCCTCCTGTCTCAGCCTCCTGAATGCTGGGATTACAAGCGTGAGCCACCACGCCCGGCTCTGTGACGTTTATCATTTACTGTGGTACGGGGTTTGAACCAAGGGCGTTCTACCTCTGAGCTACACCCCCAGCTCTATTTTATTTTTAATTTTTATTTTAAATAGGGCCTCACAGAGTTGCTAAGGCTGGCCCGGAACCCGTGATTCTCCCATCTCAGCCTCTCAAGTACTGGCATTACAACCTGCTCCATCACGCCCAGTTTATTCTTCTTTATTTTTAATCTCAGTGTATTTTTTTTCTAGATATCTTCTTACAAGTAGCATATGGAAAGAGTTAATTTTAAAACTGTAGGATAATCTTTGCCTTTAACCACATGGGTGATCATTTATTATTTTTATGTTATTATTTATTATTTTTACATTGTGATCACTGATAATTTTTTTACCATCCTATTTTGTATTTTCTTTAATCCATCTCCTTATCTGATTTCTTTCTTTTTCTGCTCTCTGTTGAATTGATAAAATTTCTAGATGTCCTTCTTTTAATCTTTACTGATTTGGAAGCTATACATTGTATTTCCATTTTTGAACAATTATTGTTACATTTTAAGCTAATTTACTAGCTGCAAATTTCAGACACTATGGGCACATTATCAGCCATCCCTGGAATATTCTTTTTTTTTTTTTTTTTGGTGGTGGTACTGGAGTTTCTGGAAGCCCTTCTATCTCCTGGCTACACTCCCAGACCTATTTTTACATTTTTATTTGGAAACAGGGTCTCCTAAGCCAGCGCGCGCGGCTAGCTTCAAACCTGCGCGATCCTCCTGTCTCTGCCTCCCAAGCGCGGGGATTACAAGCGTGTGCCACCACGCCCGGCTCCCTGGAATATTCTATTCATCTGATCTTTGTTTCTATTTTTCTATTTAAAAATTTCTTTTTGTGTAATAAATACACTTACTAAAACATTTCATCTTTTCCTTACTTTTAAGAACCTGCATTTACTCTCTGAGTTTATTTTTTCTATTTCTTGAAATAATCCTTTAATTTCTTTTAAGTGAGGATTTCTGGGTTCTGAATGCTTTATTTTTTTCTAGGCAAATACATATTTCCTCCCTTGAGTCTGGGATGAGAGTTTATTTGTATGTGAATGCTGGGCTGCGTGCTCATTTTTCTCAGAGTTGAAGGTCCTGTGGACGCTTGTCCTGTGCTGCTGCGGGTGGGTCCCCGGCCACACGGACTGGTTTTCCTTTGTGGATACTTTGCTGTTCCCTTTGGAGCTCTAGACATTTCCTCTGAACGGCTTTCCTCGTATCTACCCTGGTAGGCACAGCGTGTCCTCACCATCTGATGATGGCCCCTTTCTCAGGTCTGGGCAATTTTTGGTGAGTGAGGCTCTCCACTCCTCTGCTCCGTCCTGTTGGACAGTGAGACCCCTCGGCCCCTCTCATGAGTCTTCGGGCCTCTGGGCCTCATCTGGGACGGTTCGTTACAGTCTACCCCTCTGTGTCAGGCCCAGGCATCTGTCACCCCTGAAGTCATTAAACTCAATGTTTACGTTTTAAAGTTATGGCTGTGGTTATTTTAAAATGCGTCTCACTTTCAAAATGGAATTATTAGTCTGGGCGTGGAGGCCACGCTTGTAACCCCGCGCTTGGGAGGCGGAGACAGGAGGATCGCGCAGGTTTGTGTCAGCCTCACTGGCTTAAGAGACCCTGTTTCCAAATAAATAAAAAAATATAAAATAGGTCTGGGAGTGTAGCCTGGAGGTAGAAGGGCTTCCAGGAACCCCAGTACCACCAAAGCAAAAACAAAAACAAAAACAAAAAACAAAAACAAAACAAACCCCCAAACCCCACCAAAAACCAAAAAAACCAAAATGGAATTATTAATTTATTGCATTGGCTATCCAAACACTTATTTTTAACAAACCATTTTATTGGTGCATCGTAATCAAACCTCATGATGAGGTTCGGTGTGACACGCACACAGCGCTTGGGCGCGTTCCCCACACCCAGCCGCCGCCCACACCTCGTCAGTGGGCTCGGTGGTGGCGTCTCCACACAGCCTGGCGCGCTCTGGGCTGCTCCTCCCGCGCCTCTCCCCGGCCCCTCCACTTCCTGCTGGTCTCTTCTCCACGGTATAAAGTCCCCTTTGTCTTCTATTTTCTCTCTAGCCTCCCCATATAAGAAAAAAACACATATGTGGCCTTGACTTTCTGCGTCTGGCTGATCTCACTTAGCAGAGGAGTCTCAAATTCCATCCATTTCCCTGCAGATGACGCGATTTGGTTCTTTGTGGCCAAGTGGGATTCCGCCGTGTGTCCTGTGCCCACCGCATCTCACCCACGCATGCTGACGGACACCGAGGCCGGCTTCATAACCGGCTATTGTGAATTGTGGCGCCAGGGCCGTGCACCGTCTGGCTATGGTGTTCTGACTTTGAATTTCTGAGGAGATGCCGAGGAGTGGCGTAGCCGGGTCACATGGGGCTCCATTCCTGCTCACCCGAGAGCGGCCTGCAGATCTCCACAGTGGTTGTAATAACTCACCTGTTTCGAAACATATTTCAAAATATGCCTCCTGCGGCATGTTCCGTCTGGCTCATTTTGTTGGCTGTCTCTCTAGGTGGAGATTCCTCCCTTTGGAACCGTGCTGGGCGGGCATCTTTTTCTCTCCCTTCTTTCCGCCGCCTTCTGCGCTCAGCCTCCCGGGCCGATGGCTTTGGGGTCGCTGTGCCCAGCTGCTCTGCGCTCCCTGCCCTCGGCCCGGGCTGCAGGCTCCCGTTGCGGTGCTCCGAGGGGCGCCCTGACTTGCTCCCTGCCTGGCGGGAGATTAGCTGTCTCTCCATCGTCTGTTCTCTTCCTAGCTCGTGGCTTATTAAAATCCCGGTACCCAGGGGATGGTGAACTATGGCTTTAATTATCTTCTATGGGTGGGAGTTGGGAGTGGGGAGGACAGGAGTTGGTGGGTGAAATGAGCCCCATTTGCGACTAGAGAATGGACCAAGTTTGTCTTCTTTACCTCCATCCTCCAGGCTGGCACATGGCCGACTCGCCCCGCTTTGTACATCTCTTCTTTTTCTGCTTCATGGAGGATTTATTTATTTATTTATTTATTTATTTATTTATTTATTGGTTCTAGGGATTGAACCCAGGAGAATCCTACCCTCCAACCCCCACCTCTCTGTCTGTCTGTCTGTCTGTCTGTCTGTCTCACTTTTGAGCAGAGTTTTACTAAGGTTTTTGTTTTTTGGTGGTACTGGGGTTCCAGGCTACACTCCCAGACCTATTTTATATTTTTTATTTGGAAACAGGGTCTCTTATTCGAACTTGCGCAATCCTCCTGTCTGTGCCTCCCAAGCACGGGGATTACAAGTGTGTGCCACCACGCCCGGCTCACTAAGGTTTTTGAGGCTGGCTTTGAACCTGCGATCCTCCTGTCTCAGCCTCCCAAGTACTGGGACGGCAGCTGTGCCTCTGTCTTTGGTCTCTGCCTCTGCTCTGCACTGGATGTGGGGGAGTGGCCCAGGAGTGGGTCTTGGTTAGGGAGTGGTGTGGGTGGAGATTACTTGTTAGAGTTCTCTGTGTAGGATGGCTGGAGGCCTGGCTGGTAGGCAGGGCCTAAGGGATTGCGGGGTCCAGGTTGCCCCGCCTGGGCCCTGGTTGTGGGGTTGGAGCAGGAGCCAGAGAAGCTTAGTGATGCTGTCTGTGTCTGGCTGCTGGAGAGCTCCGGGTGTTCATCGAATGAGGTGCGTGTGCGTCTCCAGAGGCCCCTGCCCCTCAGTGGCCTTGCACAGTCCCACCAGGGTGCCCAGGAGCCTTTTTTTTTTTTTTTTTGAACCGAGGGGCATTCCACTTCTGAGCTACACCCCAGCCCTTTATATTTTGAAATAGGGTCTTACTAAGTGGCTGGGGCTGGCCTCCCACCTGCGATCCTCCTGTCTCAGCCTCCCAAGTACTGGGACGGCAGGCCTGCGCCCGTGGCTGATAAGGAGAGCTTCTGAGAAGATCTCCCAGGTTTCCACTCCTTTCTCCAGGTCTTCATCCGGGTAAAAGGCGCAGGTGGAGAATGCCAGAGAAGTAGATGGAAAGACTAGAGAGAAGCCCCGGCAGGGTGAGGGCCTTAGGCTGATGTTCAGGAGCCCCAGTCCCAGCCCCAGCCCCAGCCACCCAGGTGGAGAGGTCAGAGGTCTGAGAGCAGTGCTGGTCCCTGGCACCAGGGGTCTGGGCTGTCTGGGACCCATTTTCCCAACATCCCCCTCGGTGGGGAGCCCAGGCAGGAGGCAGTTTGGTTCTGAGCCCAAAGCCGAGAGCCAGCTTTCTCAGAATCATGCTTAGGCCCAGCAGTCCTTCCTGTGGCAGCCAGGGGTGACCGGAGTCAGTGCCCTTGGCATCTTTCTATCCTGCGGTTCTCTGTAACAGGTAGAAAAATATGGGAAGGGGCGGGAGGGTGGAGACTGTCACGACACTGAGCCCCCGCAGCTGTTCCCCAGTTACTAGTGACACGTACTGAGACCGCAACATCCTAGAACATTTCTGATGTTCATACCACACCTCCTCCACAACTAACCGAGCTCTACAAACACTATGAAGCTTGGCGTGGGGCACACCGACAATCCCAGGACTTAGGAGGCTGAGACAAGGGAATCACAGGTTCAGAGCCAGCCTCAGCGACTTAAGGAGGCCTTCAGCAACTCATTAAGACCCTGTCTCAAATAAAAAATAAAATAGGGCTGGGAGTGTAGCTCAGGGTAGATGGCCCTTGGGTTCAGTCCCCAGCAAAACACACACATCGTATTTCGCTCCCTAAGGGGGTAAAAGAAATTCACCCCATTGGTTGGGAATATCTTTCTAACTTTCTAAATAATACTGGTAATTTTATACAAGTATTTAGTAGACTGGGTAGGTCATTAAAACCTTCAGACCCCAGTCATTTGGACAGCGCTAAACATGATTACTGTCAGCGTGGGTTGGGTTTCCAGGGAGCAGATTAAGCACTGGGGATGTCGTGTGTCCGCTAATAGCATCGTCTCTAACGAGAAGGCGTTTTATAGGTGAGAAGAACTCAGCCCTTGGGTCTGTGAGGAGCCCGGCTGAGCTGCGGCCTCGCTCCCGGCCGACTGAGGAGGGGAAAGGTCTTTGTGTCCCTGGGCGCCTTTAGGACCCTGGCCTGCCTGCCCCGCCCTGCCATCCCTCGGGATGGACGCCCGCTGGCTTATTCTTCGGCTGCATGCTCTGCAGTGTTAATTACCGAGGTGAGGAGAAAATGCCCCTTCCATGGAAGTTATGGAAATGCTATCAGATGCTGAGGATTAATGAGTCCAAACAGGTGCGCGATTAGATGCAGCTGAGAATGACAAGGCCCGGCTGCTTGGTGCTTGTTAGAGCCAGCATTAAAGCTGCCAAAGCAAACCAAGAAATTCTATTGCTCAGGTGACTTTTCAAAAAAAGAGGGGGAGGGATAATCTCATGTGTTCGTGACTGTCCACAGTGTCATGGGGGCTGAATTGCTCACACACAGGGCTCTGTGTTGTCAATTCAGGCTTCTGCAGAGTTGGCCTCACCAAACAGTGGCCCCGCCACCTTGAAGTAGCACACGACCTCGTGCTTTCAACCAGCCACGTACAAGAAAAGCTCCCGGAAGGCGGGAGCTCTGCGAAAGGTCTTGTCCTTTGCTACAGAAGACATCGATACTGTCAGAACATTATGACTTCTATTTTTAATTTTCTTTGCTGTTGCTGTTGACATGTGAATGCCCTCTTATCAGTCATGAGGTGACATTCCCTGATCGCAATCATGTGTGACTCTAAGGCTTGAAGACACCATGAGCCCCTCCCTCTAGAGGCCCCCCACCAACAAGCATGGGTGGGGGCTGGAGAAGCCCCAGGCTTTGCCTGGCTAGAATTGGTTTATCTATGTGAAAAACACACATCCAGTGGTTCCTAGGAAAGCCATTCTTTCTGAAGGGGCTTGTGCTCTGGGGAAGACAGGTCCTGCTACGGACATGTCCCAAGCCCGACCTGAGCCGGTGCTCACTGCAGCCGCCCAGAGCTCCATCCCGGCCCGGGCAGGTCAGGGCTCACTCGGCGGCTCCTCCACGTTAGCTGCAAGCTTTTGGGTCTCGGGTTCATGCCACTCAGATTTTACCCAGTCAGGAATGCATACACTTGGTGTTGATTATTTACTTATTTATCTTAACAAGGATTGAGGTGCCATTTAAAATAGTCTCATCTCTACACTCATGGGAAGGTTCTTCCTGGGAAAAGGATGTGTCTTTCTTTTGTCTTCTTGTTTGTTTATTATTATTATTTTTATACTAGGTGGCATCTAGGGGCACTGTAACAGTGAGCTATATACACAAGACATTATTATTATTATTATTATTATTATTATTATTATTATTACTATCGTCTCTATTATTATTAATCCAAGACAGTCCTGCTAAATTGCACACCTGCCTCAGCTTCCTGAGTCCTTGGTATTACAGGCGTGCGCCACCACACCCGGCTTCTTGCTTTATTTTGGATGAGCTGGGTCTTGCTTTGTTGTTCAGCCTGGGTTCAAGGTCGCAGGCTCAAGGCATCCCCCTGCCTCAGCCTCCCAGCAGCTGGACTACAGCTGTGCACCACCCTGGCACGGCTGTGGCTTCTGCCTTGTGTTTCTAAAAGGAACATGTGTCATTGGGTGTCAAGGATGGTCCTGGGCCACTGAGAACTGAAAGCTGCATCCAGATGATTATTCAGGGTGGGGGCCGAGGTGAGGATGGGCTCCCAGGTGTGAACATCGGAGCTTTGATTGTGGGGTGTGTGTGGGGCAGTCAGGGTGGCTCTGCGAATCTGAGCCCAATATCACCAAGCGGGAAAGCAGAGGGGTGATGGGGGCAACAGGACAGCTTCTTGGTGTGTGATGTGCTGAGCACAGCCTCAGCCTGCAATCCCCTGCCCCGGCCCTCCCAGAGGTACTGGGGAGCAGAAGGGCTGTCCACGCTCTTCTTGTGAGCGTGGATCAGGAAGCTGAGGCTCCAGAGGCCTCCCTCCTGGCCCGCACAGTACTGCATGAGGCTGCAGGCCTTCCTGGTGCAGCTTCCTTGGCCTGCTATTGTTTTATCACTCATGTACTTTGATGAAGAGAAAGTCTTAGCTCCTGAGCATTAGTAATTGAGATCCTGCTTTGTACTCAAGCAGCTCAGCATGGCTGCCGGTGTCAAAGAGGTGCTGTGACAGATGTTGGTTACGCAGAGGCCAGAGAGGCCAGCTCAGGCCACGGGCTCCCGAGGGTCCTGAAGAGGACAGGTTTGTGTGGGACTGGGGAGAGGGCGCGGACAAAGATGTTCACGTATGAGGCAGGCCGATGGATCATAAGGGCATTAGGCGGGAATAAAGCGAGTCAGGTGCCTGTAATCCCAGGCACGTGGGGGTTGAGGCAGGAGCATTGCAAATTTGAGGCCAGCCTCAGCCTCAAATGTGGTGGGATCCTGCCTCAGAATAAAATAGAAAGAGCCGGGGAGTCGTCAGTGGTAGACCATCACTGGGTTCAGTCCCCAGTAACACACACACATACACATGGACACACACACACAGACACACACACATATGCACATACACACAGACACACACAGACGCACATACACACATATACACATACACACATATACACATACACACATACATATACACACACATACACACACATACACACACATACATACACACACACGCAGTGAAGGAAAGGAGGAGTCTCTTGTGGAGTCACAGGACAATGTCCACACAGCCTTCTTTTTCTCCAGGAGTCACATTTAAGCCCCAGATCTGTCCTTTGGCTGTGGGTGTCTGCTCCTTCCTGCCATCCTCCTCTTGCCAGACCAGAAGGCCCCGGGCAGGGACACCCCCGGCTCTGGATCATTGCTGTAGCTCCCTCTCAGGCATATCTGGGTATACAGGAATGTAGGTATGCATGTGTATGTTTACACATACATCCATATATCCATGTACATGCACACACATATATGCATATGTATACCTAGAACATTTAATCCTGCCTGCATAAGACCTACATATGTGATTTTCCCACCTTTTACATTTTTTACTTTCATTTTAAATTTTGATATCTAATATCTGTACGTATTTATGGAGCACAACATAATTGAATACATGGATACAGTGTAGAATGATCAAATCAGGATGGCCAGCGTTTCCATCTCCTTGAGCATTTACTATTTCTCTGTGTTGGGAATCTTGTATAACATTTTCCTGCTCTAAAGAGTTCTCCGTACCTTTGGGACAAAAGCCTCCACATACGCACAGGACCGGCATGGTCTGCCTCTTCCCCTCCTTCCAGGCTTGCTCCGCGCCAGCACCCTAGCTCTGTGGCGTCCGGCTCCTTCAAGTTCTCCCTTTCATTTTAGTGTGTGACCATGGCACTATCATTTCCTCTGCCTTTCCGCTTCAGCCTCACAACCACCATTCCCTCATATGGACGGGTCGAACATCCCTACTCTGGAAGCCCTCCTTCCCCATTTCCAGGTTGAGAGGTTCTCCATTCAGCCCAAGGCTCGGTGATGGGATGTCCCTTATGGTCCCTCAGTGAAGTGTCCCTGTGGTCCCCACGATGGCTGCCCCCTTAGTGCAGTGACAGGATGTCCGCCCATGCTCTGATGATGCAAGTCTCCTATGGGCCCATGATGAGCTGTCTCCTCTTATCCCATGGTAAGATGTCTCCTAGGATCCCATGTTGGGACATCTCCGAGGGCCCAAAGGCAGATGACATCTGCACTCCCCATCAAGAGCCCCCAGCCCCACCTCCCTTTATCCCATTACCTGCTGGTCTCAGGACCTCCTCCCCAGCAAGCATCGCTATTAGCAGAAACCCAAAGCAGGTTTTCATCAGGAAAAATTGCCTTAAACTGAAGAGAACAGTTGTGTTGGAAAAAGAGATTAAAGCCCCTTGAGTAGCCCCTGGATTTCCCAGCTCTGGGATAGTTACTTGGAGAAATAAAAGCTCAGTGCCCCTGTGTACATTTCAGTAGCAACACGGGTGCACTAATCCCGGCTCAGCTTTGCCCTTCCCTCCCCAGTCCATCTGCTGTGCACACCTGATGCCCTCCGGGTCCCAGAGAGGAGAGCCCTCGTTCCAGTTTGTCTTCTGAGACGCAGAGACGCCGGTCTATGTGGTCATCGGCACTTTCTTTCTCCAAACGTGCGTTCCCGGAGTCGCTCGCGCCGTTCATTACTGAGCGTGATGTGGTTGCCCCATCTACCCTTTGCCATCCATGGTTTCAGTTTCCTGTGGTCAACCGGTCTGAAAATGAAGCACAGTTTGATAGGACAGACAGAGAGATGATGGAGGAAAGCATACAGCATTCGGTTAACTTTATTACAGTATTTTAGTACCCTTGTTCTATTTTATTATCAGTTATTGCTGGTAATCTCTTACTGCACTTCATTTACAAATAAAACTACCATAGGTATGAGGGGGTTACAGGGAAAAGCTTTGTATATATCGGCTTCGTACTATGTGTGGTTTCAGGCCTCCAGTGGGGGAACGTATCCCCCATGTACAGGAGGCGGGCACTTTGTTCTAACCCTAAAGAGGAAAGGCAATGATAGCTAATATTTCTTCAGTATTTTATTAATGAGCCCTATGCTATGTGTGCTTTTTTCTTGTGGTACTGGGGGTGGAATCCAGGGGATTTTCTACGCCCGGGCTATACTTCCAGACCTGTTTTATACTTTATTTGGAAACAGGGTCTCACTAAGTTGCTGAGAGCCTCACTAAGTAGCCGAGGCTGGCTTCGAACCTGTGCGATCCTCCTGTCTCAGCCTCCCAAGCGCTGGGATTACAAGCGTGCGCCACCACGCCTGGCTCTACGCAGTGTGTTTAATATGCAAAATACAGCTGTACATTGTGGTGTACACCTGTAATCCCAGCACTTGGGAGGCTGAGGCAGGAGGATCAAGACCAGTTTGGTCAATTTAGCTAGACCATTTCAAAATGAATAAACAAACAAATAAATTAAAAGGGCTGGGGTAAAATGCCACTGGGCTCAATACCCAGCCCCCATGCAAAATATATTTACTAACTTGTTTCAACAGCTTAGTTATTATTGCCTGTTTAGATAAAAATTGGAGTTTAAAGTCTTTATTTATTTATTTATTTATTTATTTATTTATTTTTGCAGTGCTGGTGATTGAACCCAGGGACATTCTATCTCTGAGCTACACCCCCAGCCCTATTTTTTATTCTTTATTTTGAAACAGGGCCTCACTAAGTTGCAGAGGGCCTGAGTAGCTGAGGCTGGCTGCAAACCCGGATCCTCCTATCTCAGCCTCCCAAATGCTGGGATTACAAGTGTGTAGCACCATGCCCGGCCAAAGACTATAAATAACATATCCAAGGTCAGCCGAGTGAAGGTGATGTTCCACTCTTTTTTTTTTTTTTTTTGGTTTTCTTTGTGGTAGTGGGGATTGAATTCAGAGGGGCTCACCTCTCAACTACAGCCCCAACCCTCTATTTTTTTGAAATCGGGTCTTGCTAAGTTATTGCATGCTGGCCTTGAACCTGGGTCCCTCTGCCTCAGCCTCCCAAGTAACTGGATTACTGGCGTGTGCCACCACACCCAGCTTCTATGCTTATTTTAAGAGTGGTTTTCCAACTTGAGCCGCATCAAAACATCCTGTGGGACCCGGGTGTAGTGGCGCACACTTGCAATTCCTGCACTGGGGAGGCTGAGACTGGAGGATTGTGGTTCGCAGACAGCCTCAGCTACTTGAGTGAGGCCCTTTGCAATGCAAAGAGACCCTGTTTAAAAATAAGAAAATTTAAAAAAAAAAACAGGGCTGGGGGTGTAGCTTGGAGGTCGAATGCCCCCAGGTTCAATTCCCAGTACCATAAATAAATAAATAAATAAATAAATAAATAAATAAAATCCTGTGGAGTGTCTTAAACTGAGTATTCCCAGGCCCTTCTCCCCAGGTCTCCAGCTCACAAACCTAAGGGTTTGCCTTTCTCAGACATCCCCGGATGGTGTCAACAGGGACAGGACATGGAGAGCTGCTGCTCCGGGCTCTCCTACCCTCTGGAAGCTGCTCCCTCAGGCCCAGGTGCTTGAGGAAAGGTGAAATGTGCTTTGCAAGTGATCTGCAGCTCAAAGCCATGCAGCCTGCAAGGGGAAGGCGGCTCTCCCAGCCAGGCCCCGGCGCGGCCTTCCTCCCTCTGTGCAGTTGCCGGGTGCTACCATTCTGCTGGGCTTTCCAAGGAAATGGCCGGAGGAAACTGGGCTCCGGGTGAGGTGCCGGGCTGGGTGTGGTGCATGCCTGTTATCCTAGTACTTGGAAGGCTGAGACAGGGGCGTCACAAATTCAAGGGCAACCGTGTCAACTTACCAAGACCCTCAGCAACTTACTATAAAATAAAAAAAGGCCTGGGGGTGTGGCTCGGATGTAGAATGCCCCTGGATTTAATCCCCAGTACAAAAGTAAAATATTTGAGACTTTGGTAGCTCTCTTTGCCTGGCTGAAGATAAACCATGCCTCTCAATGTCCCATCAGTGGAAGCATTGCAAGCAGGGTGGACATCTAAACAATACTCCGCTCAACGTATCAGGGTCTTGGCTGGCTGTTCTAGAACACCACTCTGGCTGGGCATGGAGGTGCGCACTTAAAATCTCAGCATTTGGGAGGCTG